>NC_060129.1:125519980-125843480 GCF_021461395.2 Schistocerca americana
GCAGTGTCATCGGCATACATAAATTGGCGCGTGATGTTTTTTTTTTCTTTATTGTTATTTTGCTCCTCATACAAGGTGGGCTGGCAGCGAAAAATTGTACTCCGCTCTTCAGCCACAAGCAGTACAATAACAAAGAAAATGAAGACAAAAAAGTAACAGACTGGTGCTTAGAAAACAGTAGACACAATAATTAAAAACATGAAGCCATTCACACTCGACGAATAAACAAGGAAAACTGTCGGCACTATGCACAAACACTGATGATTTAGACGGCACACGTGAACGAAGAAGCGTGGCAGCGAAAAACACTAAATCACAAAGATGACGGCACACACACGAGAAACTGATGGCGATGATCTCCGGCGCGCGAATGTCCACTGAACGTGTGCGAGTCCGGGGACCTGCCAAGAGGGGAATAAGGTGGTGGGGGAGGGAGAGTGGAGAGCAGAGATGCCAATGGCAGGGGAGATGGTAGGAGGAATGAAGGTATGGGGGTAGGGGAAGCCCGGGGGAGGAGGGGGGAGAAAGGGAGGAGGGAGGAGGGAGGGAGGGGGAGAGAAGCGAGAGAGGGTGCCCATAGGAACAAACACAACGCTACCTACGTCACAGGCGCGCCGTCTCTCTTCAGTACAGAGTTGTGAGGCGCCATATTGGCATTCATTTCAAGCCTATATGTATATATGCCGTTTATGAGCACCAGCAAATTGAAAATCACTGGAAAACCCGTTGTTAACTGTGTGATTCGTTCCTATAAAATAATGAGAAACATCATATTCGTGGCAAAAGAATTATTGTAACTTGCGTATTATTAGAGTAGGCTATTTGGAGGCAGCGACACACTGAAGATCCACCCAAAACGTATTGTTTTTGGCGCAATTTGTTATAATTAAATTTCAATTACTAACATATCTAAGATTTTCAGCAATACATACCATAACATGTTGTTGTGATGTAGGTTTAGCATAATGAGTGGAGTCACTGAGCTCTGAAGAGTTTTATGGTGAAGCAGTGGTTCGCGTCTTGGCAGGAGGGGTAGATGGAGGGGATGAGGGCATCATCATGGTAGGGGAGCTGGCGGAAGTCACCTTTGGAGAGGGTAAGGAGAGTGGAAAGATGGAGAGCAGGTGGGACTTGGAAATACAGGCATGGCAGTGGGCAGGGGTGGGAGAGGATGTGAGAAACCAGTGGGTGAGGAGGATCGTGTTTACAGGAGATGTAGAGGATCCGTATCTGTTCGAGGAAAAGGAGGAGGTGGCGAAAGGGAATAAGGTCGTACAGGATCTGTGTGGGGGAGGGGAGACGGATGTGATAGGTGAGGCGAAGAGCATGGTGTTCGAGGATTTGAAGGGATTTGTAAAAGGTAGGAGGGGTGGAGATCCGGGCAGGGTGGACGTAGCAGAGGATAGGGCGGATGAGGGATTTATAGGTGTGGAGGATGGTGGAGGGGTCCAGACCCCACGTACGGCGAGAAGGGAACTTGAGGAGACGGAGGCGGGAGCGTGCCTCAGCTTGGATTGTCCGGAGATGGGGGGTCCAGGAGAGGCGACGGTCGAGGGTGACGCCAAGGTACATGAGGGTGGGGATGGGGGTGAGGGCGATAGGACGGCCATAGATGGTGACATAGAAGTCGAGGAGGCGGAAGGAAGGGGTGGTTTTGCTTACAATGATCGCCTGGGTTTTGGAAGGATTGACGTTAAGCAACTACTCGTTACACCAAGCGGTGAACCGGGCAAGATGGGATTGGAGAAGGTGTTGGGAGTGGTGCGTGGTGCGCGATGTTTGGCACTGGTTGGTCATTTGTATATATATTACACTCCTGGAAATTGAAATAAGAACACCGTGAATTCATTGTCCCAGGAAGGGGAAACTTCATTGACACATTCGTGGGGTCAGATGCATCACATGATCACACTGACAGAACCACAGGCACATAGACACAGGCAACAGAGCATGCACAATGTCGGCACTAGTACAGTGTATATCCACCTTTCGCAGCAATGCAGGCTGCTATTCTCCCATGGAGACGATCGTAGAGATGCTGGATGTAGTCCTGTGGAACGGCTTGCCATGCCATTTCCACCTGCTGCCTCAGTTGGACCAGCGTTCGTGCTGGACGTGCAGACTGCGTGAGACGACGCTTCATCCAGTCCCAAACATGCTCAATGGGGGACAGATCCGGAGATCTTGCTGGCCAGGGTAGTTGACTTACACCTTCTAGAGCACGTTGGGTGGCACGGGATACATGCGGACGTGCATTGTCCTGTTGGAACAGCAAGTTCCCTTGCCGGTCTAGGAATGGTAGAACGATGGGTTCGATGACGGTTTGGATGTACCGTGCACTATTCAGTGTCCCCTCGACGATCACCAGTGGTGTACGGCCAGTGTAGGAGATCGCTCCCCACACCATGATGCCGGGTGTTGGCCCTGTGTGCCTCGGTCGTATGCAGTCCTGATTGTGGCGCTCACCTGCACGGCGGCAAACACGCATACGACCATCATTGGCACCAAGGCAGAAGCGACTCTCATCGCTGAAGACGACACGTCTCCATTCGTCCCTCCATTCACGCCTGTCGCGACACCACTGGAGGCGGGCTGCACGATGTTGGGGCGTGAGCGGAAGACGGCCTAACGGTGTGCGGGACCGTAGCCCAGCTTCATGGAGACGGTTGCGAATGGTCCTCGCCGATACCCCAGGAGCAACAGTGTCCCTAATTTGCTGGGAAGTGGCGGTGCGGTCCCCTACGGCACTGCGTAGGATCCTACGGTCTTGGCGTGCATCCGTGCGTTGCTGCGGTCCGGTCCCAGGTCGACGGGCACGTGCACCTTCCGCCGACCACTGGCGACAACATCGATGTACTGTGGAGACCTCACGCCCCACGTGTTGAGCAATTCGGCGGTACGTCCACCCGGCCTCCCGCATGCCCACTATACGCCCTCGCTCAAAGTCCGTCAACTGCACATACGGTTCACGTCCACGCTGTCGCGGCATGCTACCAGTGTTAAAGACTGCGATGGAGCTCCGTATGCCGCCCGCATCTCGTGGTCGTGCGGTAGCGTTCTCGCTTCCCACGCCCGGGTTCCCGGGTTCGATTCCCGGCGGGGTCAGGGATTTTCTCTACCTCGTGATGGCTGGGTGGTGTGTGCTGTCCTTAGGTTAGTTAGGTTTAAGTAGTTCTAAGTTCTAGGGGACTTATGACCACAGCAGTTGAGTCCCATAGTGCTCAGAGCCATTTGAGCTCCGTATGCCACGGCAAACTGGCTGACACTGACGGCGGCGGTGCACAAATGCTGCGCAGCTAGCGCCATTCGACGGCCAACACCGCGGTTCCTGGTGTGTCCGCTGTGCCGTGCGTGTGATCATTGCTTGTACAGCCCTCTCGCAGTGTCCGGAGCAAGTATGGTGGGTCTGACACACCGGTGTCAATGTGTTCTTTTTTCCATTTCCAGGAGTGTATATAGAGCTGGGGCGAGAACGCTTCCCTGAGGTAGGCCATTCCTTTGATTTCTCCACCTGCTCTTCAATATCCACGTGGGAGTGGATAAGAAGATTACACAAGCCTACTTGAGTGGCTTACTCGAGAGCTCCGGCTCGCACACTTGACGGAAAAAGATTCGAGGCGACGAGAGCGATAAGCTGACAGGCGCCGCCTGCTCGCGATCACGCGAGGTGACGTCACGCGGCCGCTGCGACCTCCTGCAGGTGCCTATAAGAGGGGCGGGGAGCCGCGCCGTGGCTGTCTGTACGCCGTGTGAGCCGCACGCGACTCAACTCACCACCTGACGGAACTCCGCCACGACTGCAAGGTGAGTAGGGGCGCTGCAAGGTCTGCTTCCTCTGCGTAAGCCGTCGCCACAGGGACCGTGCTGTCGAACGTAAACGTCGAGTGTGCTACGTTCAGCGTGCTGCTCAACGCTCAGGAACGATGCGACTTGTGCATGCGGTACGTGGGCCACAACGTGGTATACCAACACTGACTCCAAGGGAGGCCTCGGCGCTTGTTGGTGACGTCACGTCAGCTAGGCACGGCGAACGCCAGGTCTGTTGCAGGCAGAAACGCCTGGGCGTGCTTATCACTATAAATCTCTTATTTTTGGACAAAATGTTTGGTATTGTTTTGGATTCTGCAGTTTTATTTACATGAAAGATTTTCTTACTATGGTTGGTTGGTTGTTTCGGGGAAGGAGACCAGACAGCGAGGTCATTGGTCTCATCGGATTAGGGAAGGACGGGGAAGGAAGTCGGCCGTGCCCTTTGAAATGAACCATCCCGGCATTTGCCTGGAGCGATTTAGGGAAATCACGGAAAACCTAAATCAGGATGGCCGGACGCGGGATTGAACCGTCGTCCTCCCGAATGCGAGTCCAGTGTCTAACCACTGCGCCACCTCGCTCGGTCTTACTATGGTAAAGCTACAAATTAAGATCGTAGTTCTGTATTACTGAATCCTGTCGAAACAAACGTAGATCAATATGAGACGATGCTTTGCCCCATTGTAAGCTTCGGAAGTTTTACATTCAAGTAACTTTATTTACTTGATCCATTTTGCTACCGAAACTTACCCCAACCCCCTCACAATTAACTCGTTTCTTATATTTATTTATTTATTTTTGTTTGACATCGTCACTGCAAATGTGAACTAATTTACATGTGTAAATGTCCAACTGTTGCCAGTCATTAGACTACAGACGTTTTCAACGAAAGGAATTTTAAACAGGAAAAATATAGTAATTAAAACTTCCGGGCTAAGAGGCCGTGGTCCAATAGTAGAAATACTTCTCCCTGACGTTTCGTTGCCAGCTGCGGGCAACATCATCTGAGGTGAGTCTACGACTGGCTGCTAGGCAGTGGAGGTCCTTTTTATATAGAACGCGTAGAGGGCGCCACCACTCGTCACGTGTTGTCAACAGTAAAACTATCTCTGGCTGGCGTCATTACTCTCGATCGAAGGTAATCGATTGTCACATCTTTGGTACAGAGTCGATCGCCATATCTTATCTAGCTTCAAGCCTTCTTCTTTCCTGTTAAAATTATTGTGGTGTTTAAAAATCTCTACAGCCTCTCTATACATACGAGCATAATAATGCGATGTCTTAGCTAGCACGCTCGTCTCACTAAATCTTATTTCATGGTCACCCGTTTCAAAAACATGTTCCGCTACAGCCGATTTGTCCGTGTGTCCCAGTCGACAGGTTCCTTTTATGTTCAGTTAGGCGAGTATTGATACTTCTTTTTGTGGTTCCAATGTAAACCTTCCCACAACTACACGGAATCTTATAGACACCAGGAGTAGCTAGAGGGTGTCGTGCATCTTTCGCCGATCTTAAGCATTCACTAATCTTCTTGGTGGGTCTGAAGATTGTTTCAACTCTGAACTTGGACAGCACTTTCCCGATACGGTCCGTAATATTGTGGATGAATGGAAGAAAAACTTTCCCCACCGATGGTTGTTGTTGTTGCACGTTTCCGGACATTTTTCTCCTGGGAGGGAGTGCTCTATCTATCTCCTTGCCAGCGTACCCATTTTTCTGGAAAGCGGTTCGCAAGTGGTTTAGTTCCTCTTTCAAATAAGCTGGCTCACAGATTTCATTAGCCCTGTCCACCAATGTATTGATAATACCTCTCTTCTGCCTGGGATGATAGTTTGAATGCTTATGAAGATAACGATCGGTATGCGTATCTTTTCTGTAGACTTTGTGACCCAGAGTCCCATCTGCTCGTTTAATTACTGAGACGTCCAAAAAATTTATCTGTCCATTACTTTCTGTCTCCATAGTGAATTGTATTTTTGAATTGATGCTATTCAAATGCTTCAAAAAACGGTTCAGTTCTTCTTCACCGTGATTCCATATGACAAAAGTGTCGTCCACATACCAATACCACTTCAAAGGCCTTTTTCTGGCTGACTGCAGTGCTTGCTGTTCAAAAAATTCCATAAAAATATTAGCAACGGCTGGACTTAGAGGGCTACCCATCGCCACTCCATTAATTTGTTCATAGAACTCATTATTATACTGAAAATAAGTCGTGGAAAGGCAATGTCAAAACAAAGCTACTATATCAGTCGGAAATATGTCAGATATGCAAGCAAGAGCTTCGTTGACAGGAGCTTCAAAGTCCTGCTCAGACACACAGCCATAGGCCATTCTATGAAATGGCCTCACGGTAAGTGAGGTCTCCTTGTCAGGGTGATTTAAGTAGGCAAATAAAAAAGTATCTTATCGCTACTGCATTTCATAATATGTTGTTACTTGACGCTACTGCATTTGTAGAATACGTTGTTAGTTGGTGTACGCGCGTTAAAGCGCGTGACCTTGATTCGGACTTAGAAATTTTCAGCGTGCCGTACATTTACTTAACCCGTGTTGCAGAAAAACTCACTTCCGCTCTGTGTTATTCTTATGGAGATTAAAGCGCTGGTAGGCAATAATTGCAGAAAACTAACTTCCGGCTTTTAATGAGCGCTGATAAGGACGTCCGCCGCGCTTCCCCCTGCTTGGAGTCACTGTGCGCCCAGCAGGCGGAATTTTTTGAACTGCAAGCACTGCAGTCAGCCAGAAAAAGGCCTTTGAAGTGGTATCAGTATGTGGACGACACTTTTGTCATATGGAATCACGGCGAAGAAGAACTGAACCGTTTTTTGAAGCATTTGAATAGCATCAATTCAAAAATACAATTCACTATGGAGACAGAAAGTAATGGACAGATAAATTTTTTGGACGTCTCAGTAATTAAACGAGCAGATGGGACTCTGGGTCACAAAGTCTACAGAAAAGATACGCATACCGATCGTTATCTTCATAAGCATTCAAACCATCATCCCAGGCAGAAGAGAGGTATTATCAAGACATTGGTGGACAGGGCTAATAAAATCTGTGAGCCACCTTATTTGCAAGAGGAACTAAACCACTTGCGAACCGCTTTCCAGGAAAATGGGTACGCTGGCAAGGACATAGATAGAGCACTCCATCCCAGAAGAAAAATGTCCGGAAACGTGCAACAACAACAACCGTCGGTGGGGAAAGTTTTTCTTCCATTCATCCACAATGTTACGGACCGTATCGGGAAAGTGCTGGCCACGTTCAGAGTTGAAACAATCTTCAGACCCACCAAGAAGATTAGTGAATGCTTAAGATCGGCGAAAGATGTTCGACACCCTCTAGCTACTCCTGGTGTCTATAAGATTACGTGTAGTTGTGGGAAGGTTTACATTGGAACCACAAAAAGAAGTATCAATACTCGCCTAACTGAACATAAAAGGAACTGTCGACTGGGACACACGGACAAATCGGCTGTAGCGGAACATGTTTTTGAAACGGGTGACCATGAAATAAAATTTAGTGAGACGAGCGTGCTAGCTAAGACATCGCATTATTATGCACGTATGTATAGAGAGGCTGTAGAGATTTTTAAACACCACAATAATTTTAACAGGAAAGAAGAAGGCTTGAAGCTAGATAAGATATGGCGATCGACTCTGTACCAAAGATGTGACAATCGATTACCTTCGATCGAGAGTAATGACGCCAGCCAGAGATAGTTTTACTGTTGACAACACGTGACGAGTGGTGGCGCCCTCTACGCGTTCTATATAAAAAGGACCTCCACGGCCTAGCAGCCAGTCATAGACTCACCTCAGATGATGTTGCCCACAGCTGGCAACGAAACGTCAGGGAGAAGTATTTCTACTATTGGACCACGGCCTCTTAGCCCGGAAGTTTTAATTACTGAAGACGTCGGCTGTGAAAGCCTACACGCTATGAGGAAACAAAATAGCTTCATACATCGAAAATACTGCTGATGTTAAACTTTTTTAACACGCACGTTAGAAAAGATAAATATTCCCCTCTTGCAACTGAAAGGAGAAACTTTATAAGATAAAAAAAAAAAATTATTTGATAAAACAAGTATCTCTCTTTTGCCTCTTCTTCTGTCCCCCCACTTCTTCCCCCAACGCGTAAAATCGCAAGAGATTTCATTAACATTCAGTGCTCCTCACCCCATAATCAACCAAGATACGTAAAGAAGAGCACCAATATGTTCACAGTGTCTTGTAAAAGCAACTCAGTACAAACGTAACTTCCTCAGATTTACAAATAAGGTAAAGAAGCACGAATTCTGTTGTTGCTGGACCATGAAGTTGTTTTTGTATGTCAGTCCTTAAAACAGGTGGAAATTTAAGTTCAGGAGGGCACTATTTGTTAAGAAATGTAATGAATTGCACAATTAATTGATTGCAGAAATCTCTCAGAACAATGTGTGTTGGTCAACTACCGCCAATAGTTTCACATTTTCCTGTGTCAGAGAGGGAGACACCGCCATTATGAGTATGCCTGCAACAGACCGGGCGTTCGCCGTGCCTAGCTGATGTGACGTCACGAACAAGCGCCGAGGCCTTCCTTTGAGTCGGTGTTGGCTATACGCAATCACAACGCACTCCAGCAGCAGTTGAGGAATGTTTCTAGTTCGTAAATCACACTGTTTGCTCAACGGGCGGGCGTAAAATTCCCACGTTAGCTCTATTAAAACGCACATTTCCTCCATCGTCCACCAGAAGGAAAGTACCATGTCCAATCAATAAGGATACAAGCTTCTAAAAGTTCCATTACAAACAGTGCGATACAAATTTACAATACTTCTCCAAGTAAGATAAACATTATTTCATCATTCCCACATTTTAGTAAAATCCCAGTGTCAGTCTTACTTGATCACTGTTCCTACCCAGTGGCAGAATCTTTGCAACATGTGAATTAGGAAGCTTAAAAGAAAAAGGAGCAAAATATCTTTATACAAGTAGCGCAAGCTGTCCTATAGATTAAGCCAATCGAACAAAGTCACCCCTCAAAAAAAGGTGAACTTACATTTACGTAACATCAAATATTATTGTATATGCTTATATTAAACTAATAATAAAGTAACAGAACCTAATAAAAACGCGAATGGAAAAAAAATTTGGCAGGCTCAAGACGCGAACCACTGCCTCACCATAAAACTCTTCAGAGCTCAGTGACTCCACTCATTATGGTAAACCTACATCACAACAACATGTTATGATATGTCTTGCTGAAAACCTTAGATATGTTAGTAATTGAAATTTAATTATAACAAATTGCGCCAAAAACAATACATTTTGGGTGGATCTTCAGTGTGTCGCTGCCTTCAAATAGCCTACTCTCATAATACGCAAGTTACAGTAATTCTTTTGCCACGAATATGATGTTTCTCATTATTTTATAGGAACGAATCACACAGTTAACAACGGGTTTTCCAGTGATTTTCAATTTGCTGATGCTCATAAACGGCATATATACATATAGGCTTGAAATGAATGCCAATATGGCGCCTCACAACTCTGTACTGAAGGGAGACGGCGTGCGTGTGACGTAGGTGGCGTTGTGCCGTCTCATTGGTCAAGGCTCAGACGCACGCTGAGAATATCTGACATCTTACAAGGGAACCTCCCCATCGCACCCCCTCAGATTTAGTTATAAGTTGGCACAGTGGATAGGGCTTGAAAATCTGAACACAGATCAATCGAGAAAGCAGGAAGAAGTTGTGTGGAACTATGAAAAAAATAAGTCCATCTGCAAGAGAGGCAACATCAAGGGCAGTGAGAGTTGCGAAGCGCCGCGGTCCCGTGGTTAGCGTGAGGAACTGAGAAACGAGAGGTCCTTGGTTCAAGTCTTTCCTTGAGGGAGAAGTTTATTTTCTTTATTTTCGCAAAGTTGTGATCTGTCCGTTCGTTCATTGACGTCTCTGTTCACTGTAATAAGTTTAGTGTCTGTGTTTTGCGACTGCACCGCAAAACCGTGGGATTAGTAGACGAAAGGACGTGCCTCTCCAATGGGAACCGAAAACATTTGATCGAAAGGTCATAGATCAACCGATTCCTCCACAGGAAAACACGTCTGATATATTCTATACGACACTGGTGACGGCATGTGTGTCACATGACAGGAATATGTTGTCGACCCTCCTAACTTGTACACTCGGCGAATGGGTAAAAAGATTTTTCTACCTTGCCCGATTTAGATTTTCTTGTGGATGTGATCATCACTCCCAAAAAAGGGATGAAAATATGAGTTTGTCACGGACGGACGGACAAATAATAATTGTCTGAAAATAAAAAATTAAACTTTTCACTAGAGGGAAAACTTGAACCTAAATCCTCTCGTTCCACAGCTGCTCGCGCTAACCACGGGACCACGGCGCTCCTGAGCTCACAGTACCCTTGATGTTGCCTATCTTGCACATGGACTACTCAGTTTGTATATTTTGCTTATTTTTTTTTCATAGTTACACACAACTTCATCCTGTTTTCTCGATTGAATAGTATTTCAAGGCCTATCCACTGCGCCAACTTATAACTAAATCTGAGGGGGTTGCGATGGGGAGGTTCCCTTGTTAGATACTGCTCTGCACGTCCGGAAAGACTCCCGAACGTGCTATTCCACGCTATGACGTTAGAAACTCGGCACGCTCAACGCTCAACGTTCTGATGCACGGTCCGTGTGCCGACGGCTTTAGTCTCCCAGTTTCTCCGGGTAATGGGCGGGCGCTGCTTTGCACTGTTTCCCGGTAATTCCTCTCCCAACTTCAGGCTCACAAGGGGAAGGCCTCAGACACGGTCAACCGATTCGGCTCAGATCTGGCAGGTCGCTTGTGTACAACCTAAAATAGCAATTGAGATATGGAAAGATATAAGCGAGAAGAATAACATCCGCAAGGTTTCCTCGAGATTCGAACCCAGCTTCTCCGCTTCCCAGCCATTTACTTTGACTGTCGCGTTGCGATGTGGGCAGGGGTCACTGTACAAGGCCTGGCCACTATGTCTCCATCGCCATACAGGAACATATGGAAGGGGTAAATGGCCATAGGAGAATATTCATTTATATTGACAAAAAATAAATCCACCGTGTCTTTGAAAGAAAGAAAAATAAACACAAAGCTACACTTCTGTAACACGCACATACAGCGTCGATACTCCATGGACGCTGCTGCCGCTTTTTCATGGCATGTTTTCTTGTAATGTCGTGTAGCTTCTTATCTGTTCATCTCCTTGTGCGTACGTATCAAATTAATCCCCTGCGGCCGGCCGTTGTGGCCGAGCGGTTCTAGGCGCTTCAGTCTGGAACCGCCCGACCGCTAGGGTCACAGGCTCGAATCCTACCTCGGGCATGGATGTGTGTGATGTCCTTAGGTTAGTTAGGTTTAAGTAGTTCTAAGTTCTAGGGGACTTATGACCTCAGAAGTTAAGTCCCATAGTGCTTAGAGTCATTTGAACCATTTTATCTCCTGAGATAAATAATCGAACTAAGGCGCGGATCGTGGACGATGCTCCGCAAGAAGTTCGAAAAGTATTGACCGCACTTAGGGTTCTTCACAATAGCGCAATGACGATCGTTTAAATAGTTCCAAAAACCCACGAGTTCTGTGACACCACGTCCAAATAAACAATGAATCACGTGACCTCTGATCCACGTGACGGCATTGTGTTTCGTCCTCGGGTAATAAACAGCGTCCGGGTAGAGGCGAGGGCGGGATTCGACGTAAGAGGGCGAAATGCGTAAAAAAAAAAAAAAAAAAAAAAAAGCAAAAATTTTAGCAACAAAATACCATATCTCTTCCGCCGTCCAACAACGGAGCCGGACTACTTGCGTTGCTGCTCTCGGCGAAGAGCGTTTACCATGCGGGTGCACAAGCGGGAGCTGTAAAAGTTTCTTTCTTCGATTTCTGGGAAAGTATGCATTTGTGGTCCCTACACCTCACGATGAGAAATACTCTAGTTACAATTGTCTTCCTATCCCGCCAATTTTGGGTCAGTTGCTGGACGTAGCCTTTAGGGGTGGTTTTCTCAAAAACGTGAGGGCGTTGAGCCAAAATACACTACCGGCCATTAAAATTGCTACACCACGGAGATGACGTGCTACAGACGCGAAATTTAACCGACAGGAAGAAGATGCTCTGATATGCAAATGATAAGCTTTTCAGAGCTTTCACACAAGGTTGGCGCCGGTGGCGACACCTACAACGTGCTGACATGGGGAAAGTTTCCAATCGATTTCTCACACACAGTCAGCAGCTGACCGGCGTTGCCTGGTGAAACGTTGTTGTGATGCCTCGTGTAAGGAGGAGAAATGTGTACCATCACGTTTCCGACTTTGATAAAGGTCGGATTGTAGCCTATCGCGATTGCGGTTTATCGTATCGCGACATTGCTGCTCGCGTTAGTCGAGATCCAATGACTGTTAGCAGAATATGGAAGCGGTGGGTTCAGGAGGGTAATACAGAACGCCGTGCTGGATCCCAAAGACCTTGTGTCACTAGCAGTCGAGATGACAGGCATCTTATCCACACAGATGTAACGGATCGTGCAGCCACGTCTCGATCCCTGAGTCAACAGATGGGGACGTTTGCAAAACAACAACCATCTGCAAGAACAGTTCGACGACGTTTGCAGCAGCACGGTCTATCAGCTCGGAGACCGTGGCTGCGGTTACCCTTGACGCTGCATCACAGACAGGAGCGCCTGCTATGGTGTACTCGACGACGAACCTGGGTGCACGAATGGCAAAACGTCATTTTTTCGGATGTATCCAGATTTTGTTTACAGCATCATGATGGTCGCATCCGTGTTTGGCGACATCGCAGTGAACGCACATTGGAAGCGTGTATTCGTCGTCACCATACTGGCGTACCACTCGGCGTGACGGTATGGGGTGCCACTGGTTACACGTCTCGGTCACCTCTTGTTCGCATTGACGCCACTTTGAACAGTGGACGTTGCATTTCAGATATGTTACGACCCGTGGCTCCACCCTTCATTCGATCCCTGCGAAACCCTACATTTCACCAGGATAATGCACGATCGCACGTTGCAGGTCCTTTACGGGCCTTTCTTGATACAGAAAATGTCCGACTGCTGCAAATGGTTCAAATGGCTCTGAGCACTATAGGACTTAACTGATGTGGTCATCAGTCCCCTAGAACTTAGAACCACTTAAACCTAACTAACTTAAGGAGACCACACACATCCATGCCCGAGGCAGGATTAGAACCTGCGACCGTAGCGGTCGCGCGGTTCCAGACTGTAGCGCCTAGAACCGCTCGGCCACTTCGGCGGACTCGACTGCTGCCCCGGCCAGCACATTCTCCAGATCTCTCACGAATTGAAAACGTCTGGTCAATGTTGGCCGAACAACTGGCTTGTCACAATTCGCCAGTCACTACTCTTGATGAACTGTGGTATCGTGTTGAAGCTGCATGGGCAGCTGTACCTGTACACACCGTCGAAGCTCTGTTTGACTCAATGCCCAGGCGTATCAAGGCCGTTATTACGGCCAGAGGTGGTTGTTCCGGGTACTGACTGCTCAGGTTCTATGCACCCAAATTGCGTGAAAATGTAATCACATGTCATTTCTAGTATAATGTATTTGTCCGATGAATACCCATTTATCATCTGCATTTCTTCTTGGTCTGGCAATTTTAATGGCCAGTAGGGTATCTTAGAGTCCTTGGTTTTGGATTGTACATAAGCGACCTGCCTAATTTGAGCCGAATCGGTTGGCTATGCCTGAGGCCTTCGCCTTGACAGTCAAGTCTATAGTTGGCGTGGCCGATCCCAAGTGTCCAGCTTTTGCCCAAAGCGTTGGGGGAGTTCATTCATTTGTTCTGTCGGCGATGGCAGAACCGACGCGCATGCCGTGCAATCTTTCTCGGACGATTTTACCGAAACTATTCAGTAAAAAAATTTCAGTTTTGCTTCACTTGTATCTTTATACGTCAGCTCCATTATGATGTGCCTATCGTTTCGTTGACGATCATAGTTATTGTGATATTTGCGTACAAGTAAGACACTGCTCGGATTTCTAAAGTTTGCTACGATAAACAGGAGTCGCTATGATTTTCCGTCTGGTGCATGTTACATAATATGTTGCTGAAATTTAGCTAACATATTGAATTTTTCTTTAGACTTGGGTGTAAGTCTGTATCTGTCACCCATGTCGAGAAAATTGGTTTCCGACCGCATTGCGCCAGAGATAAAGCCAGACATCCACAACATTCTTCGTGTATCATAAACGGTTTGAGATATTGGAATGAGATTTTGGCGAGTGATAGCACAGAAACAGTATTTTGCTGTATGGTTATTATGCAATACTTCTTTATGTACCTTGTTATTCGTGGCCGAGCAGTTGTAGACGTTTCAGTCTGGAACCGTGCTACTGCTTTCGCAGGTTCGAATTCTACCTCGGGCATGGCTGTGTGTGATGTCCTTAGGTTAAGTTAGGTTTAAGTAATTCTATGTGTTGTGTTGGCAGAAGAGCCAACACCGCGTTACTAGAGGAGGCCGAAAGGCACGCGTTTTAGCTCACGCAGGCTGGCGTGAGGAGGGAAGGGCTATACTGACGTGAGTTCTGGAACATGACAAGGAATTAGAATTCAGAAAGCGGACGTAATTAGTTTGATACTTAACTTTAATCCATTAATGATGAACGTCGCTCTCGACGGTACATGATTCACAATATTATCTGTTCAGAAGACATATAGTAACTGAATATGGCGCCTTGCTAGGTTGTAGCAAAGGACGTAGCTGAAGGCTATGCTAAACTGTCGTCTCGGCAAATGAGAGCGTATGCAGACAGTGAACCATGGCTAGCAAAGTCGGCTGTCCAAGTGGAGCGAGTGCTAGGGAGTCTCTCTAGACTAGACCTGCCGTGTGGTGGCGCTCGGTCTGCAATCACTGATAGTGGCGACACGCGGGTCCGACGTATACTAACGGACCGCGGCCGATTTAAAGGCTACCACCTAGCAAGTGTGGTGTCTGGCGGTGACACCACACTAGGTTCTAGGGGACGGATGACCAGTGCTCGGAGTCATTTTAGCCTTGTTATTCCACTAACTACAGACTGTTCCGATGAAAGGACGTAATTGGTGAAACGGGAAATCCTACTGGTTTTGGAACAACGTACGTGAAGTCATTACACGTTTATTTTATACCAAGGATGTGCGTTTTCATAAGATGCTGACCTTGCTTTTCCTTAGTTCCTCACCTAATAACGCTCGCAGCGCCCGCTGCCGTCTACTCTGCAGTCATTGTACAGGGCCCATTTCGCAGCGCCGCTGCATCGAGATAGCAGTCAAAGCAAGCTAGGTCGGTGATATCGCCGCTGGGGTAGCGGTTATCGTCCGCGCTTTACTGTCCCTGTCACTCGTACATGTCGATAAGATGGATATCGCACTAGATCAGTCGGGAACCGCTCTATCGAATGGCCACGTAAAATTCCGTTTCAAAAATTATTTTGCTCGTAACGGGAAACAAACCGACGCTCTGCGTTGACACTGGGTGACGCATGAAAGACGTGATGACGTGATGAGCAGCACTTCTTTGGTATAGCTCCAGCTACACAATACGAAATAGCTATTGGAAAACGACTTTCACCGATATTAATGTAGGGCTGGGGCCCATGAATGTACATATTTGGAAACATTCTAAAACGAAAGCATATGTGTTTTTTAACACAAACTTATGTTTTTTTTAAATGGACCTCCTATATTTTTTCTTCAGCAATCCATAGTATGACAAAGCACATACAAAATGGCGTTGATTGCATCGCAATATTCCCAATGCATCCCGAGACATTGAGACGCGAAGTTGACGCTTGAAACACCCGACATGCGCTGCTAGCGCACGTCCTGAGGCTCAGGCGTGAACCCCATGCTGCCCGTAATCGCGATGTGATTGACATGCGTAATCACACCTCCATACTTATCAAGAGGGACGCTTACTATATACACTATATATATATATATGAGGTGTTACATTTTAAACATAATGTTTAGAAAAAACTCAAATTTTATAGTCATTATCTCAATTTTTACCATAGTTTTTAATAGATTCGGAAAACTCTAGAGTTTAGCATTAAGGATTAAACAATAGTATATACTGATCTACAATTTTAATTTGATAGTATCTAACTCAGCTGAAGGACAAGCAGGTTCTCTATGACGCTCAGACATATCCCTGAAGCATTATCAGGTGTTGTCCTGTTTTAATATTTCAGACGCGTTGTACATGAGCTGCAGCCTGAGTATGCCTGCTACCCTAAGGTAACGTTTTCCTGGAATGCATCTCAGCCTTAAGCAGGAGATGACTGATCTTCTGTGTAAACCAACTCCTCAATGGTTACATGCAAGACTAATGGTTAAAAGCAGAATAAATCAGATTCCGTTCATAAAATATCTTTGTCTCCTTAAATAACTGGAGAAATCAACAGAATAACGCGTTGAATAAAATCCTGCTATAGTTACTTACGACCTCTTTAGTACTGTGGTACATCTTCATTTCGAATTATTTCCTGGTCAAGTAACATTGCAGTGTTCTACGAAATCAGAAGAAGTGAGGTCTCCGTCCCTTCTGAGGCTTCCTATGCAAACGAAATGTGCTGAAACCGAAAGGAAATTCTTTAAAACGGTATTATTACAGATTTGTGTCTATTCTCCTGTCGCATTAAGTTGACATGGCAACGATATTGTTGCGTTGAAGCTGACCCAGATATCTCTGTGCCTCATACAAGTATCGAAGGTGAACTGTGAACAACCACTTACCTGCATTGTTGAATTATGATTACGAAACCCGGTTGACATAATTGGCCTGTCTGAACATCACGACACACTCTTATAGACGTGTGATGTGTTGCAGGACTCAGGTTAGCATCTCACTTTTGTAGGACATAAATGGAGAAAAGACGGAATTGCCACACTCATCAGTAATTCTCGTATCAAAAAGTTTGCTTAGAAAAGCATGTCGAAGCATATGCGGCCGATGTTGAATTTCGTAATAAATCCTTCATAATACACCGGCGGAACAAAAATCCCACTACCAAGAAGGAGTTTTGCGGGATAAACTAAAGTTGGTAGGCGTGTTTCTACATCTAAAAGATGATGTCTATTGAAATTTGGCGCCAGTCGCATGGGAGTGGCTCTAGTGGCGCCACGATGAGAATGGAAGTCTAGTTGGCTTTAAATATGCGCTGTAACGATCGTGTGAGTTAGTTATCTTTGAGATTGGAGGTGGTGAGTTGATTTTAATCAGGAATGCACGTAAGGCAATATTGACCTTACGACTTATCTTAGAAGGAATATTCAGGAAAGGAAAACCTACATTTCTAGCATTTGTGGACTTAGAGAAAGCTTTTGACAATGTTGACTGGAATACTCTCTTTCAAATTCTAAAGGTGGCAGGGGTAAAATACAGGGAGCGAAAGGTTATTTGCAATTTGTACAGAAACCAGATGGCGGATATAAGAGTCAAGGGGCATGAAAGGGAAGCAGTGGTTGGGAAGGGAGTGAGACAGGGTTTTAGCCTCTCCCCGATGTTATTCAATCTCTATATTGAGCAAGCAGTAAAGGAAACAAAAGAAAAATTCGGAGTAGGTATTAAAGTCCATGGAGAAGAAATAAAAACGTTGAGGTTCGCCGATGACATTGTAATTCTGTCAGAGATAGGAAAGGACTTGGAAGAGCAGTTGAACGGAATGGACAGTGTCTTGAAAGGAGGATATAAGATGAACATCAAGAAAAGCAAAACGAGGATAATGGAATGTAGTCGAATTAAGTCGGATGATGCTGAGGGAATTAGATTAGGAAATTAGACACTTAAAGTAGTAAAGGAGTTTTGCTATTTGGGGAGCAAAATAACTGATGATGGTCGAAGTAGAGAGTATATAAAATGTAGACTGGCAATGGCAGGGAAAGCGTTCCTGAAGAAGAGAAATTTGTTAACATCAAGTATAGATTTAAGTGTCAGGAAGTCGTTTCTGAAAGTATTTGTATGGAGTGTAGCCATGTATCGAAGTGAAACATGGATAAATAGTTTGGACAAGAAGAGAATAGAAGCTTTCGAAATGTGGTGCTACAGAAGAATGCTGAAGATTGGATGGGTAGACCACATAACTAAGGAGGGGGTATTGAATAGAATTGGGGAGAAGAGGAGTATGTGGCACAACATGACCAGAAGAAAGGATCGGTTGGTAGGACATGTTCTGAGGCATCAAGAGATCACCAGTTAAGTAGTGGAGGACAATGTGGAGGGTAAAAATCGTAGAGGGAGACCAAGAGATGAATACACTAAGCAGATTCAGAAGGATGTAGGTTGCAGTAGGTACTGGGAGATGAAGAAGCTTGCACAGGATAGAGTAGCATGGAGAGCTGCATCAAACCAGTCTCAGGACTGAAGACAACAACAACAAGAACACATGCCTTTAAGGCGACAAAGTCGCCATTATCAACAGCACACTGAGTTTGAACGATGTCGTGTAGTGGTGCTACGAGAAGCTGGATGTTCCTTTCGTGATACTGCAAAAAAACTTGGCAGGAATGTAGTGACTGTACGTGAGTGTTGGCAGCAGTGGTCGCGGGAAGCTACGGTCACAAGAAGACCGGACTCCAGACTGCCACGTGACACTACCGAGAGGGAAGGCAGGCTCGTCCGGTGTATGGATGTGGCGCATCGTACTCCATCTGCAGCAGCGACCTGTGCAGTAGTTGGAACCACAGTGACACAACTGTTACAAATCGGTTACTTCAACGACAATCTCCGAGGCAGATTCCCTAAAGCGGTATTCCACTGACCCCAAACCACCAGCGTTCGTAGCATCAAACGTATCAAACGAGAGCGCACTGGAAGGCAGGGTGGAGGTCAGAGGCGTTTTCTGATGAAAGATGGTTCTACCTCGGTCCCGTTGATGGCTATGTGTGGTCAGAAGGAGGTCAGGTGAGCGACCCAACGACCCTGTGCCTGCAGCCTAGATACACTGTACTGGAGGGCGATTTGGTATGACAGTAGGAGCACCCTCGCGGTCACCCCATGAACTCTCACCGCAAATTTGTACGCGAGATTCGAGCTGTTCAGCTGTCACTAATGAACAGCATTTCAGGGTATGTTTTCCAACAGGATAACGCTCGCCCATGTATCCCTGTTGTGGCCCTACATGCTCTACAGATGGTCGACATGTTGCATTGGCCTACTCGATCACCATATCTGTCTCCAATCGATCTCGTCCTGTGGAACATCATTGTACTAGAACTTAAGCATCATCCACCACCAGCATTAGCCATCCTTGTATTAACCAACCAAGTGCAACAGGCATGGAACTCTATCCCAAACTCACATCCGGCACCTGTACGACACAATGCATGTCCGTTTGCACACTTACATTCAACATTCTGGCAGTTACACTGGTTGTTATGAAATAGGATATCACATTTGTATTGACTTCTATCACACTTACATGAACCAGTAATTATGTAACGTTAACCACGTTGCCTAGCCAAACGTACCCCAAAAATTTCATTACTCTACATTACTTGTTTCTTGGTGCAGGAATTTTTTTCTGTCATTGTAGTAAATGTAGTAATTTAGTAATTGTAGTAAATGTATACCAAGCACCTACAGATAACTTTAGTCTGTTTATAGTGGGTGTACCATAATTAATGGTGTAACCGCATATAGTTGAAAGTACATGATATTAGATGCAAGCAATCCAGCAGACAAAGGCTCTAAAATGCATACCAGAAGAGCTATGTGCATTTCTTCTTCGACACTGTGAAACAGAGCTCTTCTTCTGCAAGCTCTTTGTTTTCCATATTATGGGTGGAGACAGTATGGACCAAAACAGGCTGTAAAATGAGTATAGCTATGTGCACTTGTTCAGTAGAAGAGATGTCGACATAAAAGTTTTCTGGGTATGGTACCGCATCATAGTCTATAAAACTACTGCATTTATACAATATGACGTGGTACAATTTTTTTTCCAGAAAACTTTTATGTCGACTGACTCTGGCCATGGAAGCCTACGCAATATATTAGAAGAGATGTATTTCACTATAGCGAAGATGGCCAGGTGTTTATAGTTCTTATAGTACACACTTTAGAACCTATGTTTACTCAACATTTTTATCTTGTTTTGGTCCTTACTACCATCTCCAAAATATGGAAAGCAAAGAGCTTCAATATAAGAGACTTGTTTCACAGTATCGAAGATGTTCTTCTGATAGACGTTTTAGAGCCCACGTTTACCAGACTTGTTTGCATCTAGTGTTGTGTACTCTCAACTGTGGGCATTTACACCATTTGTTATGATACAAGCCACAAATCACCTTGAAGGTGTTTTGCCCTATTTAACGACAAAAAGAAATAGTGACAATTGATGATTTTGGCATACATGTTCTCAAAAATTTCTCCAGTAAAAATTCATTACAGTCAGTAACATTAGCATTAAGCTTAATTCCTACTGCAAATTTCCCAACTAGCGTAGCTAATTGCTTGAAAACAGCCAGTGATAATATCTTTGTACAAATAGCTAATGAAGAAATTATGTTACAAACCGTTAATATCTTTGTACAAAGAGCTAATGAAGAAAATTATGTTACAACTGTTAGTCAATGACCTCATACACCAGATCATGCAATTTCTTTTGTTAAATGTTAATAATAAGAAGGATATGAAACTTACTAAATCAGAGCTCAAGAGTGTAGCCAGCAAGCCACAAATTGATCATTTTGGCAAACTGCTCACAGATATGAACTGTAGTTGTGTATACAGGCTCACAGCATTAATGGAAAATACAAACAACGATTAATAATATACTTACCGTTTTTGAGAGCTGCTTTTGCCAAAACTAACCCAGATTAGACCAGAGTCTACAAATACACTGTGGATTACTCAAGGAATAAAGGTATCTTGGAAGACAAATAGGAATCTGTATCTGTCACTCAGACACAAGTCTGGTTTTGATACTGTAGCTTATAGCAAAATGCACTGCAAAATATTAAAAGTGGTGCTGTGGGTGTCAAAGCAAATGCATAACAAGAACCAGAGAATCACATCAGGCAAAATGAACAGAATATGGAATTTAGCAACAGGAGAGACAGGTAGAGAATTTGAGATGAAGAGGGACAGATAGTATTAAAAGTAAATGATACACTGGTAACAGATGTGTGCAATGTTGCAAAATTTGTATCAAGCGTTTCATAACTGTTACTGAAAAGTTGGTGATGCTGCCATGAAACATCTTGGACCATTCATTACAAATAACTTCGCCAACATATAATTCCTGTAGAAGTGATGTCAACCAATAAATATTCAAAATCAAAAAGGTCAGGTGGTTTTCATAAAATAGCAGCAAAGTTAATTAAAGAGCGTGCTTCTGAGTTTGGTAACATATTAAGTTATCTGTGTAGCCAGTCATTTATCAGTGGAACATTGCCTGAATTGTTGAAAGATGGTGAAGTTAAACCATTGTTTAATAAAGGAGATAAAGAAATACTGTTATGTTTATGTCCATTTTCACTTTTCCCATTGATCCAAATTTTAGAAAAGGTAGTATACAATCAGCTTCTTAACCATCTGACAACAAATAATATATTTTCATGTCACAGTTTGAATTTCTATAAATGGTTTCGATATTGGGAAGGCTGTTTATACACGCAGAAAGGATTTACGATTTTCATTATACAATAAATTACAAACTACTAATATATTTTGCAATCTCTTAAAAGCATTTGACTGTGTAAATTAAATGTATTATTGTTTTTATTTTATTTGATAATGTGCTTACATACCACACAGCAAATAAATAACTCCTTTTGAGTAAATTAGGATATTATGATGTAAGAGTAAATGCTGCAAATTGTTCACAATATTCTTTATGTCTGAAAAGACACAAAGGGTTTCATATACGGAAGGGACATGTATTAACGTTTCAGGCTTCATTCATCTGTGTACCAATGATAAGTAAAATCCCACAAGGTTCCATCTTAGGGCTCATAATTTTTCTTGTGTACATCAGTGACCTTTCGTCAATGACATTATGAGATGCCAAGTTAGTTTTGTATTCAGGTGTTATAAACATTGTAATAAATAGCACAAAAACTATTCAGTTCAGAGTTTATAAAGGTTCCCCACGAGCATATGCCTAAAATATGACATGGAGCAGATAGAAGAAGTTGACGGTGTTAAATTCTTTGGATTTCAGCAAGACAATAAGTTCAGCTAGGTGGAGCATATCACAGAATTGCTGATGTGCCTAAACAAATCTCTGTATGCATTGGAAATGTTGTAAGACATAATGGATATAAAAATGATAAATCTAGCATACTATGCACACTTTCATTCCATAATGTCATATAGGATTATTATTCAACATAATTCATCCAGTCAGCCTAACTTTCTGTGAGTTCAAAAACGTGTAATGAGAATTATTTGAGACATGAATTCAAGAAATTCTGCAGGAGACCTGTTTACAGAATTAGGTATACTAACTACTGCTTATCCATACATTTATTTCGTGGTGAAATTTCTCATTAAAAATATATCTCTTTTTCAATGGACAGTTCAGTTCATGGAATCAGTACTGGAAATAAGAATAAACTTCACAAAATTTTAATGTTAAAACTTGAGTCCAGAAAGGTGTCCATTATTCAGGAACACACATTTTCAATAAATTGCTAGCAGTCATGAAGCGTTTAACTACAAATGGAGTTCAGTTTATGAAGAGCGTGAAGAATTTATTGACGGGCAATTCCTTCCACTTCAGTAATGAATTTTGTTAGCAGAAACGACTGATGTGTAGATATACTGATAATATCAAACAATGTATCATGTACAATTCAGTCCAGTAATGTAGTCGTTGTTGATAAGTGTAGTAAATATTTTTCTCTGTCTAAAATTTTTCACCTGGAATCCATGGAAGATAATTTAGCATATCTATTTCTCTTTGTAAATGTTTATAGTGTATTCTTGTTTCCTGACATATTCTACATGTGGGGGGATCTACTCACTACAGATACATAATCTACGTCTGGGGGGATCTACTCACTACAGATATATTAGAACGACAACATATCGATTCTAATCTAGACAAAAGGCTGCTAAGTGATGCTATGTTTCAGAATCATCCACAATGGAAACAGTTAAGAAGGTTGAGGAGACGATGGCCACAGACCTGGGAGCCCTTCTGGACGCTGGGGACGGCGCCATCGTGATGCTGGTGGCAGGTGACACACGGCTGGCGGCGCACCGGGCAGTCCTGGTGGACAGGAGCCCTGTGTTCACTGCCATGTTCCAGCACGACACGCTGGAGGCCAGCAGCGGAGAGGTGGCCATCGCGGACGTGGAGGGCCCGGTGCTGCGCCAGCTGGTCTCATACCTGTACACCCTGCAGGCGCCCCAGCTGCCCAGCATAGCCCCCCAGCTGCTTGCTGCAGCAGATAAGTACGCCTTGTCGGGGCTTAAGGCAGAGTGTGAGAAACAGGTGGCCGCACAGCTGGCTTTGGAAACCGCAGCGGCCACAGCGGTTCTCGCGGTGAGGCACTCTTGTGGCAGCCTCAGGCAGGCTGCAATCACCTTCATCAAGGCACACACCCACCAGGTGATGGCCACCCAGGGATGGGCAGATGCGATGCTTCGTCAGCCTAAAGATTTGATTGAAGTGAGCCGGCTGCTCTCTGATCCACCGGCAGAAACCAGGTAGCTGAAGGCAAACCACTCACCTTTGTTTCTCGTGTATGTGTGTATTTCCAAGCCTACAATGCTTGTCACTGAGTTTCCTTAGATGTGTCTCTGCTGTAAAATACACCATTACAGACATTCGTTTTCTGGTAGCTCATGGTTCTTTAACTGCCTCCTCATAACAGGTTCATTGAACCTCTAAATTTAACTGTGTTTATTAGCAGATAAACAGGGTGTACATAAAGTCCGGGAACACTTTCAATTATTATTTATTGCACAAGAACTAAACATTGTACAGATGTCCTACGTATTGTATTTTGAAGAGAAACTCCGAAGGTTTTTTTTACAAACTTTTGATATACGAACCATGAGTGACCCGGCAGACATCAATACGGTAATCGAATTCTTGCCATAGCCGTCCCAGCATGGCATCGTCGACTGTGGCAGTCGCTTCCCGTATTCTCTCCTGGAGCTCTGCTACATCACATGGTAGAGGCGGTACGTACACCAGATCTGTAGTGTGGCCCCACAGAAAAAAGTCACACGGAGTGAGATCTGGTGATTGGGGAGGCCATTTCATGAAACAGCTATCCCCTGCGAACAAAAGGCTTGTCTTCGTTGTTGTCATTGAGCTTCTGCACCTGCTCCAGTTTGAATGGTTTCATAGACAGCTGCTGTCGCAGGACTTTCCACACTGGCATTGGAGACGAAATGAGTTCACAGAATGCACGACACACCGATATCTTTGTACTCATTACTAATGGCCGGCCGCTGTGGCCGAGCGGTTGTAGGCGCTACAGTCTGGAACCGCGCGACCGCTACGGTCGCAGGTTCGAATCCTGCCTCGGGCATGGATGTTTGTGATGTCCTTAGGTTAGTTAGGTTTAAGTAGTTCTAAGTTCTAGGGGACTGATGACCTCAGAAGTTAAGTGCCATAGTGCTCAGAGCCATTTTTGAACCTTACGAATGAATGTCTCTCGCACACGGTGCACATTCACTTCACTCACATTGGGATGTCCGCTTCTCTCTGCCGCACACAAGCAAGCCATCGTAACGAATTTGCTGTGCCAGTGGTAAATAGCCTTCCTTGTTGGTGGCTTCTTACTGAACTTGGTTCTAAACATCTGTTGAACAGCTGTAGCACACTTGCTTTTGTCGAACTCCAACACACCGAAAGTTCGCTCCACCCCTGAACTCGCCATGTTTGCGTCTAGCGCTATCAGCAAATTACAAAACTACGCTGTGGCGGATACAGAAAAAAAACTTTCAGGTTTTTTTTGTTTCAAAATGACATATGTATGATATCTGTACAGTGTTTGGTTCTTGTGCAATAAATAATTGAAGTTTCCAGAATGACATTTTCACGCTGCAGTGGAGTGTGAGCTGATATGAAACTTCCTGGCGGATTAAAACTGTGTGCCGGACCAAGACTCGAACTCGGAACCTTTGCCTTTCGCGGGCAACTGCTCTGAGCTACCCAACCACGACTCACGCCCCGTCCTCACAGCTTTACTTCCGCCAGTACCTCGTCTCCTACCTTCCAAACTTTACAGAAGCTCTACTGCGAACCTTGCAGAATTAGCACTCCTGAAAGAAAGTTTACTGCGGAAACATGGCTTAGCCACAGCGTGGCTTTCAGGAGTGCTAGTTCTGCAAGGTTCGCAGGAGAGCTTCTGTAAAGTTTGGAAGGTAGGAGACGAGGTACTGGCGGAAGTAAAGCTGTGAGGACGGGGCGTGAGTCGTGCTTGGGTAGCTCAGGTGGTAGAGCACTTGCCCATGAAAGGCTAAGGTCCCGAGTTCGATTCTCGGTCCGGCACACAGTTTTAATCTGCCAGGAAGTTTAATATCAGCGCACACTCCGCTGCAGAGTGAAAATCTCATTCTGGAAACATCCCCCAGGCTGTGGCTAAGCCATGTCTCTGCAATATCCTTTCTTTCAGGAGTGCTAGTTCTGCAAGGTTCACAGGAGAGCTTCTGTAAAGTTTGGAAGGTAGGGGACGAGATACTGGCGGAAGTAAAGCTGTGAGGACGGGGCGTGAGTCGTGCTTGGGTAGCTTAGCTGGTAGAGCACTTGCCCGCGAAAGGCAAAGGTCCCGAGTTCGAATCTTGGTCCGGCACACAGTTTTAATCTGCCAGGAAGTTTCAATAATTGAAGTATTCCCGGACTTTATATACACCGTGTATTACCCAGAAGTCGAGTAAGAGTTAAGTTTAACATAGCATCATGAACCATTTTGACCTTTAGGTAATCCAACCTTATTTGCAGTCATTAATTGTGTTAAGCAAACGCTAGTTATTTAATTGTCTGGACAAATGCTCCATTGACTGTGTGACTACAGCTTGGGGTGTAGTAAATTTCATTCTCCTGCTGAAAAAAATTAAAAAAATTAGAGACGACTGTACAAAACTTTTTGAACGCCCTTTGTACTCAAGGAACACACAAGCACACTACAAGCAAACATAACAACAACGCACCCAGCAACTATGCAGGTTTGACTAACAATCTGTCCTGCGAAAACCGCACATCAGTAGCATTTTCAATTTCCGAATTATCTGCGGGGTAGGTTCGCCCTGTATATGCAATATCCCAATAACCTGCCCAACACAAGTTTTTGTTATTTTGGAAATTACTTACAAAGCACATCAAACGAAAGAGTGATTGCTTTTCCAGTCAGAGCTTGTATTTCGATGTGCAGAGAGAAAAGTGAAAGCAGCATTTGTGCTCCAATGGGTGGCTGCCTACTCCTCACACAGACACTCTGTGACCACCTCATGGTACCACAAACCACTCCTCATGGCAGCTGTGGTTGATCGTACACTATGCTGAGTCTACCCTTCTCGGTTTCTTCCCCTTTCTGTTCAGCCATAATCCAGAGCACACACAGTATGTGGGTGCATTCCACAGAAAAGGGCTGTAGTTGTCAACACACTTTCGTGCACCCTGGGTCAACAGGTGTCAGATCCCTATCCGGTTCTCCTGGTTGCTCATGGCTCTACTACCAGGCCTCAGCCGATGATCTTCTCTACCCCATCTGTTGTTGCTGCCGTTCCATCTCAACTTGGACACTGAAGAATCGTTTACATCTAGATTTTCCTTTATTCCACACCATCTTACAGTTATATATGCCACCTACAAGTCTGCTAACCAGGAACACTCATACATGTTTCAGTTAGATTTTAATATTATGCAATACATTATGTCCTATTTGACCTACTGGAAACCTTGGCGTGGAGGTGACATTGCTAGTACTTCCTCAATTACGTCTAATCAACTTATAGCCTGCACGGTAGTCGTCTGATCTCTATTGTACAGTGTAGATTAAAACGTAAATACATGTTTGAAGCAAGAAACATACACTCCTGGAAATGGAAAAAAGAACACATTGACACCGGTGTGTCAGACCCACCATACTTGCTCCGGACACTGCGAGAGGGCTGTACAAGCAATGATCACACGCACGGCACAGCGGACACACCAGGAACCGCGGTGTTGGCCGTCGAATGGCGCTAGCTGCGCAGCATTTGTGCACCGCTGCCGTCAGTGTTAGCCAGTTTGCCGTGGCATACGGAGCTCCATCGCAGTCTTTAACACTGGTAGCATGCCGCGACAGCGTGGACGTGAACCGTATGTGCAGTTGACGGACTTTGAGCGAGGGCGTATAGTGGGCATGCGGGAGGCCAGGTGGACGTACCGCAGTACATCGATGTTGTCGCCAGTGGTCGGCGGAAGGTGCACGTGCCCGTCGACCTGGGACCGGACCGCCGCGACGCACGGATGCACGCCAAGACCGTAGGATCCTACGCAGTGTCGTAGGGGACCGCACCGCCACTTCCCAGCAAATTAGGGACACTGTTGCTCCTGGGGTATCGGCGAGGACCATTCGCAACCGTCTCCATGAAGCTGGGCTACGGTCCCGCACACCGTTAGGCCATCTTCCGCTCACGCCCCAACATCGTGCAGCCCGCCTCCAGTGGTGTCGCGACAGGCGTGAATGGAGGGACGAATGGAGACGTGTCGTCTTCAGCGATGAGAGTCGCTTCTGCCTTGGTGCCAATGATGGTCGTATGCTTGTTTGGCGCCGTGCAGGTGAGCGCCACAATCAGGACTGCATACGACCGAGGCACACAGGGCCAACACCCGGCATCATGGTGTGGGGAGCGATCTCCTACACTGGCCGTACACCACTGGTGATCGTCGAGGGGACACTGAATAGTGCACGGTACATCCAAACCGTCATCGAACCCATCGTTATACCATTCCTAGACCGGCAAGGGAACTTGCTGTTCCAACAGGACAATGCACGTCCGCATGTATCGCGTGCCACCCAACGTGCTCTAGAAGGTGTAAGTCAACTACCCTGGCCAGCAAGATCTCCGGATCTGTCCCCCATTGAGCATGTTTGGGACTGGATGAAGTGTCGTCTCACGCGGTCTGCACATCCAGCACGAACGCTGGTCCAACTGAGGCGCCAGGTGGAAATGGCATGGCAAGCCGTTCCACAGGACTACATCCAGCATCTCTACGATCGTCTCCATGGGAGAATAGCAGCCTGCATTGCTGCGAAAGGTGGATATACACTGTACTAGTGCCGACATTGTGCATGCTCTGTTGCCTGTGTCTATGTGCCTGTGGTTCTGTCAGTGTGATCATGTGATGTATCTGACCCCAGGAATGTGTCAGTAAAGTTTCCCCTTCCTGGGACAATGAATTCACGGTGTTCTTATTTCAATTTCCAGGAGTGTATTACTATTGCTCTGTATTTTTATTGTAAAGAAATTGTTTTCTTAATACATTATACATAAATATATTTGTCTGCATTAAGCCAAACTTGTTCTGCATGCAGTCTCATATCACAAACACCCACAATTTTGAAGAGTTTGTTATTATCACGATAGTCACATCTGGCTGTGCATTTTTCAATTCCTGTTAATGATGTACATGAGATTCTTGTCCCATTACTCACAGCCTAACACTTCACACACATTTTGACATTAGTCATAGGTGAGGATCTAAAGGTCAGTTTTTTGGTTGCCACGCTCTCTTACTGATTTCTTCCTCTGCCCAAAACGTAGCGCACCATCACAACTACATCAAATGTGCTCCTCTCCCAAAAAAACAAGTTACTGTCACACCTACATTTAATGTGCCACCCTCGAAATGCAACTTGCCACTACACCCACTTTTAATGTGTGCCCAAAAATGCAACTTACCATCACATCCACATTTAATGCGCCACAGATGCTGTGGATTTTAATGATAATAAAAGTGAAACATATAAAATATTTTAATATAAACATAATAATTTTTTACATTTGTGGATAATAAAATGCTGTAAGGGGAGAGTTTCATGACCCCATGACTCAACCCATCCTTATATCCATGCTATTTTTAGTTTTCTGGCTCCTATTGGTAAATTTCTCATTGAGTTTAGCATTCACATCTACATGTGAATGACAGGCTTCATATACTATAAATCGTAGCATTCCTCATCACACAAACACACACACACACACACACACACACACACACACACACACACACACATACATACACATACAAAGACACACACACAAACTAACACATACAGATGATCCCTCCAGTGTCATCATTCAGGTCACTGTGAGTTCTACTCACTGGGCCGGCCGTGGTGGTCTAGCAGTTTTACGCGCTCAGTCCGCAACAGCGTGACTGCTACGGTTCTAGGGGACTGATGACCTCAGAAGTTGAGTCCCATAGTGCTCAGAGCCATTTTTCTACTCACTGGTAAATGTCACTGCTGATTTTAAGCACTTCATGACTTCATAGGTACTTAGAGAGTGAGAGCAAATGTTTTAAAATATCCAGTCTGGAACCGCGCGACCGATACGGTCGCTGGTTCGAATCCTACCTCGGGCATGGATGTGTGTGGTGTCCTTAGGTTGGTTAGGTTTAAGTAGTTCTAAGTTCTAGGGCACTGATGACCTCAACAGTTAAGCCCCATAGTGGTGAGAGCCATTTGAACCATTTTAAAATATCTAAATTTGTGAAAAATCTATGTACTGGATAAAATTTCAGTTTCTGCGATAAAATTTTTAATGCTCCCACTACCATAGGTTGTTTCTATCACGAAATCTTGATTTTCGCACTCCTGCACTATTTACTACTCTGAATTTTTTTCTCCAGTCAGTTAAAAACCAGCTGTCCACGTTTTAACGTCTGTGCCTTCACAACCCCAATTTTTAATACACAGTTTGAACACTGCATCATGATGATAGTATGACAATAGTGAAATTTTTAATTACTGTCACATCCAACATAGTACACTTCTAATTCGTCTGCAGTTGTTGTTGTTGAGGGAACTTGCACTGACCTGTATAATAATTCTGTGATTAAATTTAACATAACTGTCAGTCACTGTATGTACCTGTTCTTTGTGCTCAATTTTAAACCATCTTATGCTTGGTGTAGTGAATTACTGCTGTGGCGAACTCAAGAGAAGCAGTTCAAATGGTTCAAATGGCTCTGAGCACTATGGGACTTAACATCTGTGGTCATCAGTCCCCTAGAACTTAGAACTACTTAAACCTAACTAGCCTAAGGACATCACACACATCCATGCCCGAGGCAGGATTCGAACCTGTGACCGTAGCAGTCGCGCGGTTCTGGACTGAGCGCCTTAACCGCTAGACCACCGTGGCCGGCAGAGAAGCAGTACTTCAGTGCTACGTCATTTGTATTAACTGAAGCACTACCCTTGTTGTTGGTGTGTGTTCTGCCTATTGCCTGTGTGTGGACAGTGCTTCAGCTGTACTGGCTACAATAAGCCACCGCATGGTTCCCACATGGTCACACGTGCTCACACTGTGCATCTCACTTTTTGTGTGCAGCACACCAACCGCTACACAAGTGAGGTCCACCACCACCACCACCACCACCACCACCACCGCCAGCGCCACCCGCCAGTCCCACAGCAGTCAGATTCCTGCTGCAGCTGTGCCGGCAACAGGAACAGCAACGACAACGGCAACAGCAACAGCAATGGCAACAACAACGGCTCCTTCACTTGATGGCGATGCAGTCTCTCGCATACAGTGAGTTCCCTCTCCTATATACACACTCATCGTGCAATTACGCGGTGAGGAAGCTACTAAAACAAAAAGAAAATGTAAATGCTCAATATAGGTTCAATGGTAGTCAGAGAGGCGAGATGAAAAGATAAGGATATATGGTCAGATGAATAATGTTGTGAAAAATTGTATCTTAGGAGGAAGCTAAAAATGAATTAGAAAGATGAGCAAATAGTGAGTTATAGTGAACAGTTCAGTGATTTTATTTTCATCTGAGCCAGCAAGTTTGGGAGGTAGGAGACGAGATACTGGCAGAAGTAAATCTGTGAGTACTGGGCGTGAGTCATGCTTCGGTAGCTCAGATGGTAGAGCACTTGCCCGCGAAAGGCAAAGGTCCCGAGTTCGAGTCTCTGTCGGGCACACAGTTTTAATCTGCCAGGAAGTTTCATATCAGCGCACACTCCGCTGCAGAGTGAAAATCTCATTCTGGAAACATACCCCAGGGTGTGGCTGAGCCATGTCTCCGCAATATCCTTTCTTTCAGGAGTGCTGGTTCTGCAAGTTTCGCAGGAGAGCTTCTGTAAAGTTTGGGAGGTAGGAGACGAGATACTGGCAGAAGTAAAGCTGTGAGTACCGGCCGTGAGTCGTGCTTCGGTAGCTCAGATGGTAGAGCACTTGCCTGCGAAAGGCAAAGGTCTCGAGTTCGAGTCTCGGTCGGGCATACAGTTTTAATCTGCCAGGAAGTTTCATATCAGCGCACACTCCGCTTCAGAGTGAAAATCTCATTCTGGAAATTTTTATAATCTCACCAAAATGGCAAAAATCCATTGAGGAATTTCTCACACAACAGTAGAAAACGCATTTTTCAACCAGACTGAAAGAAAATTATAAAATAGATTCTTTTATCCAAATACCGATTACTAGCCTCACACAGATAATCCTTAAAATCTTTGCTTGTGCATTCTTAAATGGTGTGAATACTTGTAAGATCCGTATCAAAAATTGTGGGATGCATGCAATACACAACTGATGCATCAATAGTACACCTCCTATCATCTATCACATAGGTCCTACTTTTTCTTTATAAATGACACAAATATTTTCATAACAATTAAAAATTCACAAGCAAAAACTCTCAGGGCTGTCTGGATGAGGTTAGGATTTTGAATCGGGCTAGGAGAAATTATTCTATCCATTTTAGTTCTATTTAAAAATGTGTTATACTAAGAATGTATTTTTATTTGAATCATTGTGTCTTATATCTTGCTTCCATTATCAATTACATGTTAGAACTGCTTCTCTGGAGCCTTTATTTTTCCTAGATTCAAACATTCTGTCGTCTAACAGATCTTCAATGTAGTTTTCCATTCATCTGTATGTTATTCCAGTGAGTAGCTTGGATATGTTAAGCTCGTTGTGTGAAGGTACTTTCAGCTATTGGCCCTTGTTCGATTCTGGAGTGTCTGGTTGATATTTTTTTCTGAAAGTTTGTTGGTATATTTCTAGTCTCATAGATTCTGTAGATCTACTAGAATAGTTATTTGCTTGCAACTTTCCTTAAATGATTACAGAAATTCTGAAGGATTGTTATCTAATTGCATTCCTTGTTTGTGCACACTGCCTCCAAAGATTTATTGAACACTGAGTCTGGTACTGAATTATTATGTTTTCTGATTCGACTTCCATTTATTCCTCCCTTAAATCATTTGACAGTTTTCCTCCTCACAGAGATTTTCATCCCTTCTCTCCTCTGAGTTTAACTACGCAACTCCTTTTGAACTCTTCATGTTGGCACCTTGGGGGAGTGTGGTTACTTTTGTCCTGCACTTACCTGTGGACTCATTACAGCAGATCACTGGTAGGAAAGCTAAACGGAAACCTACCGTACTGCAACTCGGACTTAACATATTATGATACAAAATTCCTCGTCGTCTGCATTCACACTGCCTTAAAAATTTGTCACGTCAGTTCCTACAGTAGAACAATGATTTACATATTTACTTTAGACCACATTCACGCACCATTCACACTACTAAAAGCATATACAAAGCTGTACCAACATAAATCAACAAAAAAAAAACACGTTCAAGAAATAAACAGAACATTTTAGAAAACATTCTCTTGACCTGTTTCTTGAATGTCTCTGTGCACTGCTGTCCTCTGATGGATGAAAATTAGAATATATACTCAACTGGACCCGCTTCAGACCATCTGTCACTGTACATGCGTGACTCATTCTCCTTATACACAGGCTCTAGACAGGAGCGATATAAGGTGCCACACCTCAATGTTTGTTCTTTATTTTATCGAATGTTGTTTGTTCTTTTCTATGTGCCAAAGCTGTCCTTCCTACAGTCATTTCATTTTCGATTTCTTCTAATTCTTCCTGCAGCCATTGTGTTTTATCTTTCCTTCTACTAGCTATTTATTTCACTCCAGAGTGGTTTACATTGCTGTATTTCTATCTTCTACTGAATATTTTTCTATTTTTTTTATTTCCTCAATGAGTTAATATTTCTCTTTGTTTACCAAAAATTCTACGGGGATCCTTTCCTTGAAGTCGTTTGAGTGACAAACTTTTGTGGTTGCCCTTTTTGGAGATGCTCAGTACTGTTCACCGATCTTCGAATGCAATATCAGATTATCTACAACCTTGTATTTCTCAATACTTCAGTATTCAACTTATTTACACACTGGTTCTTCTTTAAGCTTCTCTTCAACTTTGGTGTACATTACAGCTGAATTGTAATCTCAGTCTGCACCTGCCCATGAATACCGCTCATAATTCAATAACCGATTCCAAGATCTCTTTTTGACCACGATATTATCCAGTTGGAATATTCCAATGTCCCCAGGCCTTTACCAAGTAAACCTCCACCTCTCTTCTTAACAGCCAAAAACACTGAGACACAGAAGCACTTATACAAATGTCCCAGCATATGTGATGTAGACTTGCAGTAGCTCTACCATCCAGCACAAGTACTGGAAAGAAGTGGGAGGTCTCTTCCACAGGGGATTGGTGTGGAGAGAACTGGCTGCTGATCAGACAATGGGTCTCAGAAATTGCACTTCAGTGGTGAGGTTATTTGGTAAGATGAATTTCTTAGACTGTCACTGTTCCTTACTAGTTGACTGTTCATTACTATCGCAAAAGGTTTGAAGATAGAAACACGTACATATGTCTGTACATGAAGCAACATGGTTGCTTCTCCCAAAATCTTGGATTCCACTTGTCAGGGATTGATTCAAACAGTCCTAGAAAGTTTTAACCTGGCTTTCACATCTGTCATCTGTGTGTTTCAAAATGAAAGATCACCATTGTTAGTCTTCCATGTCAGGAAGTGTGTGTGTGAACCAGTTAACACATTAAATGCCTGAAAAGGTGTACCAGCTCCACCAGAGCTGTCCCTAGGGAGACACTTTCAAAATAACTTCCAAGTGTCAAGTACTGTAAAGTCGTTCAAAATCCACATCTATCTTATTATTCGATCTAAGATTAGGCGACATGTCATATAAAAAGTTAGAAAGCTAAGATTTCTCTTTAAGAAAAGAAGTGCATCTGAGGTCATTAATTTTTCATTTGCACAGGTTTATTTTTAATTGGAAAAGAAGCCTTAGCATCTTCCTGTGCATCTAATTAGAAATGAAACTGAGTTGTTGAAAGATGAACATTAAGTTGGACAGCTGTAATACCTCCCTTGACAGACTGAGAAAACTACATTGTTTTTATTTATTTAAGGCATATTGCAGATATTAGCACATATGATGCACAGGTCATACTATGAGTAAATAGATATTTCATGCCATGGTGATTGCAATGAGATAGTGCCACAGCACATTTTCGAGTACTTACATCAGTGTGTGAGGTAATCAGTATTTCCACTAAGACAATGTTTGTTTACAAGTACGTTTCTAATGGTAGTCTAGCAAAATGCATGAAAGATCAATTTACTTTCATGGATTGTAACTTTTGCAGTAGCCAGAAGACATGGGACAGCAACAAGAATTTAGTCAGAAGTGTGTGTGTGTGTGTTTGGGGGGTGGGGTGGGGGGGGGGATGTATGAATGTTAGTGTACTCTATCAGGTACTTCAGAGTGGCAGTGCGCATATGCACATGTGTTCACGTACAAGTCACACAAACAAAAGCGACACACATACACACAGTATGAGTGTGGGTGAGTAGCAGTCCACTTAAAGTGCTTCTTTCAACAAAATCATTTTCTGCGAAACTTTCGCTATTTGGCATGTGTGTGTGACTAAATGTGCTGATAACTGGACTGAACCTTTTTGGCTCCTTGTCCGGAAAATCTCATTAAATGTTTGGAGATGGAATTCATTTTGTGTATCACCTACGGTAGTTTAAGGAAGGACTGCTGCCCACAGAAACAGTATTAACTGTGTGAAGCATCTGTTTCACTTGAGGTCAACAGAACAGATTTCCAGCAAATGATTGGTGAAAATGTGACAACTCAATTTCTTGAAAGACTGAGTAAAGGAATTTTTAATGGACAGAGGATGAAGACTTTGACAAGGGGCTGCAGCACTACTTCTATACCTTGATATACACAGAGTTTGACACTCATTTGTATAATAGAAGTGGGAAATATAGTAGGTTTGTTTCTGGACAGATGTACATTCAGAACTCTTCTGTTTGCTTGTTTGATAGTTTCCTTCATAAGGTGTGTTTGCTTATAGTAAACTGTAAGAATTTATCTGTTATATGCAGGAGACTTTCTCAACAAGGGAAAAACAGAAGGCTGATCCAGGCAGCTGAGCAGGGGGCCGTAGAGGAGCTGAGGGCACTACTTGCTGCAGGGGCGGATGTGGGGGTGAGAGACAGGGGCGAGCACGGGATGACTGCCCTGCACTGGGCAGCGGAGGGGGAACATATGGAGGCCGTGAGGTGTCTACTGGATGCTGGGGCGGAGGTGAACGACAGGGACAGCAACCAGAACACACCTCTGCACTTGGCTGCATACAATGGTGATGTGGCTCTGGTGCGGATACTGCTGGAGTCATCTGCTGATCCCAACGCAAGGGATAAGTGGGGGAGAACGCCGCTGCACGACGCAGTGTGGCGTGGCCACATGGAGGCGGCGACTGTTCTGCTCGACGGAGGCGCTGATGTGGATGTTATGGATGACGATGGGTTCACCCCCCTGGACAAAGCCAGGCAGAAAAACAACCAGCAGCTGATAGATTTGTTATCATGAGGCAGGCTGATCTACAAAATTTTGTGTAATAGTACTGAAATAGTCTCTCTAAATCTGTTTCTTATGTTTTAAAATAAAGAATGAAAAAAGTTGTTGCTACAGCTACTCATTTGTACCCATCTTTAAGTAGCGTGTGTAAATGCTCTAATAACACTGCAGCAATACTGAGTGAACTAATTTAAGTAACAGGAGGCAACCTCTCTCTGAAGAAAAATTTCTAAGCTGCTCTTTGCAGAAGCCAACAAGAATAGATAAATACATGCTTCATACCTAACAAACACAGTACTCTACAATATTTGATTATTGAAAAGCATTTCATACTGGCATATGATGATGTCAAACTACTGTAAGCTTCATCGTTCCCAGCTTACTTGATATGAGCTCTGCAGTTAGAGTTTTCAGCTTTGATCTCAGACTGAACTTACTTGTGCATCTGTAGCAAGATGGTGCAATGGCTTCCGTTTTTAAATACAACGTGACATTCGTAGAAACATTCACACCACAATACGTGCTTGTCTTCTGGAATCATATAATCAATTCACATTCAACTCAGGAGAAGGTACACTACTGGCCATTAAAACTGCTACACCAATAAGAAATTCAGATGATAAACGGGTATTCATTGGACAAATATATTATACTAGAACTGACATGTGATTACATTTTCACACAATTTGGGTGCATAGATCCTGAGAAATCTGTACCCAGAACAACCACCTCTGGCCGTAATAACGGCCTTGATACACATGGGAATTGAGTCAAACACAGCTGGGATGGCGTGTACAGGTACAGCTGCCCATGCAGCTTCAACACGATACCACAGTTCATCAAGAGTAGTGACTGGCGTATTGCGACGAGCCAGTTGCTCGGCCACCATTGACCAGACGTTTTCAGTTGGTGAGAGATCTCGAGAATGTGCTGGCCGGGGCAGCAGTCAAACATTTTCTGTATCCAGAAAGGCCCGTACAGGACCTGCAACATGCGGTCGTGCATTATCCTGCAGAAATGTAGGGTTTCGCAGGGATCGAGTGAAGGGTAGAGCCACGGATTGTAACACATCTGAAATGAACGTCCACTGTTCAAAGTGCCGTCAATGCGAACAAGAGGTGACCAAGACGTGTAACCAATGGCACCCCATACCATCATGCTGGATGATACGCCAGTATGGCGATGACGAATACATGCTTCCAATGTGCGTTCACCGAGATGTTGCCAAACACGGATGCGACGATCATGATGCTGTAAACAGAACCTGGATTCATCCGAAAAAAGACACGTTTTGCCATTCGTGCATCCAGGTTCGTCGTCGAGTACACCATCGCAGGTGCTCCTGTCTGTGATGCAGCCTCAAGGGTAACAGCAGCCATGGTCTGTGAGCTGATAGTCCATGTTGCTGCAAACGTCGCCGAACTGTTCGTGCAGATGGTTGTTTTCTTGCAAACGTCCCAGTCTGTTTACTCAGGGATCGAGATGTGGCTGCACGATCCATTATGGCCGTGCGGATAAGATGCCTGTCATCTCGACTGCTAGTGATACGAGGCCATTGGGATCCACCACGGCGTTGCGTATTACCCTCCTGAACCCACCGATTCCATATTCTGCTAACAGTCATTGGATCTCGACCAACGTGAGCAGCAATGTCGCGATAAGATAAACTGCAATCGCGATAGGCTACAATCCGACCTTTATCATAGTCGGAAACGTGGTGGTACGCATTTCTTCTCCTTACACGAGGCAGCACAACAACGTTTCACCAGGCAACGCCGGTCAACTGCTGTTTGTGTATGAGAAATCGGTTGGAAACTTTCCTCACGTCTGCACGTTGTAGGTGTCGCCACCGGCGCCAACCTTGTGTGAATGCTCTGAAAAGGTAATCATTTGTATATCTCAGCATCTTCTAGCTGTCGGTTAAATTTCGCGTCTGTAGCACGTCATCTTCGTGGTGTAGCAATTTTAATGGCCAGTAGTGTAAGTGCGAACTCAAATTTTATGAGTCCCACACAGCAGTAATGCTGGTCTTGTGACACACTCTCCCAACAGTCAGGTAACATTGATCTTCACTCTGATATTGCAGGATGCTGCAGCAAATGTTCTCGCTTTCCACATTTCCCTTCTGCCAGTCTTCAGTGCACTGGCCTCAGCCAGGTGTCGTATGGGCAGAGCGCCTGCAGGGTCCACCGCACAGCAACAGCAACTCTGGCTGGACAGGCGCCACTGATGACAGCGCCCTCACTGCACTATTGCCCAGTCTGCTGAACTACGGCTCTCGTGAACTCTGCAACTGGTGGCGGAGTGTGACGTATTTGTGTTGGCAATTGGATCATAAAATTGAACATTTAACACGAGATCTACATTCTGTTCCATGCCAAAATAACAAAAACCAATAGTGTTTCTAACCTTTTATGAAATGACCAAGCAAATTTGCGAAAATAAATAAGTAAACAATACGCTCAATGGTCTCGTTCGTCAAATAGGTTGTTACAGCAGAATATAAGTAGCAACGACAGATTATCTTCCAAGCTGTGATATGGTGGCAATGTAATATAAACTGTTCCAAACTGAGTAAAATTAGCTGTAAAATTTACAGGTGGCTCATTGTTGACTGCTTGGTTTTTGACAACGCCAACCATACATTTTAATTAGAACATAAACCTGTACCTAAATGCAGTACTGAAGTTAGAAGCTAACGAAGGCACATACAAAAAAGTAAAGAAAATACTATCCTTGTAGTAACGTCATTTTAATTCACATAATCGAATTGCAACACTCAAAATAATTGTGGTTGAATTTGGGGCAGAAGACTGATTGCCAACTTTGAACATGAGTAGCAACATTGGTTTCACAATGTTGATCTAACTTGACACTCATCAGAAAGAATTACACAGGTGAGGTGGTTGTATAAGTCACGAAAATACAGGTGATAAAATTGTATTGCCTTTGGCTTGTAAATCAATTATATAACTATAGTAAATAGTGCAAGCCTTAGAAATGAAATAGGTCCTACTGTTAAGTTATTTAATTCGTTGATTCCTTTATTGATGATAATCCGACAGTGTCTCTTACTTTAGATGCGTTTTAGAAAAAGGGCATCAATGTACCTTTTTTATACTTCATATTTTGATACAGCTATGCCCAAAATCTGAAATCGCCTTGCATGTATAATATTGTCATAATGTTGACAATTATTGTGAAAATTTGAAAGGTAGGAAGTGACAATATCTCCGAAGCTACAAAGTAGTGACTGTATAGGAGTTTCATGGAAGACGCTGTGTCATATGGTGCAGATGTATGGACGCTGACAAAGAACAGAAAGACCCCCCCACAGTGGAAGTTACATGTCCGAGAAGGTGTTGGAAAACTGCAATATCGTCCAGGTTAAGGAAATCAGCACACAAACGAATAATGCTACAGTGGATAGAAAGGAAGCAACTGGAATGGTACGATCATGTGAGACCTGTGGATTCTAACACAGGGAACAATGGGCTGGCTTAAGCTTCCTATTCTTGTGTTCAGTCACCTCTGTACGCGCTAGAAATCCGATCCCTGGTCTAGTGCGATGAGCAGTGTAACTCAGTCAACTGAAATTGTGGGAAAAATGACTGAAATATTGTTGTCCTTAAATTGCGTTATGTTGCCTCTTGATCTATTGTAGGTCTGTTCTACATATTGGGTAGAAGTACAGTGTATATTATTAGCTAAAAACAGTTTCAAATGAACTTGAATTTTCGAATATATTTACGGAAGCATATGGTGCACTTCAGTTGTTATACGCTGTTGTTACGACCATTTGACCATACAGTATAGCTAGGACACTTCTAAGTATAAGGAAAAATAAAATTAAAATAAGACAGATTTTATAATGGGCGTGGAGTTGACATTGGTAATGCAGGTGGGTTTGTGTATCATAGTTGGTAATCAGGAAGGAACGGCGCGAAAATTTACCACTGTGCCATCTCACCATCATCATCATTACCATTACATGTGAGTGTGTGTGGAATAAACGATTTCGGGAAGGTTGGGTATCACTGGAAGGTAGAATTCGGCCAGGACAGCCTCATTCTGTCATTACTTACCAATTGTGTGGTGGACACTGCCATCAGTAATAATCGACACTGGATGGTGGAAACCATTTGGCTCCTGTTGGGGATCAGTCACACTGCCGCTCACACCACCATGGCAGAGCATCGGAAGTTTGGGAGAACCTGTGCACAATGGGATTTCCACAGACAGGTGGAGTAGCAGAAGTTGAACAGTACCTCGACATCACTGCAGCACCTGCTGCAATGTCATGGTGTAGACCATATTGTAATGGGAGATGAAACATGGTGTCATCATTTTGAGCTAGAGAACAAACGTCAGAGCCAGCACTGCAAGCACTTGAATTCACCCCTGATGAGAAAACCCAAAGACGTGAAGGCCACATGTCTGAAAGACATGATTACCTTTTTCTCTGCTGTTCATTGATTTTCTGCAACATGGCATCACAGTTAACGCACAGTGTACGTGGACGCTTTGCAAAAATTGAAGTGTGCCATTGACTCCAAACACCTAGGAATGTTGTGGATGGCACCATTCAGTTGCAGGATAATGCCCTCCTACAATCTGCCAAGGTTATTTCGGCTACATTGCAGAAATTTTTCTGGGAAACCCTCACACATCCTCAAAACAGTCCTGATCTCTCCCCGTGTGACTGCCTTATTTTTGGAGCCCTGAATAAAGTCATTTGTGCACACTGATTTGATTCAGGTGAAGAGGTGCTTGTCTGGTTCAATCATGCGACTGAAGGCAATTGCAAACATTTTTTCATGAACGCATTGACCATCTTGTCCCACAGTGGGATAAATGTACACTCCTGGAAATGGAAAAAAAAACACATTGACACCGGTGTGTCAGACCCACCATACTTGCTCCGGACACTGCGAGAGGGCTGTACAAGCAATGATCACACGCACGGCACAGCGGACACACCAGGAACCGCGGTGTTGGCCGTCGAATGGCTCTAGCTGCGCAGCATTTGTGCACCGCTGCCGTCAGTGTCAGCCAGTTTGCCGTGGCATACGGAGCTCCATCGCAGTCTTTAACACTGGTAGCATGCCGCGACAGCATGGACGTGAACCGTATGTGCAGTTGACGGACTTTGAGCGAGGGCGTATAGTGGGCATGCGGGAGGCCAGGTGGACGTACCGCCGAATTGCTCAAAACGTGGGGCGTGAGGTCTCCACAGTACATCGATGTTGTCGCCAGTGGTCGGCGGAAGCTGCACGTGCCCGTCGACCTGGGATCGGACCGCAGCGACGCACGGATGCACGCCAAGACCGTAGGATCCTACGCAGTGCCTTAGGGGACCGCACCGCCACTTCCCAGCAAATTAGGGACACTGTTGCTCCTGGGGTATCGGCGAGGACCATTCGCAACCGTCTCCATGAAGCTGGGCTACGGTCCCGCACACCGTTAGGCCGTCTTCCGCTCACGCCCCAACATCGTGCAGCCCGCCTCCAGTGGTGTCGCGACAGGCGTGAATGGAGGGACGAATGGAGACGTGTCGTCTTCAGCAATGAGAGTCGCTTCTGCCTTGGTGCCAATGATGGTCGTATGCGTGTTTGGCGCCGTGCAGGTGAGCGCCACAATCAGGACTGCATACGACCGAGGCACACAGGGCCAACACCCGGCATCATGGTGTGGGGAGCGATCTCCTACACTGGCCGTACACCACTGGTGATCGTCGAGGGGACACTGAATAGTGCACGGTACATCCAAACTGTCATCGAACCCATCGTTCTACCATTCCTAGACCGGCTAGGGAACTTGCTGTTTCAACAGGACAATGCACGTCCGCATGTATCCCGTGCCACCCAACGTGCTCTAGAAGGTGTAAGTCAACTACCCTGGCCAGCAAGATCTCTGGATCTGTCCCCCATTGAGCATGTTTGGGACTGGATGAAGCGTCGTCTCACGCAGTCTGCACGTCCAGCACGAACGCTGGTCCAACTGAGGCGCCAGGTGGAAATGGCATGGCAAGCCATTCCACAGGACTACATCCAGCATCTCTACGATCGTCTCCATGGGAGAACAGCAGCCTGCATTGCTGCAAAAGGTGGATATACACTGTACTAGTGCCGACATTGTGCATGCTCTGTTGCCTGTGTCTATTTGCCTGTGGTTCTGTCAGTATGATCATGTGATCTATCTGCCCCAGGAATGTGTCAATAAAGTTTCCCCTTCCTGGGATAATGAATTCACGGTGTTCTTATTTCAGTTTCCAGGAGTGTATTTTTAACACCTTCTTGCTTCCCACTGTTGAAGAGCAATTCAGGGATGGCGACTGCATCTTTCAACAAGATCGAGCACCCGTTCATAATGCACGACCTGTGGCGGATTGGTTACATGTCAAAAATATCCCTGTAATGGAATGGCCTGCACAGAGTCCTGACCTATAGAACACCTTTGGGATGTTTTGGAACGCCGACTTCACGCCAGGCCTCACCGACCGACATCGATACCTCTTCTCATTGGAGCGCTCCATGAAGAATGGGCCGCTATTCCCCAAGAAACCTTCCAGCACCAGATTGAACGTATGCCTGCGAGAGTGGAAGCTATGATCAAGTCTAAGGGTGGGCCAACACCATTTTGAATTGCAGCATTACCGATGGAGCGCGCCACGAACTTGTAAGTCGTTTTCTGCCAAGTGTCGTAATGCGGAAACGGAGCGGTTTATCTGACGTCTAAAAGGGCTTTCAGGACAAAGGTGGATGCATTTCCAGAATAGCTAGGCCGAAGCGACGAGGCTGGCGGAGGGTGACTCGCGGTCTGGACAATGTTTTTGTGGCACTCCCTGCAAGATTTCGTCATTCTGGAAGGGACAATGGACAACACAAGTGTGAAGCTATTCTTGGGGACTATGACCAACCCTACATACAGTTCGTTTTTCCTCGGCACGATGGCATCTACCAGCAGGACAATGAAATATGTTACACAGATCGCAGTGTACATGCTTTGTTCAGAGAGCTCGAGCGTGGGTTTACCCTAGTCCCCTGGCCACCAAACTCCACGGTTTAAATCCAATCGAGAATCTGTGGGACCACTTTGGATCCTCAACAGAAAAATGTAGCACAGCTGGCCATGGGAGTGGAGTGGGCATGGCTCCACATAGCTGTCGGTAACTTCCAGAACCTCACTGACACTCTTCCTGCACATTTCACAGCGGTCTCGACTGCGAAAGCTGATCATTCAGGCTTTTGAAAGTTGACCCAATTGATATGACCTGGCAGTCCACTTCCAGGGGCGTATGTGGCCTGACCTTAATTTGTTGTTAATAAACTACAGTCTAAAACTAAAGAAATTGTAGAGTAGGAAATTTATGAGATGAGAGCTCAAAAAATTGAAAGGAAATAATCGATTGAAACACGGGAAGCGAATAAAATATGAGAGGAATGGGTACCTTTCAGAAATGGAACAGCGAAGGGAGCTGAGAATCAGAGGGCATTTAGCTCATGAAATGAGTCATTATATACTGAAGAGCCAAAGAAACTGTTACACCTGCCTAATATCGTGTAGGGCTCCCGCAAGCAAGCAGAATTGTCGCAACACGATGTGGCGCGGACTCGACTAATGTCTGAAGTAGTGCTGGAGGAAACTGACACAATGAATCCCGCAGGGCTGTCCATAAATCCGCAAGAGTACGAGGGAGTGGAGATCTCTTCTGAAAAGCACGTTGCAAGGCATCACAGATATGCTCAGCAATGTTCTGTCTGGGGAGTTTGGTGGCCAGTAGAAGTGTTTACACTCAGAAGAGAGTTCCTGGAGCCACTCTGGAGCAATTCTGGAGCAATTCTGGACGTGTGTGGTGTCGCATTGTCCTGCTGGAATTGCCAAAATTCGTCGGAATGCACAATGGACATGAATGGAGGCAGATGATCAGACAGGTTGCTTAAGTACATGTCACCTGTCGGAGTCGCATATAGGCGTAACAGGGGTCCCATATCACTGCAACTGCATAAGCCCCATACCACTACACTTCCTTTATCGGCTTGACCAGTCCCCTCTTGACATGCCAGATCCATGCATTCATGAGGTTGTCTCCATACAGGCAGACTTCCATCCTCTCTATACAATTTGAAACAAGACTCGACCTACCAGGCAACGTGTTTTCAGTCATCAACAGTCCAATGTCGGTGTTGACGGGCCCATGCGAGGCGTAAATTTTTGTGCCGTGCATCATTAAGGATACACTAGTGGGCCTTCAGCCCCGAAAGCCTGTATCGATGATGTTTCGTTGAATGGTTCTCACGCTGACACTTTCTGATATCGCAGCATTTAAATCTGCAGCAATTTGTGGGAGGGTTGCACTTCTGTCACGCTGAACGGTTCTCTTCAGTCGTCATAGGTTCTGTTCTTGCAGGATCTTTTTCTGGCCACAGCGATGTCGGAGATTTGATGTTTCACCAGATTCCTGATATTCACAGTACATTCGTGACGTAGTCGTATGGGAAAATCTCCACTTCATCGCTACCTCCGAGATGGTGTGCCCCATCGCTTGTGCGCTGACAGTAGCATCACTTTCAAACTCACTTGAATCTTGATAACCTTCCATTGTAGCAGCGGTAACCGACCCAACAACTGCGCCAGTCACTTGTTCTCTTATATAGGCATTGTCGTCCGCAGCGCCGTATTCTACCTGTTTACATATCTCTGTATTTGAATGTGCATGCCGATACCACTTTCTTTGTGGCTTCCTTGTAAGTAATAGTTGAGATTTGCCATCAGGGTAACGAGAAAACAGGCGATAGCTGAAGAAGAGGGGATGAGAAATACAAAGTATCAACAGCAAGAAAAGTATTCCTGAACAGCAGATATTTACTATCATCAAACGTAAATGTAAGTGCTGAAAGGCTCTTCTGAAGATATTTGTGTGGAGTAACGTTGTACGGAAGAGTAAGAAGACACTAGAAGTTTCCGAAATGTTGAGTTACAGGAGAATGCTAAAGTGTTAGATGGATACAGCTATGTTACAGCTAGTGAAAAGAGGCACTGAACTAGATCCAGGAGAAAAGAAATTGTTGTCGTCCGAGGTGAATCGTTTGCACCTCAGAGCCTTTTCAAGAGGACCAAAAATGGTGTAATCACAGGTGGAGAGGTCCGGACTGTATGGAGGGTGGCCAAGAACCTCCCATTTGAATTACTGTAGGCGTGCCGCGTCTGTGTTGGCCGTACGAGGCTTTGAATTGTGGTGAAGCTCAATGACCCCACAGGTGAGATTGCTTGGTTGTTTTGATTTGATCGCTTGGCGAATGGTGGTCAAGGTTTGCGACTAACGCTGGGCATTCACTGTTGTCCCGTGCTGCAGGAAGGGAATCAGAAGGGGGCCATCTTGGTCGAAGGAGAACGTCAGCATAACGATTCACCTCGCTCGGCGACTGTACGTGTGGAACTGGTTAAAATCGCAGCCCAGGAAATTCGTGAGACAGCCATTCACCACCTTGTGTCACAGTGGGACAAGTGTCAATAACGCCCCTTATACATTCTGCAGTTACTACTCGCACATTTGCAATGTTAGTTGATATTCTGATTCCAGTGTAAGGTCCTAACACAACGTTTACTGACTTTAAGATACACTGACCATCAACAATGTGCTACACTCATCGTTGGTGTAGTAGCCCTAGGTGCGCAGAAGTGAGTAACTTGCATCTTTTTAAAGTTGAGGATGAGACCGTTCACAGCAAACCAGTCAATGATACTTTTAAGAGCACTGTTTACCATTCTTTTGTTTCTGTATGTATGCTCAGATTGACTGCAACACTAGCGATATCTGCGAATAGAACTAGTTCTGCTAGTTGCATATTAGATGGGAGGTCATTTACATTCAGGGTATCCATAATTAAGTTCCAGTTTCAAAGCGCTGCCGTCAGAGAACCACTGCTCAGAATGATGTCAAATTTGAACAGCATATTATTGAGACAAGGAAAACGTCACGGAACAAAGAGAGGTAACGAAAATTTTTCTACAGTTGGCCCCGTAAGCGTCTTAGCATAAATGGAGTCGATTATGAATGACATGAATCCAAAGACGATGGCTGTGGTTTGTCTTGCACGTTAACCCAACCATTCTGAACAATGTGCATGACTGCTCAAGTTCAGCAGTCAACAGATGTGGCATTGTTAGTTAGGTAAGCTCATCCACTACACTAGGTCGTACCGCATCGGTTGGGAAAAATCGGTTTTTAACTGACATGAGGCGAAAACCACGTAAATAGCTAAATGACATTTGTTTTGAATTGTTCTGGGGCCAAAAACCGCATTAAAAGCAAAATGACTTTGGTTTTTAATTGTCCTAAGGCCCAAAAACTGCATGATAAGCATCACCTTCTAACTGGCGTGACCCTTCTCTTCACTGCTTTCTGCCAGAAGTTGAAGGTGAAGTTGAAGTGTCTTGGAAGCAATGTTCAGAATGCATTGTGTAATGCATGCCTGCGATTCAGCTACATTCACAACTGGAGCACTGGACACGACATCTTTCAGACAATCGCACAGCCAGAAGTCATACAGATAAAAATCATGTGATCTGTATGGCTAGGCTGTGGGGAAATGACGACTGGTAATTTTAGCATTTCTGTAATTCCTCTGCAACAGCTGCTTCACTGGCTGTGCAATGTGCAGAGGAGTGCTATCTTGCAGAAAAATAATTCTAACGACACTGTTGAAGGGTTGTAATTATGATGGTGCACAAAAGACTCTCGTGGCATTTACCAGTGCTGGTACAGGTAACAGGCCCCACAGGACTCATCTCCTCACAAAAATTGAATCTACATCTCAATCTATATCTACATGGATACTCTGCAAATTACATTTAAGTGCCTGGCAGAGGGTTCATCGAACAACCTTGACAATTGTCTATTATTCCAACCTCGTAGAGTGTGTGGAAAGAGCGAACACATATATCTTCCTGTACGAGCTCTGATTCCCCTTATTTTATCGTGCTGATCGTTTCTTCCTATGTAGGTCGGCGTCAACAAAATACTTTCGCATTTGGCGGAGAAAGTTGGTGATTGGAATTTTTTGAGAAGATTCCATCGCAGCGAAAAACAACAGTCTCTTAATGATGTCCATCCCAAATCCTGTATCATTTCTGTGACACTCTCTCCCATTTTTCGCGATTATACAAAACGAGCTGCCCTTCTTTGAACTTTTTCAATGTACTCTGTCAGTTCTATCTGGTAAAGATCCCACACCATGCAGAAGTATTCGAAAAGAGGACGGACAAGTGTAGTGTAGGCAGTCTCCTTAGTAAATCTGTTACATTTTCTAAGTGTCCTGCCAATAAAACGCAGTCTTTGGTTACCCTTCCCCACAACATTTTCTATGGGTTCCTTCCAATTTAAGTTGTTCATAATTGTAAGTCCTAGGTATTTAGTTGAATTTACGGCCTTTAGATTTGATTGATTTATCATGTAACTGAAGTTCAACGAACTCCTTTTAGCACTCATTTGAATGACCCAACACTTTTCATTATTTAGGGTCAACTGCCAATTTTCGCACCATTCAGATATCTTTTCTAAATCATTTTGAAATTTGTTTTGATCTTCTGATGACTTTATTAGTCGATAAACGACAGCATCATCTGCAAACAACCTAAGAAAGCTGCTCAGATTATCTCCCAAATCGTCTATATAGATAAGGAACAGCAAAGGGGCTATAATACTATCTCGGGGAACGCCAGAAATCACTTATGTTTTACTCGAAGACTTTCTGTCAGTTACTACGAACTGTGACCTCTCTGACAGGAAATCACAAATCCAGTCACATAACTGAGACGATATTCCATAAGCACTCAATTTCACTACAAGCTGCTTATGTGGTACAGTGTCAAAAGCCTTCCGGATATCCAGAAATTGGGAAACAATCTGAAATCCCTTGTCAATAGCAGTCAACACTTCATGTGAATAAAGAGCTATTTGTGTTTCACAAGAATGATGTTTTCTAAACCCATGTTGACTGTGTGTCAATAGACCGTGAGTATTGGAGCAATTTACGTTCTGGGTGACTCTGCATCATTACCAGATGTATCCAAGATGGTGGCGATGACGTCATCCCAGATGGCGGTGTGTAGACCTTTCAACAGTGCATGATGTCAGCTGTTGATGCAAGTACCGTTATCCAAGATGGCGGCAAACAGTGTGTGCACCAAGAGGTCTAGATGTAGTACACAGTACCACCACCAGAGAGCATTGTCATCTGTTGAATGACGTGATCGAAGATGTTGGGGGGAAATGGTGGGAAAACGTCTCTGCCTGATATGGACATAAGTTTTTATTTTGTAGGCAATGATTCCACCACGAGATCTAGACTCCAACTGACCTAGTACACAATACTGCCACCAGGGGGTACTGTCATCCCTCCTGTGATGTTATCCCAGATGGTGGTCTGAAGGGGAAAATGGCGCGAAAATGACTCAGCCTGCGCTGGGCTGCTGGGGAGAGTAAGGTAGGAGAGTACTTTATTTATATTGGAACAATTTATTTATAGATGGAGTATATTTATCACACTGGCACAAAACACATGCTGGGGTCACAGTACACAGTCTGCAGACCTGTAACCTACTTCTAAATAACACTCTCCAGACATGTGAACAATTCCTAATTTAACGAAATGATTTCAGTACAGACATGCAAACTGCTTGTAAATAATGCAGTACAGTGATGTGCAGACATGAAATCGTAAACTGTCCAAATAACACAAAGCACAGCTTAGACCTGCTCGCAAAATAATGCAATCAACGTGCGCAAGCACCATCCGCCACCTCCTGTCCACTAGACTGCACAGAAGGCTACAGCAAAGTGACGCAGCTGTCAGCTGTCACACCACACACAGACGCCCGTTAGGGTCACGCACACATGAGATGGCAGCATTGCATTCATACTTGACACCTGAGAAATTTCTCGTGGTCATGCACTCACAGCCACGAGCCGCGTACGGTTGCAGGTGTAAGTTGCCTCTATTTTCGAGTATACCATCTCTGTTATACCGACGTCACAGAACTCTAAGGCGCGCTCACGTCCATGAGACACCTCTGGACAACACTTGTCATTTCCACTGATGACAGAATAGCACAGGCTGCTTTCCCCCTAACGGAAGATACGAGCTGCGTCCAGCCATGCGTACCCACCCCAGAGTCACTGACACCTCGCCGAGACACATCAGCGTGGCGACCCGCCACCTCGCCATCTAAAACACTCTAAATGGCTCTGAGCACTATGGGACTTAACATCTGTGGTCATCAGTCCCCTAGAACTTAGAACTACCTAAACCTAACTAACCTAAGGTCATCAGGCCCCTAGAACTTGGAACTACCTAAACCTAACTAACCTAAGGACATCACACACATCCATGCCCGAGGCAGGATTCGAACCTGCGACCGCAGCGGTCATGCAGTTCCAGACTGAAGTGCCTAGAACCGCACGTAAAACATTCTCAATGTTATTATTACGCCACATGGCTTTGTAAAAAATAACAGCCAAGTCGACCTCTTGGGAATTGTATAGCGTCCCAGAAATAGTTAACGCTCGCTTTCTTGATGTCTCAGCTCGTATGCACGGAAATTCTTGCCCTAACAGAACCTGTTTACGAAAATAACATCGAATGCACTCTTCCCAGCGCTCTTAACGTGATACCCCTCCCGCTCTCAACATACGCAGATGTTCTCACCACTATGTAGGGGCTCCTATATCCCAGCACAAAAGGTTGTGAATGAATCGAGCATTATGATTGGCTCTTATCGAATTTACCCGCCGAATTACTGATGCCGCTGGTATCGAAGCTCCGTCCGCCTTTCTTCCTTCTGGAGACTTTCTGCAGTTATTTTACACTGATGGCCATATTACGCCAACAACAAAACCTCGCACAGTGCCATACGTACCGTCAAATACGAAAAGAGTCCTACTCAATTAAAAAGCTCTCCCATAGAAAACAGTGAGCAAGATGACGGAAGTGTTGTGTTCCAGCGAAAAACGAAAATAATGATGGTAAAAGTAAAGTGTGTGCTAGTTGTAGGATCGAAATAGTTAAGCTAAATGAGCGTATCTCTAGTCTGCAGTTAATCATCAGCTCACTGAGTAGTGAGACGTTGCAACTTAGAAAGGAAATGTGTGTGCCGTTAGCTAAACAAAAGTGTAGTTCTTTTCCGCTTAAAACCTCAAACGAGTGGTCGAAAATATTGCATAAAAACAGAAATCCGATCATTAAAAAATCACCAACGAGTGAAAACACCGATCAATTGGCAGTTGAAAACAAATTTCATGTTCTTTCCGTTAGTGAAGGAGCTGAATTAATACCGGAAAGTAAAAATGGGTTTTTTAACCACGAGTGTCGACAGATAGTTGAAACAAAGTCAAAGTCAAGCATTAGGGGAAACAGTGACAGTGAAACAGTGTGTAGGTCATCCATTGCACGTAAAAATGAAACGAATGAGAACACTATCAACAAAAATGTAAAACAGCACTTTTATGAAAGTAGTGTATTATTTTTAACCGACAGCCACGACAAAAACGCGACAAAACTTTTCAAAGGACACGGGAAATGCTACGCAACAAGTATTGTTAAGCTTGGAGCAACAACAAAAAATATTATTGGCGTCAATCTGCATGACAAATTGCTAAGAAAAAATGACTCTGTGGTGTGTATTGTGGTTTCAAACGATCTCGGAAAAAATGAAGCAGATTGCCTAACGGAGATAAAGAAATTCCTAGAACGAAATGAACAACGCTACTATTGCCTTAACATTACCACACGGATATGACTTGATGTATCACTCGTATGTCAACAAAGAAATGCGAAAAACTATCATGAAAATAAAACAAATGTGTTCTTTGTTCATAAAATGCGGCGTCCGTGATATAGGCAAATTGGACAGATGAGAGAATAACAGGCATGGGTTGCATCTGACTTATGAAGGAAAGAATTTTATATGTAAAATGGTAAACGAAATTGTTGAAAGCAGAGAGAAAATGAACCAAACAGTTCCTTGTATGGGACCAACCTCACTAGCACCAGAAACAGCAACTGTCCCCCTGTGATTATCAGCAGCAGATTCGAAAGTCCCATCTGCTGTTGATATTTCATCAGTGGCTCAGGACCTTTCATCAGTATTAGCCCCTCCTCAGTCTTCAACAGTGAAAGACTTTTCAGCAGCTTCACCATCATCAGCAGTCACAGAAGCAAACAGAAGGAGCACAAGAACCAGGAAACATACAACTCTGCAGGATTTTTGGTACCCAGCCTCAATTCCAAGATACCTTCAGGTAGACCTGCTATAATCTCTAATTGCAGTTCACAACAAAGAAGTGTCATTGAATCAAAGAGTTGAGGAGCTGACAAACTTTGCTTATTTCATCAAAATATAATGGGTTTAAGGAACAAACCGGACCAGTTGTCTGTTTGCATTTATGAAAGTGATGCAATAAACAATGCCCATATTTTATGTTTTACTGAACATCATATGAAGGAAAGGATTGAACTGCTGCAACTAGACAAGTACACCTTAGCAACTTTTTATAATATAAGTAAAATGGGCAAAGGAAGAGTGATAATGTATGAGGGGGGACCCAAAAGTAACCGGAATCGTAATGCTGCACATCGTGTACTTAAAGTAGCAGGTTGCGCCGCCAGAGGGTTGTAGTAGGAGCTCTGCTGAGTCATTCTGCCACGCAGCGTCACCCAACAGTGAGAAGTGTGGTTTCTTTGGCAGTTCTTTGAGTGTGCGTACAGTGCAGACGTGACACGAGGAAATGGCTAGTTCTTACGAACAATGTGCGGCAGTGAAGTTTTGTTTTTTGCACAGCAAGAACGCAGCAGAAACTGTTGCGATGATTCAGACAGCCCACAAAGACCATGCTCTTAGTGAAACGCAAGTGTATGAATGGTTTTCTCGGTTTGATGGTTGAAGATCAGCCCCATTCCGATCGACCTTCAACTGCTCAAAGCGAAGACAACATCGACAAAATACGTGATCTCATCAGCAGGACAATCGACCAACTCGAGAACTTGTGCGGGTTGTCCTGGAGCTAAATTCAGCACATCTTGACCATCGATTTGGGGATGCGAAGCTTCTTACCAGAGATCAAAGGGATCGTCACGTTCAAGCCTGTGTCGAAATGAAGAACGCAGTCAAAGATGATCCACATTTTTTCATCAAAATCATTACAGGTGATGAGTCATGGTGCTATGGGTACGATACAGAAAGTAAACAACAGTCATCACAATGGAAGTCACCTGGCTCATCTCGACCAAAAAAGCTCGACAAGTGAAATCGAATGTGAAAACGATGTTGATCTGTTTTTTGACATCAAAGGGATCGTACACTCTGAATTTGTCCCTGAAAACCAGAAAGTAAACCAACAACTCTATTTGGAGGTTATGAAACGGCTTCGCAGAAGTTTGTCGCGAAAACGTCCGGCTTTGTGGGATTCTGGCGTGTGGTTCCTGCATCACGACAATGCTCCCGCGCACACGGCTCTCAGCGTTCGTCAGTTTTTGGCCTCAACGAAGATGACTATCTTGACCCACGCACCCTATTCGCCGGAGTTAGCACCCTCGGACTTCTTCCTATTCCCGAGAATGAAAAGAGACTTGAGAGGTAAGCGATTTGCGAATGTGGAAGACTTAAAACGCAATGTCATGAAAGTGCTAGCAGGTATCAAAGAGGACGAATTTAAAAGGTGCTTCAAACATTGGAATGAACGTTTGGACAAGTGTATTAATGCTAACGGAGAGTACTTCGAAAGAGATTAAGGTTGTATTTGAAAACAATAAAGTATATGCTTTGTAGAAAGAAATCCCGGTTATTTTTGGTCCCCCCCTCATATGTTAGAAATAATGTAGTGTACAAATCTAAAGATGTCAAAAAATATTGTGTTGACCAGCATTTTGAGGCTTGTTGCATTGAAGTCCTTGTCAACACGTTGCCTATTTATGTTACTGCTGTTTACAGAGCTCCATCAGGAAACGTCAGTGTATTCCTCAAGCAAGTAGAATTACTTTTAACTTACTTGTATTCAAAAACCAAAGAAATAATAATGGTTGGTGATTTTAATGTGCATTGATAGAACAGAGTTTAAGAATGTAATGAATTTTTTCAATCTGAGGACAGTTGTTGACTTCCACATTAAGGTAACAAAGAACTGTTCGAGTCTGATTGACAACATTTTTGTAGATAATAATAGAATCGAAAATATATTTGTAACAAAAATCTTAAATGGTCTATCTGACCATGATAGGCAGCTGTTGGAAATACACGATGTAAGCCTTGCTAACAAGAGCAGTTCTATCAGTAGACCATACAGGTTAATCAACAGTGAGAATCTGGAAACCTTCAGTAGGCATTTGGAGCAGTTAGAATGGGAGGCAGTATATCAGGCTAAAAATGTAAATGATAAATTCAACCTTTTCCTAAATGAATTTGTTACCCTTTTTGAGGCTGTATTTCCTACGAAAATTTCAAAAAGCACAAACCAGAATGATTGTAGGATACAGTGGCTCACTAAGGGAATAAAAACTTCATGTAGAAAAAAAGAGACTGCTTTATGTTTCACTCAGAAATTCTGATAAACCTCAGGATAGGGAACACTACAGATTGTACTGTAACATCCTAGAGAATGTTATTAAAAAATCCAAGAGTATGTTTATCAAATCCGAAATTGACAGAGAAAATCATAAAATAAAAACAATTTGGAAGGTGGTAAAAATGGAGGCAGGAAAATTTTCAGATGATACAGACAGTATCCAAGTGTGTCAAATGGAAGCATGGTAGATGGGGGGAAATAGTTGCCAATATCTTCAACAATCATTTTCTGACAGCAGCAGATCAAATTGGATGTAAATGGTCTATGGATAAAGCCATGAACCTTCTACAAAAAGCTGTGCGGAGAAAAATTGGCCTGATGTATGCACCCTAAATCACAGCAGATGAGAGTGAGAAGATGATATGCCAAATGAAAAACAAAAATTCCACTGGTGTGGACAATACAGCGTGTCCGAAATTCTTTCCCTGATTACATAAATTGATAACTCAGGCTAGAAGTAAGATACAAATATGAAACTTGTATCGAATTGTTTACAACTATCAAAGTTTTTTTCTGTTTTAGGGTCGCAGTATGTAAGTAGTGGGTGAGGTGCAATGCCCAAGAAGCCATGTTAACCAATCAGGAGGAGGCACAGTGTGTCCTGTGGTACCATGAGACACGATCACCAACCACAGCGCAGAGACACTTCCAGATAACATTTGGAAGGAATCCACCTGATGTCAAGAGGATTAAAGCCTGGTCTGAGAAGTTCATGAACACGGGATCGGTTGCTGACCTTCCGAGGTCTGGTCGACCAAGAACCTCAGCAGACAGGGTGGAAGCTTTAACGCAGTCTTTTCTGCGAAGTCCGAAGAAATCAGTGCGCAGGGCCTCATGTGAATTACAGATGCCAAAAAGCTCTCTCCATGACATTTTACGCAAACGTTTATTGTTTCGTGCACACAAAGTGCAAATCGTTCAGCCCTTGTTGCCCAATGACAGTACACATTGATATGACTTTGCAGTCGAAATGCTATCACGTATTGAGGACAATGATGGTTTTCTCAGACAAATTGCCTTTTCCAACGAAGCGACCTTTTCTGTCAGTGGAGTAGTGAATCGCCATAATGTGCGCATTTGGGGTTCACAACTTCCTGGTGAGGTCACGGAGTGCACCAGAGGCAGTCCAAAGGTGAACGTTTGGTGCGCGGTATTGCACGATCGAATTTCCGGGCCCTTCTTCTTCGCTGAGGCTACCGTCACATCTGCAGTGTATCTGGACATATTGCAACTGTATGCTGTTCCTCAGCAGCTTCAGTATCAACCCGATGTCTTGTTTCAGCAAGACGGTGCACCGCCTCATTGGGGTTTGGACGTCCGTGCCTGTCTCGATATGACCTTTCTTGGGCGATGGATTGGTCATGATGGGCCAACGGTTTGGCTCCATGCTCTCCTGACATAACCCCATTAGACTTATTTCTATGTGGTTATGTCAAGGTCGAGGTCTACCGAACATGTGTACCAGATCTTGAAACCCTGCGTCAATGGATAACCACAGTCGTTGAATCGATCCCTTCAATGATGTTGGCTAATGTGTGGACAGAAATTGAATATCGCCTAGATGTGCTACGTGCTACCGAGGGTGCTCATGTGGAAGTTTACTGATGTGTGAAAAAAACTTTGATAGTTTGTAAACAATTAGACACCAGTTTCATATTTGTATCTTACTTCTAGCCTGAGTTATCAATTTATGTAATCAGGGAAAGACTTTTCATACACCCTGTATATCTATCAAAGTACTCAAACATTGCCACAAATATATTCTTAAAGTTCTGTTTCACATATTTAATGAATCTCGAAATCAAGGTACTGTCCCTAATAGACTAAAATTTGCAGTTGTTAAACCACTCTTCGAAAAGGGTGACAAAGCAGAGGTTTCTAACTACCGCCCAATTTCATTGTTAACAAGTCTTTCAAAAATCCTTGAGAAACTTATGTACAATAGAATCATGGCTCACCTTAATAAATATAACATCCTCAGTAAAAATCAGTTTGGATTCCAAAAGGGTGTTTCAAGTGAACAAGCCATTTTCTCATTTGTCAACCAACTCCATGAATCAATAAACAAGAAAATGTCACCAGCTGGACTCTTTTGTGATCTGTCAAAAGCATTTGACTGTGTAGATCACAAGATTCTACTAAGAAAGGCTGAGCATACTGGCTTAAAAGATAATTTAGGGAAGTGGCTTGAGTCGTATCTAGATGACAGAAATCAGAAGGTAGTATTAAACAATTGAGCAAAGGCGCCTGCCAGCTCTGATTGGGATACATTAAAATGTGTTCCGCAGGGCTCGGTGTGTGACCCAAGAAGCATGCTTCACCCTATTTGCAGATGACTCAATCATTATGATTGACAAGGTACCCAACTGCAGTCCAGAGAATACTGTGATCACTATATTCTAAGAAGTTCTAGACTGGTTCACTGCAAATGGTCTGTCCCTCAATGTTAATAAGACTCATTTCATTCAGTTTCAAACAGTAAGCAAAAAAGTGGGAAATGTTGAAATAAAATGTGGAGACAAAAAAATAGTGGAAGTTGTATCTTCCAAATTTCTGGGTTTACATATTGATAACAAACTAAACTGGTCTGTCCACATCACTGACCTATGTAAAAGACTGAATTCAGCAGTATTTGCCATTCACTCAATTTTATCTCTTTGTTGCACAGAAGAGAGTTATCAGGATTATGAGTAGAGTGCATCCTAGATCTTCTTACAGAAATTTATTCAAACAGCTGGGGACCCTCACCATGCCTTATTAATACATCTTGTCACTAATGTGCTACATGAACAAAAATTATGCAATTTACAAAATGAACACTGGGTATCATGATCACAATACAAGAAGAAAATATTATCTTCACAATGAATTAAAATATCTCACCATGGTACAGAAAGGAGTTCCTTATTCAAGTATAAAAGTGTGCAATAAACTTCCTGTCCATATCAAATCAGTCATTGGGGATCTTACTAAATTCAAAACAGAGCTATAACTTTATCTTTTGGATAATACTTTCTATTCTTTACAGGAATTCTTTGATAATGTGTAATACTTCTTGAATTTGTGTTTAATTTCATGCATTTCTAATAGAACTGATTATGTAGATTAGCATACCACTTGTTGGCAGAATATTTTCTAGATGAATTACTTTAAATTTGTTTATGTAATCATCTATGTCATTACTGCACTATTATTTGTGAAATCATCTATGTCATTACTGTACTATTGCCCGTGCTGTCATCTGAATTTTTGTGTGTAATTATTTGACATGTGGATGTCCTTTTTCATGTACCTGCTTATATATGTTAAATTGGTTGCCTCATGATCATCTACATGTGGCTATTACTGTAATTACCTGACACGTTCTACAACCTAGCGATACAATCGCGTCAAGGATCCACGGAACTCGAAAATAAATAAATAAATAAAATAAAACGAGCTTGAATATTGAGCTGCAACGGCTACACAATAGAATGAACTCCAAATAGTATATTTCAAAGGGAAGAGTGTCACGTACGTAAAAGTGTACTAAGGTGCACTAATGCGTTTCTAACACGTGCGCGTTTCCCCTCGTCACAAACGCGATACTGTTTCTGGTCCGAACCTGCTTCCTTGCTTGATCGCTTTTCTACACACATTCAGGCTCAGCAACTCGCACCTGCCATCTGTTGGCGGGAATCCATACTATGCATGCCGGACTACTCGTCACTCTCGGCAGCTGGTGCTATCTAGCGTCGCTATCCTACACTACATGCAGTAGGCCAAGTGCGGTGTGTCCACGCTTACACCTCCTAAGGACCTCAGCATCGGTGGTGCCCCACAACAAAAAGCGAAGCAACAGACAAGATTCGTGATCCCACTTTATCAAACGAATTTGAGATAAGCAGTGTGTGAACTCGTTCTGGAATCAATTACCAAAGAACGGTTGACCTCAATTATTTTAAAAGAGAGGTCCTGACTCTGACAAGGCGAGCTCGTCGATTTCATTGAGATATGGTGAAACTGTATCCGACTCCTCTCCCTCTCCCACTCCCCTTCCTCCTCCTCCTCTCTTGGCAGGTCCCCGGACTCGCACACGCATGGTGAACATTCGCGCGCCGGAGATCATCGCCGTCAGTGTCTAGTGTGTGTGCTTCGTTTTGTGTTTCGTGCAGTTACAACTCCACTGTTCACATGTGCCGTCGCAGCTCTCCGTGTTTTGTGCGCCGTGTCAACAAGTGTTAGTGTTTTTTCGTCCAACGTGAATGGCTTCTTGTTTTTTGTTTTTTTGTAACTACTTTCTTTGCCCGCCATTTTTTGTATTTTCTGTGTCACCTATCTCATATTATTGTACCCCATACGGCTGAAGAGCGGCGTATTAAGCTGCTGCCAGCCCGCCTTGTATGAGGTGCTGAAAATTACAATAAAGGAAAAAAAAAAAACTGTATCCGACGTCAGGGAAGAAAGGTTTGGAACATGTGAAGCAATACTGACCCTACGAGTTATACTTGAAGGTAGATTAAGGAAAGGCAAAGCTATGTTTGTAGCATTTGTAGACCTACAGAAAGCTTTTGATAATGTTGACTGGAATACTCTATTTGAAACTCAAAGTCTGGGTAAAAGACAGGGAGTGAAAGGCTATTTACAACTTCTGCATAAACTATAAGGCAGTTATAAGAGACGAAAGGCATGAATGGGAAGCTATGGTTGAGAAAGGAGTGACGCAAGTTTGTAGCCTGTCGCCGATGTTATTCAATCTGTACATTGAGCAAGCAGTAAAGGCAACGAAAGAAAAATTAGGAGTACAAATTAAAGTCCAGGCAGAAGAAATAAGAACTTTGAGGTTTGTCAATGACGGTGTAATCCTGTAAGAGACAACAAAGGACTTGCAACAGCACCTAAACAGAATGGACAGTGTCTTGAAAGAAAGATATAAGATGAACATTAACAAAAGTATGACAAGGATATTGGGATACAGTCGTATTAAATTAGGTGATGCTGAGGGGATTAGATTAGGAAACGAAACACTTAAAGTAGAGTCTGAGTTTTGCTGTTTCTGCAGTAAAACAACTGATGATGGCTAAAGTAGAGAGGATATAAAATTTAGACTGGTAATGGGAAGGAAAGCTTTTCTGAAGGTATTTGTCTGGAGTATAGCCATGTATGGAAGTGATACATGGACAACAAACTGTTTAGACAAGAAGAGAATAGAAGCTTTTGAAACGTGGTGCTGCAGAGGAATGCGGAAGATTAGATTGGTGGATCACGCAACAAATGAGGAGGTACTGAACAGAATGGGGAGACAAGAAATTTCTTTCACAACCTAAATAAAAGGAATCGGTTGATTGGACAGCTTCTGAGATGTCAAGGGATCACCAATGTACTATTGGAAGGATGTGTGGAGTGTAAAAATAGTAGATGGCGACCAAGAGATTAATACATTAGGCAGATTCAGGGTGTAGGTCAGCAGTTATTTGAAGATGAAGAGGCTGACACAGGATAAAATAGCTTGGAGAGCTGCATCAAACCAGTCTTTGGACTGAAGATCACAACAATAAGAAAATGAAAGATGCTAAAATACTAAGTTTAAAATTAAACTTCAGACTCAAACACAGCAAGAGTAAAGAAACTTAAAAGCAACATATAAATAAATGCCATAATAGTAAGAATAAGTTTTTATGTTTACAGAAGCTGAAGTTGATAACTGAGCGGCCAGAAAAGTAATTAAAGAGAAGACTAAACTGGGCCGTTTTTCTGTAAACTCAACAGGGTTTTCAGCACTGAACTTCGGAAATGTCCCAAAGGGATATTAACGAAAACTTTGATCAGGGATTTTGGTAATTATGTCAATGCGAAAACTATTTAAATGCTGAGGGTTGTTTTGACAGCAGTGGGCAAGGAGTCTGAGAGAGAGGAATATACTCAAATCGGTTTGTTTGCAATGGCAGGCATAATCACAGTTGTTACGGAAACGGATTAATGTGGGCAGGACATGCATGAATGTGTGACTGTTGCTGCGATTCGTTTATCAACATACTCCTACTTACGGCTGACAAGTTAGCGGATCGGATTATTTAACCCGAATCTTCCAATAATTAGTCATGTAAATATTCTCGAATGGCTGCATAACATACAGAGAAAGTGACACACATATGAAGAACACCAAACCACAATAAGTGCTAGATATGAAGTATGCTCCTCCTAAATTATTAGGAAATATGTCTGTTTATAGCAACAGACTAGAAAAAGGTGATTGTTAGTGCAAAGATGATGTTTGTCACTCCCAACGTCTTCCTGAAAAGCGTCTAATTGCAGATTGAAATCGAATTGTTCATAGCAAATCTCCGGCACGCAATGTTGCTTGGTGTCTCCGACAAATGGCAGTTCGACACGTTTCATGGGAAGTATGGCCTTTCTATCGTCTGCACGGCTCACTACTGTCGGCAGCTCCCGAACATTTGAAGGCAGACAAGATGTTTACGTTGTTCGTTGCATATAGGGGCTGTTGTGTTATTTTTGTCAGCCTTTGGCCGCACTTTCTCCAGCGAAGGAGAGAGAGAGACACTTTATGGGGTTCCTCCTGAAAAGACAGATAAAGCAAAAACCAGAGGTAGGCTGACCATCTCCAGCGGTAATTCGAAAGAATACCGCCCTTCGATTGTGACATTCCGGTCACTGATCGAAGTGAGAGGTTTTGCAGGTGCCAGCCAGCAGCGGTCCCAGCCTGCAGCGGTCACAGCCTGCAGCCAGCAGCAGCCAGTAGCAGCCAGTAGCAGCGTCCCCACCGGCCAGCCAGCTGGGTCGCCCCCTGCCAGCAGCAGCAGAGTGGGGCTTCGGCCCCAGTTTTCTTTGTCGCTCTCCATCTTTTTCCTTCTATTTTTCGTCCGCTTGCCCATCCCTCGTTTGCCACTGTTCTTTTGTCCTGTCCTGTTTCTTTCTCCTTATCACAATGTCAACACCCACCGCCACTACTACAGCCACCACCACTGCCATCATCTGCACATCTCCCTCTGCCGCCGCCACCACTATCACATCGTGTGCCCAATCACCTCCCCCTCAGTCCATCCCCCCACTCCTCACTCTCCCGTCTCCCTATCTTTTTGTCGCCCCATCCCCAGCTCCTCCCTCCCGCGCCTCCTCTGATCCCTTCCCTCCACTCCCTTCCTCTGCTCCTTCCGTTTCCACGGCCCCCGCTAGGGTGGTGGCCCGGAGGGCCACGGCCCATGCTCCACTTTCACCTTTGCCCTCTTCATCATCTACGTCATCGCCGTCGCCATCACCTTCGCACTCACCATCTCCGGCGCCGACTCCAGCACTGGGACCTGCCACTCCACACCACCTTCCAGTTACTCCTGTCCCCCACACCTCCTCTGCTGCCATCAAACGCCCCAGTGGCACCCCTGCCTCCTCTGCACCTAAAAAGGTTCCACCTCATCCCCCTTCCCCTGCCCAGGATGCCATGGATGTCTCCCCACCTGCCCCTGCCCCCCGCTCCTCCTCTTCCCCCTCCTCCTACCGCTACCTCCTCACCTGTCCTGATCCCTCCCTTCTTGAGGCCAGGAACCTCACTCTCTTTATTCGCCAACATTTTCCCGGTGCCCCCATCTCCCTCCTCACTCCTCGCCATGACTCATCCTCACCACCAACCCCACCCTTCACACAGACATCCTTTCCCGCATCCCTGTCACCTGCTTTGGCCCTAATGCCTCCCTCACCCCCGCCCCATCCCCGCCTCCCTCCCACCAACCCCCACCACCTTGATCACTCGGCTTAGTCTGACGATCACGGAGGAGGAGGTGTTGGCGGAGCTCTAGCCACATTCCCACCTGGAGGTGCGTGCAGTTCGCCGCATTCACAACTCTGCCGGCCCCACCCGCCTTATGCGGGTCTTTTCCGAACACGCCCCCTCCATAGACCGTCTCCTGAAGGAGGGTGCCCTCCTCTTTAACCAATGTTACAAAGTTGACCCCTCCCGTTCCCCTCCTCAATCCCTCCGCTGCCAGAGGTGCTTGCGGTATAACGCACACCCAACATGTGAGTGCCGCGAGGCCCCCACCTGCCCGCACTGTAAGCAAGCACACTTCTTATGGCAGTGCCCCAACCTCCAGTCTCCTCCCTTCTGCAACACCTGTAACCTCCCTCATCCTACGTACTCTCAGAAATGTAAGGCCCGACCCCCTCCTACCACTGCTGAACTCACTGTCCCTGTCCGCCCTCTGGACGCCCCCACCCCTCCTGGGAATTCCCTTGTCCCCCCTACTGCTGAGGACATCATCAGATTCCTTACCATCGTCCTCCAAAATGTTCACCCCTTTCAGCGCCCCCACACACTCCAACAGATATCCCTCGCCACCCGTTCTGTCTTTCACCTAAAAATGTATGCCACCTACTCCCATAACCAGGCCCATTTCACATTCTCCCGACTTGACACCCTCGTCTAAATCCTTGTCATGGCGCGACAGCACCGTATCCTTTTCAACAACATCCGCTCCCTTCCTGCCAACAAGAACCTCTTCGTGCACACCCTTGCCACCCACCGCGTGGATGCCTTCCTCCTAAATGAAACCTTCCTCCAACCCCACCACACCATCCACACTTCGCCCTACTTCCTTCACCACTCCGATAATCCATTCCCGATTGCGCGTGGCTGAGTTGCCAGACCCCTAATCTCCTTGGTCGCATCACGGTGAATGTCCTGGAGCCCATTGGTAGCGACCATCTCCCTGTCCTCCTCACCATTTCAGACTGTCGTCGCCCCTGCCCCGACCCTCGCAGTGACCCTCCCCCGAAGTACATCCATGATTATTCCTGTGCCGACTGGAATGCCTACCGAGATACCCTCTCCACCCAGGTCGATAGCCACCCCTTCACCTACCACCACCCTGACGATGTTACCCATGCCGCCTCCTTTCTCCAGAAGACCTTGTCTGAGGCTGTGGAGGCCCACGTCCCTACTGTCGCCATGCACCCTCACCTACCTTACCCCCACAGGCCGTCCTCCTCCTCCGTGAATACCGCCATCTTTACTGTGCCTTCCTCCACATGCGTGACCCGGACACACTATGACGCCACCGGCAACTCCAGTGACACATCCGAAACATGCTTGCAGCTAAGAAACACCGGGACTGGCGACAGACATGCACCCGTTTAAATGCTACCCTACCTATAAACTTGTCCAAGTTCTGGTCAGCCTTCCGTCGCCTTACTGGAACTAAACCCTCCCCCTGATATCCTCTTCCCCATGTTATCACCCCTTCCCTGACACACTTAGTAAGGCCAATCACTTTGCCTCCTACCTCTCCGATGTCTTTTCAATCCCTGACGATCCCCAGTTCGATTACTCCCTCTTCCCGGATGTCCGCAATCGAACTGACACCTCTGTCCCTCCCCTCGCACCTGGTTTCCAGTACTTGGACAACATTGCACTCGTGGAACTCAATGTCCCTATCACTACACAGGATCTCATTGCTACACTCCGCACAAAACGCAACACCGCTCCTGGTCACGATCGTGTCACCTACCGCCACCTTCGTGAAGCTCCTCTCTCTTTCCTCTCCACCCTGGCCAGGCTCTACAATGTAGTCCTGTCCACCGGCTACTACCCCGACCTGTGGAAAACCTCCCGTATCCTGATGTTCCTTAAACCCGGTAGAACGCCATCCGCCGTCTCCTCCTACCGTCCCATCAGCCTTACCTCGGTCTTCAGCAAGGCCCTGAAATCCATCCTCACCCGATGCATCCACCAGCATCTTCGCCAGCACCGCCTCCTTCCCGTTACCCAGTGTGGCTTTCGGCCGTCCTTCTCTTCCGATGACCTTCTCCTTCACCTCACTCATCTCCTTTCCAAACAGCTTAATTCCTGTTGCTCTGCAATCTTCCTCTCCCTGGACCTCGAACGTGCCTATGACCGCATATGGCATTCCGGTCTCCTCTTCAAGCTCCAAACCTTCGCCCTTCCCATTAACTATGTCCGTCTGATCAGCTCCTTTCTTTCCCACTGTCCTTCCTACGTCACCATCCATAACACGGATTCCTACAACTTTTTTCCCTCCGCTGGTGTGCCGCAAGGCTCCGTCCTCTCCCCCCTTCTGTACCTTTTGTATACGGCGGACATGCCGCCGCCGTCACCCCCCCATCCACCTTCTCCAGTTTGCCAATGACACCACCTTCCTTGTCCTTGCCCCCACCCTGCAGCATTCCCAACACCTTCTCCAATCCCATCTTGACTGGTTCACCACTTGGTGTAACCAGTGGTTGCTCAAGGTCAATCCCTCCAAAACCCAGGCAGTCATTGTAGGTAGAACCACCCCTTCCTTCCGCCTCCTCGATTTCTATCTAACCATCTATGGCCGTCCTATCGCCCTCACCTCCACCCTTAAGTACCTTGGTGTCACCCTCGACCGTCGCCTCTCCTGGACCCTCCATCTCCAGACAATCCAAGCGAAGACACACTCCTCAAGCTCCTTTCCAGCCATACGTGGGATCTGGACCCCTCCACCACACATATAAATCCCTCATCCACCTAATCCTCTGTTACGCCCATCTGGCCTGGATCTCCGCCCCCCCCCCCCCCTACCTTGAGATCCTTGAACACCATGCTCTCCACCTCGCATATTGCATCCATCTCCCCTCCCCCACACGGATCCTGTATGACCTAATTCCGTTCCTCCACCTCCTCCTTTTCCTCGAACAGATACGGATCCTCTACACCTCCCGTAAACTCGATCCTACTCACCCGCTTGTCTCACCCATCCCACCCCTGCCCGCTGCCACGCCTGTATTCCCATGTCCCACCCAGTCTCCATCTCTCCACGCTCCTTACTCTCTCCCAAGGTGGCTTCTGCCAGCTCCCCCTCCCTGATGAGGCCCTCCTCCCCTCCATCTACCCCTCCTATCAACTTTGATCCTCCCCTCCCACTTCCTGTGGTTTTCCTTTGGACACCCTCCCTCCCTTCTCTCTCCTTTTCCCCCCATCCCCCCTCCTCCACCCCTCTTCCCCTGGGCTTCCCCTCCCCCTTCCTCCCTTCCTTCCTCCCCTCTATCTCCCGTGCCCTTGGCATCTCTGCTCTCCCCTCTCCCTCTCCCTCTCCCACCCCCCTCCTCCTCTCTTCGCAGGTCCCCAGACTTCTACACACCCAGTGGACATTTGCGCGCCAGAGATCATTGCCATCAGTGTCTCGTTTGTGTGCCTTCGTTTTGTGTTTAGTGTTTTTTCACCATCACGCCACCACTGTTCACCTCTGCCGTCGCAGTTGTCTGTGTTTTGTGCGCAGTGTCAACAGGTTTTAGTGTTTTTTTCTTGTCCAGCGTAAACGGCTTCGTGTATATTGTTTTTCGTGTCTACAGTTTTTGCCCATCATTTTTATTGTATTGTCTGTACCTCCCTTATGCCATATATTATACCACTCGCGGCTGAAGAGCAGCGTCCTATGCTGCTGACAGCCCACCTTTGTACAAGGTGTTTAAAATAACAATAAAGAAAAAAAATCGGCTGACGAAAATGTGCAAAGCGGATAAAACAAGCTCTGTTGTATGTAGTAAGTACGAGTTTCACGTAAATCAAAAGATTTAATATACTCTGAGAATATACCACGTAGCAAAGATATGCAGTATTCTACCTTCAATTAATATGTCATGATAACTACTGCAGCGCTGCATAATGTCTGAGGTGAAAGTTTTGACGAATCGTTGCTTTTATTTGTGGTAAGTTGGAATGATACAATAAATGCGACGTTTGACACAATCAAGAAAACAGTGTCATGTCTGTTTATAGTGCAGTATCTAATTTATTTGTTTATTTGTTCATAGTGTGTTATTACTTTCGGCAAGGAATTGCAACAAGACATGATAACCATTATAGACATGCAAATGTAATACGAACAGTATGAAAAATTTTTTAATTTCTCAGTATTTCGTAATTTTTTTATACCACAGTGAACCATGTCAAGTGTAAATAGTAGGTTCAACGTATGTTTAAAATGATGTTCTACATGATAGTTAATGAAAATGGTATGCTGAGGAATGAAGGTTAGCTATGGAAGATGTTAAGGTTTTTAATTAAGAGTTACATTATTTTCGAGCAGTTCAGTATGTGGTATGTCGCTAATGAGAAACTGTCATTGTGTATTGCCGTTATCAGTAATATTTAATTCTAAAGATAATTGTAATGGACAGTTAGGAAATTTTAGTTTCTTTAATGGCATCAGTCGTAATGAGATCAGCAAACTATTGTTTGCTGATTTTAAAAAGACACAACTTATTCAATTCTGCTCATCTAGGGATGCTAAACAAGGGATTAGAGTAAAACTTTGTGACGAAATAATAAATTTGTTGGAAAACTGAAATTCTTACATGTCTGTCGTGATACGAATTTTAATTGGAAAGAGCACATATTAGGACTCCTAAAACAACTTAGTTTAGTCACATGTACTTTTAGAATAATTGCAAATCTGGCAGACACACAAATCAGTAAGTTGACGTATTTTGCAAATTTTAATTCAATAGTGGCACATGGAATAATGTTGTTGGGAAACTCATCTTTAAGAAAGGAAATAATAGCTCAAAAACGAGCTGTAACACTAGTATCTGCCGCTGACATATGATCATCTTGTAGACATCCGTTTAAGGAGTTGGGTATTGTGACTACTAGGCCTACTTCACAGTATACTTATTCCCTCGTGAAGTTTGTTATAAATAATCATTCCATTTCAAACGGAATGGTGATCTACATAATTACAATACCAGAAAGAAATATGACTTTCATTAGGCCACATTAATGTTGTTTTTAGCAACAGTGCACAGTGTTACAGAAAATGTTCTGATCAGTTACCATGTGATATAAAATGCATGTCAGACAGCAAAATAAAGTTCGAAAACAAATTGAGAAAATTTCTTCTTGTCAACTCGTGTTCCACAGATGAATCTCTATTATGGTAAGGTGTAAATGAAGGTGAGTAGGAGTTACTAATTCACATCTGTATATCATTTTTTCTCTTTATTATATGTCTCACAAACAATCAGAATTGAACCACATGTACAAATTAATTTCTGTGAATGCAGGATGACAATTTCCACATCACTGACTGATAGTTATACTTACATGTTCCATGGATCATTTTGCACTATCTACAGTTTACCATGATTTTTTGACCCCAGACCATTTTTAAACCAAGTGAGCTGATGGATTAGTGGAATGTAATACTGGAACAACCAATTTTCGTTATCATAAACCAATAATAGTACACAAGGTCTGTGGTGAGTGAAACACGTATCTGATTTATGCCCTGAGAAGAAAAAGACTTGTACAACTTGAGTACCTTACACATAATAGTCATACTATGGTTACTGCTGGACCAAAATTGCCTGAAATACTATTGCAACAATTCTGCTGTGGTGGTTTTTATTGATAGGAAGTACAACATATTGTCCCATCAGCCTGGTGACTCAGTTTGCTACTATAATATATTTAAGTAATCCTATTAAATAAGTCATCTGAATTACCTTGTAAGTTCGTGAGGGAGAACACTACCTTTAATAATTATTGACATAAAAATCAGTCTTTACTACACCACATTCTTTAAGTAGCACAAAAGTGGAGAAAGATTTTTCCCAGCCGTGCACATTTTCCTAAACCCATACAGGTAGTTGTGGAAATTACTGAGTGCGAATTTTTAATAACTTTGAAATACTTGTAAGGTTCAAATGGTTCAAATGGCTCTGAGCAATATGGGACTTAACATCTATGGTCATCAGTCCCCTAGAACTTAGAACTACTTAAACCTAACTAACCTAAGGACAGCACACAACACCCAGCCATCACGAGGCAGAGAAAATCCCTGACCCCGCCGGGAATCGAACCCGGGAACCCGGGCGTGGGAAGCGAGAACGCTACCGCACGACCACGAGATGCGGGCTGAAATACTTGTAAGATTTAAAATGAAAAACATGGTGCATAGGCAGTAGATAATTAATGCCTCAACAATACAGATAGCCGTACCGTAGGTGCAACCACTACGGAGGGGTAACTGTTGAGAGGCCAGACAAACATGGGGTTCCCGAAGAGGGGCAGCAGCCTTTTCAGTAGTTGCAGGGGCAACAGTCTGGATGATTGACTGATCTGGCCCTGTAACACTAACCAAAATGGCCTTGCTGTTTTGGTACTGCGAACGGCTGAAAGCAAGGGGAAACTACAGCGGTAATTTTTCCCCAGGGCATGCAGCTTTACTGTATGGTTAAATGGATAAAATAGTCCCCCATTCAGATCACCGGGCGGGGACTACTCAAGAGGACATCGTTATCAGGAGAAAGAAAACTGGCGTTCTACGGATTGGAGCGTGGAATGTCAGATCCCTTAATCAGGCAGGTAGGTTAGAAAATTTAAAAAGGGAAATGGATAGGTTAAAGTTAGATATAGTGGGAATTAGTGAAGTTCGGTGGCAGGAGGAACAATACATTTGGTCAGGTGAATATAGGGTTATAAATATAGAATCAAATAGGGGTAATGCAGGAGTAGGTTTAATAATGAATAAAAAAATAGGAGTGAGGCTACACTACTACAAACAGCATAGTGAACGCATTATTGTGGCCAAGATAGACACAAAGCCCACACCTACTACAGTAGTACAGGGTTATATGCCAACTAGCTCTCCAGATGATGAAGGTGATGAAATGTATGATGAGATAAAGGAAATTATTCAGATAGTGAAGGGAGATGAAAATTTAATAGTCATGGGTGAATGGAATTCGACAGTAGGAAAAGCAAGAGAAGGAAACGTAGTAGGTGAATATGGATTGGGGCTAAGAAATGAAAGAGGAAGCTGCCTGGTAGAATTTTGCACAGAGCATAACTTAATCATAGCTAACACTTGGTTCAAGAATCATGAAAGAAGGTTGTATACATGGAAGATCCCTGGAAATACTAAAAGGTTTCAGATAGATTATATAATCGTAAGACAGAGATTTAGGAACCAGATTTTAAATTGTAAGACATTTCCAGGGGCAAAATTGGACTCTGACCACAGTCTATTGGTTATGAACTGTAGATTAAAACTGAAGAAACTGCAAAAAGGTGGGAATTTAAAGTGATGGGGCCTGGATAGACTGAAAGAACCAGAGGTTTTACAGAGTTTCAGGAAGAGCATAAGGGAACAAGTGACACAAATGAGGGCAAGAAATACAGTAGAAGAAGAATGGGTAGCTTTGAGGAATGAAATAGTGAAGACAGCAGAGGATCAAGAAGATAAAAAGACGAGGACTATTAGAAATCCTTGGGTAACAGAAGAGATACTGAATTTAATTAATGGAAGGAGAAAATACAAAAATGCAGCAAGTGAAGCAGGCAAAAAGGAATACAAAGTCTCAAAAATGAGATCTACAAGAAGTGCAAAATGGCTAAGCAGGGATGGCTAGAGCACAAATGTAAGGATGCAGAGGCTTATCTCACGAGGGGTAAGATAGATACTGCCTACAGGAAAATTAAAGAGACCTTTGGAGAAAAGAGAACCAATTGTATGAATATCAAGAGCTCAGATGGAAACCCAGTTCTAAGCAAAGAAGGGAAAGTGGAAAGGTGGAAGGAGTATATAGAGGGTCTATACAGGGGCGATGTTCTTGAGGACAATATTATGGAAATGGAAGAGGAGGTAGATGAAGATGAAATGGGAGATATGATACCGCGTGAAGAGTTTGACAGAGAACTGGAACACCTAAGTCGAAACAAGGCTCCGAGAATAGACAACATTCCATTAGAACTACTGACAGCCTTGGGAAAGCCAGTCCTGACAAAACTCTACCATCTGGTGAGCAAGATGTATGAGACAGGCGAAATTCCCTCAGACTTCAAGAAGAATATAATAATTCCAATCCCAAAGAAAGCAGGTGTTGACAGATGTGAAAATTACCGAACTATCAGTTTAATAAGTCACAGCTGCAAAATACTAATGCGAAATCTTTACAGACAAATGGAAAAACTGGTAGAAGCCGACCTCGGGGAAGATCAGTTTGGATTCCATAGAAATGTTGGAACACGTGAGGCAATACTGACCCTACGACTTAGAAGAAAGATTAACGAAAGGCAAAGCTACATTTCTAGCATTTGTAGACTTAGAGAAAGCTTTTGACAATGTTGACTGGAATACTCTCTTTCCAATTCTGAAGGTGGCAGGGGTAAAATAGAGGGAGCGAAGGCTATTTACAATTTGTACAGAAAGCAGATGGCAGTTATAAGAGTCGAGTGACATGAAAGGGAAGCAGTGGTTGAGAAGGGAGTGAGACAGGGTTGTAGCCTCTCCCCGATGCTATTCAATCTGTATATTGAGCAAGCAGTAAAGGAAACAAAAGAAAAGTTCGGAGTAAGTATTAAAATTCATGGAGAAGAAATAAAAACTTTGAGGTTTGCCGATGACATTGTAATTCTGTCAGGGACAGCAAAGGACTTGGAAGAGCAGTTGAATGGAATGGACAGTGTCTTGAAAGGAGAATATAAGATGAACATCAGCAAAAGCAAAACGAGGATAATGGAATGTAGTCGAATTAAGTTGGGTGATGCTGCGGGAATTAGATTAGGAAATGAGACTCTTAAAGTAGTAAAGGAGTTTTGCTGTTTGGGGAGCAAAATAACTGATGATGGTCGAAGCAGAGAGGATATAAAATGTAGACTGGCAATGGCAAGGAAAGCGTTTCTGAAGAAGAGACATTTGTTAGCATCGATTATTCATTTAAGTGTCAGGAAGTCGTTTCTGAAAGCATTTGTATGGAGTGTAGCCATGTATGGAAGTGAAACATGGACGATAAATAGTTTAGACAAGAAGAGAATAGAAGCTTTCGAAATGTGGTGCTACAGAAAAAATGCTGAAGATTAGATGGGTAGATCACATAACTAATGAGGCGATATTGAATAGAATTGGGGAGAAGAAGAGTCTGTGGCACAACTCGAGTAGAAGAAGGGATCGGTTGGTAGGACACGTCCTGAGGCATCAAGGGATGACCAATTTAGCACTGGAGGACAGCGTGGAGGGTAAAAATCGTAGAGGGAGACCAAGAGATGAATACGCTAAGCAGATTCAGAAGGATGTAGGCTGCAGTAGGTACTGGGAGATGAAGAGGCTTGCACAGGATAGAGTAGCATGGAGAGCTGCATCAAACCAGTCTCATGACTGAAGACCATAACAACAACAACAATTGATGCATGAATACTTTACCTCAGTTCTACTAACTATTGCTTGAAATTGTTCTACAATACATTACTGAGTGGCAATAACTGTATCTGCATTATTGTCATCTCTCAGGATAAGTATATTTCTGGGCATTTTAATAACTAACCCATAAAATATTATAGTAATTTTTGATGACTGAAAGTATCATTTGATCTTTACTTACCCTGGCCTTGAAGTAAATACCTTTTTCCTCTGACATGAGTTTTTAATCCCTTTATTTACCCATAGCTTGGCTAGTCTTTTTATAATGGTCTTTCTGGATAGCTGGTTAGGGAAGCTACTTCAAAATGTTAATGGAGATTGACTGTATAATGTACTGAATTTCACATTAACATCTTGTTCCGTATATACCTTACACCATACAGCCTCTTTTAACTTAATCTTAAAACACTGTACTCTGTCATCATTAATAAGCCTCAAATCTGTAAGGTACTGCATTGTTTATATCAATTAATTGCTCATCCTTATCAGATTCTCCATTAACAATTTACTCCATATCAATGTTCCAGCCTCAGCACTGGCTATAAAATTTTTTTCAAGCAGGATCCTACTATCTCGTTGCAAATGAGTCGGAAAATAAGTTACTGAAAACAAATGGAAACGCCCAAACAGTGATTGCACTTCACTTTCCGTGCCACAATCTTTTAAGAGATCTACATTGAAATCTCAATAAACTACTAACTATTTCTTCTTGTCTAACGGGTTGTTCAGCTGCACATCTGGTCTTCTCCTAGTAGCCAAAATTATGCAAGAGAGTAACTGTAGACTGTTACAGTTACAACTGCAATATTCTGCAGTAACAACACAGAAGCACATGCTTTGATGTTGTGATGGACACAAAATGCTTGGTTCAATATTTTTGCCTGTGTGTTCCATTTTTACATATGTTTGAACTCTTCCTTCTCCAGGTTAATTCTGCATGAAAATGATACTTATTTCAAACTACTTACTTTATTTAAATTCTCCATTCCAGTGGTTACATGGTGTTCAGAAAGGAGCAGGAAATCTATAACTCCAGAAATTCCTACATCTTGTAGACATATCTCACTTACCTTATTTTTTCAGACCCCCAGTTTTCTGATGAAACAAACTAATTGTAGTTTTATCTGCAGTGTTTCTTATGTTTTGGTTCTTTTCATTTCTAGTTTGCTTCAAGACTGTGTCTCTGTAATCTCACTTCATCCCAAATATGTTTCTTCTTACACTACCTGCAAGATGCTCAGATAATCTACTCTTCTCCCTCGCGTCCAGGCGCAGGCACTAATTAGCATATTCCTATCTCCCAATTAGAGCAACAGGCATGACTTGGATTGAGTCTTTGTTTCATTCGAAAGCAATTACCCTCAGCACTTTGCTTACACAGCTGACAATTGTATTAACTCATTTCAGGTTGTTGTGCAGCAAAACCTCCACAAACCTCACAAGAATGTGTGCTCTTTCTGTTCTTGTTTCTTTCATATAAAGCTCGATACTCTACACTAAGTTCATACAACTGTTAAGTTAAACAAGTCTGCAGCTCATTCTGGACTGATTCTCACCATGATATGTGTGTTTGTTCATGACCTATGTCGAACTTTTGTTATATGAAGGAATGTAACACATTTGTTGAAATTTACAGGCAGAAAACATGACTAACAGTTGGCAGTGCCGAAGGCCTAATTGGTCTCTTGACTGATGAAGAGAAAAGGAAAGTAATAAAGATACAGGTACTTCTTTGGAATCCCAAGGTGGCATCGTATTGTATCTCAAGTGACCTCTGTCACCCATTGTACGAAAGTGTACAACAACATATAGGACAACTCAAACAGATAATAAAAGAACATTGTTTCTTATTGTTTACACCACACTGAAAATATATTAAACATGTATTCATGATGCTATAGGGATGAGAGTAAGTTTGACTAGTAATGCTGCTTATAGTCACACAGTTTCATTTCTTATGAAACAGTTTAGTTTTGTATGATAATCCAAAATATCTTCAGTAAAATTCACAAGAAATCACATTCAAGGAAGTCCTATATGTTACAGAAGTAATGGTTTGTTTGAAGTGACCATGTTTATTTTATTTTGCTGGTTCTTGAGTATTTTCTACTTTTTCATGATATGGTTTTTCAGCCTGATTCTCTTAAGTTTCACCATTACTATGCAGTTTAGTTGTATGGGGAACTGAGATTCTCGGTTTGTTTGGCCTTGTGTAATGATGGGGATTCTCCAGGTTCATGTTCAGTCTATCACGTGATCATTGGTCTAGATATGTCAGATGTTGCAGGATTCAAGTTAGCTTCTTTCTTCTGTAGTGAAAATATGGAAAAAGGAGGAGTTGACATATTTGTCAGAAGCTGCTCTGATTTAAAGGATATTGATATTAATAAATTTTGCTCATAGCACCACTTAGAAGCTTGTGCAACAGAAGTAGTATTTCGTGATCTATCCTATATAATAGAGGTATATACAGATCACCTCAGGAAGTGTTAACCCCTTCGTAAAAAATCTGGAAGCTCTGTTGTCCCATCTCACAGTAAAAAACAAGGAAATAGTGGTTGCTGGTGATTTAAATGTGGATTTATTAAAAAGTTCTGTTAGTGGACAATTATAGCAGTTAGTAACACTATCATTCGAGTTAGTTCCTACTGTGAACTTTGCAACTAGGGTATGTAAATGCTGTGATACTGCTATTGATAATATCTTTGTATGCAAATCTATGGAAAAAGACATATCACAAAACCAATAGGAAATGGGCTATCTGATCTTGCAAGACATGCAGCATCTTGTTTGTGTTGAAACCTGTCAGGATAAAAAAAATCTGTTACATCTGAGAACACGGGGGTAATACGTCAAAAATTGAGAAATTGCTCAAAAACATGAACTGACTAGATGCTTGCAACACTTCTGACTCAAATGGAAAATACAAAGCATTCATTAATAAAGTTACCTCTACTTCTGAAAATTGTTGTCCCCTAAAGGTATCTCAAATCAGACAGAAGTAAAAAAATAAACCATGGATTACACAAGGAATGAAGATATCATGTGGGACAAAAAGGAGACTATCTACTATCTAGGAACAGCTCTGGTGTTAGCATTGTAATGAATTACAAAGAATACCGCAAAATATTGAAGCAAGTAATCCAGAAATCGAAGCAACTTTATCATGAGAAAAAGATAATTACATTGGGCAGAGACAGGTGGGGCCAAAAAGGTAGAGGAACAGATAGCTCTAAAAATAAATGAGACTTTGGTAACAAGCGCATGTAGCTTTGCAAATCTCTTAAACAAGTACTTCAGTTCTGTTACTGGCAGCTGGGAGTTAACAGGATTGGTGAACAGTGCAATGTAGTATCTGAGACCAGTCTTTAAAAGTAACTTCAGTAAAACAGAAATGATGCTCACATCTCCCAAAGAAGTAGCATCCATCATAAAATCCTTAAAATGTAAGTGTTCTAGTGTGCATGATAACATATCAACAAAGTTGATCAAAGAGTGCTCATTCGAGTTGAGCTTTATCTTAAGCTATTTGTGTAATAAATTCCTTATACACGGAAGATTTCCAGACTTGCTAAAATATGCTGAAGGATAAAGAGATAACATCAAACTATTGACTGATTTCACTTTTGCTGCCTTTCTCACAAATATTTGAAAAGGTTGTATTGAAGCATCTCCTTAAGCATCTACCTGCATATAATATATTGTCCAACTTAAGGGTTTTCATATGGAGATAGCTATTTACACTTACAGTGAGAATGTGCGAGTATGTAATTCATTAGATAGTAAATTGGATGTTGCTGGCATTTTCTGGGACCTGTCAAAAGCCTTTGACTATGTGAGCCACACCACTCTGTTAAGTAAATTAGTATATTATGTTGTCGCTGACAATGCTGCGAAATGGTTTCTTGTCTAACTAAAAGGAAAGAAAGGGTGTCGTCGTGAACTACCTGTCCAGTAAGCAGTCAGTCTTCATCTGATTGGGAATTAATTACATGTGGTGTTCCTCAGGGTTCCATCTTGGGTCCATAGCTTTTTCTTGTGTACATTAATGACCCCTCGTCTATTACATTGCCAGATGCTAGGTTTGTTTTGTTTGCAGATAATACAAGCATTGCAATAAGTACCAACTCAAGTACACATTTAGAAATAGCAACTAATCAAATATTCAGTGAAATTTATAAATGATTTAAAGCTAATTCACTATCATTAACCTTGAAAAGATCCACTATATACTGTTCAGAAGCTGTAAGAGATTTCCTTCCAGGATGTGTATAACATATGAAGACATGCAGGTTGAAGAGGTTGACTGTATTAAATTTCTCGGCTCACAACTCGTTAATAAATACAGTTGGGAAGGGCATACCACAGAATTGCTTAAGTGTATCTGTATTTGCAGTTAGAATGATGTCAGATGTAGGAGGTACAAATTTAAAAAATCTTGCATACTTTGCCTACTTTCATCCTATTATGTCATACAGGATCATATTCTGGTGTAACTCATCAAACCCAGCAAAAGTTTTTAGTGTGCAAAAGTGTGTAATCATTTGAATCATTTGTGGTGTAAATTCCAGAACATTATGTAGAAACCTGTTCAAGAAACTATGTATTCTAACCACTGTTTCTCACTATATTTATTACTTTACGAAATTTGTTGCAAGTAATATATCTCTATTTACAACCAGTAGCTCAATACATAGTATCAACACTAGGAAAAATAAAAATGTAGATGAAAACCTAAAATCACTTACCTTCGTCCAAAAAGGGGTCCAGTATTCAGGAAAACACATTTTAAATAAATTTCCAGCAACCATTAAAAACTGGGTTTCCGATAAATCACGGTCTAAACAGTGTTTGAAGGACTTTTTGATAGACAATTCTTTATACTCTATAGGGGAATATCTTAAGAGACTATTAGTCCAACTTAAGAAAAATGTCTTTTATGTTTCAGTTTTGACAGCAGTTGGTCACAAGTCAAGATTAGGTATTTTGTGTATGATTAATTTATTAATAGTGCATAACAATGTTTCGTTCTGACAGCATACTAATTCTGTAAATATTAGCTGTTCCAGTGTGGTTTATAGTATGCACCTATTGCGACAATCTCCTGACAAATGATCAGGTTAGTAAGTACTATATTCAAATGTTTTATGTTTTTTTATGTTCTACGTCCTGGTATGTCCCACACCACAAGAATCATTTAATTTTTTGAGTTGATGGAACCAAAACTGAATCGAATTTAATATATTGATGTTTTGCTTGATAAAATATAGTAGTATTGACGACAGAGAGACATAATGTTTTAACAAGTAGTTTTCAGGTTTCTCTTTGTTGTTTGTACAGGATTGTCCTAGCTGGTTTGGTTTTTGCATTTTAAAAGTTTTCACTGATTCATTTCTATGACCCCTACAGATAATTCCATAGCATAGTACTAAATGGTAAAGAGCATAATATATACAGTGGTGTATGCTGGTATGTAGGTCACCTGCCCTGATTAGAGCATGAAACAGAGTTTGTTTAGCCCTTAACTAATCATGTTGATCTAGTTTTTCCATGCATGTGTCAGTGATGTGGATTCCTAACAATTTTGTCTGACGAATTCAAGAATTCCACATTACTGTCAGTTAGTGTTACTGTTGGAGCCATGAGAATTCTGTTCAGAATGGTGTGGAAGGTCAGGCATACTGTCTTTTGAACTGAGGAACAGTCTGTTTGATTCAAGCCATGAGACTAGTTGGGTTGTATTTGTTTTACTGCTGACTGGATAGATTCAGCTGTATTTGAGGTAAGGACATCACTATAGTCAGCAAATAGCAATGCCATACTAGTGGGTAATGGGTGCAGATCATGCACATAAAGTAGAAGTAATGAGGGACCTAAAACTGATCCTTGTGGCACACCATGTTTAGTGACCTGTCTCAAAGTGAACCACATTTATGAGTCCTATTTGATAAATTTTATTTATGTGAACGTATTGTGGTGAGACAGGCATGGGCAGTTCCCCTTACCCATAAAAATCGAAATTTTGTGAGAGTATGTTGTGGTTTACTATGTGAAAGGACTCTGTGAGATCAAGAAAGACAGCTATAGCTGTGAATTTTTCATGGTAAAGATGTAGAGTAGTATCAAGAAATTCACGTTTTGCATCAGCAGCTGTTTTATTTTCTTGGAAACCACAATGAGCAGACAAAAGAAATACTGGACCAAAAATAAATATAGGCATGAATTTGGGGAATACTTGAAAATTTTAAACAGCTGTGGCCAGAAAGTAGAAGTTCAGGTACTGATGAACACACCCGGTAGCAAGCACTGGCACCCAGTAGCAAGCGGTTCTGTGAGACAGGTGTTCAACATTGCTGACAAGTGAGGAGTTGATGCACAGCCTGATAGGCACTGTAAACAAATTTGAAAACAGGTAAGAAGTAATAAGGTGGAACACAGGACACTGACATAGTATGAAAGATCCATATGTTGCAGTTACAAAAGCACAATTATTAAGGACCATTCCACTTGTGTCCTCCAGAGGGACTATGCCAGAAGTGTAGGGAGGGGAGTATAAATAAGGGAACCCAGAGGCTCAAAGCAAGCAGTTGTGTCAACATTTTGTTGGTATCTGGAACCAGAGAGAAAAACGATTGTTCAAGTTGCAGGCCAACTGCAACGACCACCTTCTAATGAATTTCAGTGGCCAACTGGCCCGCTGAATGAACCATCAGCTCTGTTGTACAGATGTGCCACAGCCGTAGCCAAGCAGGTCCAAAACTTTGTGCTGCATAAGTGTGAGGACCATGGGGCAGAAAGCCTTTGCTCTCTGGGCGGTGTCAGCTGACAGACTGCAAGCCGCTGTCTGCATGGGCAGAGCTGGGATGTGATATCGTGGCTTCCCTGTTTTGAGGCTGTTCTGTGACTGATTGAGCTGTGCCAAGTGGGGGAATGGAGCCGCTGAGGCTTTACTACAGTGACGACTGCTGGCTATTGTACTTTGGTGCTATACATGGTGAACACAATAAATGCTTGAGGGAATAACCAGCCATGCTCCAGGGGGAATGCTGGGGATTCCACCTCAGCCAACACATGCTGTTGGTCATGCCAGCTAGGCCGGGACAGTAGCCATTTCGTGACAAGGATGGAGCGGCCATGTACCGTAGCAGCAGATCTGGCATTGGTGTTTGTGCCAACAGATGTAGACATCCTGCACTACCATCGCAGGGATCGAAGGAGGCACTGTGTATTCTTCAGCAGAATAAAAGTCAATGTCAAACTTCTCTGTATACTTCTGCATGCCCCATGCCACTGAGCTGTACATTTTGTAATTTGTCTGAGCACTATTTGTCATGTACTGGACCTGTAGTAGCTACATGTTCTATGTGTAGACAAACTGAACATCTGCTTACTGGGTGTAGTCAGTCTAGATTGTAGATGGCCGATGTTCACCTGAAGAATTAATTTGTGTTTAGACTTCTGTGTGTATGTGGAGAAGGGGTTAAATGAGGATTTTTTTTAGCTGTTGAATTAAGGTAGAGATAAAGTACGCAAAATGGTGGAAACACTAGCTACTACCATCGTGGATGCAATTGCTGCTTTTATGCAATGAGTACCCGCGTTAAAACAAGAATTTGAGAAATAGAGGTAGAGAAAGTTTAAACTTAATTATGAGTTAGAAGCAGGTTCAGCAGAGTAAGAATCAGATACAAGTAAGCCTGGATTGACAGTGCCTTCTGCTCCGTATGTCCTGGGCATGGTCGCAGTAATTAGTAGTCCCTTATCGGGCAAGGCAGTGGAGGATGTGACAATGTTTAATAGGACATTAGGGACGCTGTGGAAGTGCATGGATGATCAACGAAGTAACACTGTATGTTGCAAGTATGCATTTGGGAGGGGCACCAAAGCATATGCTGTATACCGTGAGATCTCCTGTAAAGCACAAACATTTCAGAAGTGGGCCGCTGCACTGTGCCACCAGTACCAAAAGCAAAATACTCTGCAGTTGTTTGGGAGAAACTAAGTACTTTGTTAAAGCAGCGCAATTAGTCTGGAAGGCATTCTCAGATAGTCTGTAAACTGAATGCAAAGACTTCTGTACAGATGCGGAATGCAGAAGGTGATAGGGTGTTATTGCAAGAGGCAGAAAATAGAACAGTGGACTTTTTCTTTCTTGTACACCCCCAGAGATGTTTCAGAGAGCACAAAAGAAAAACTTGGAGGAGTTAAATGGTTCAAATGGCTCTGAGCACTATGGGACTTAACTTTTGAGGTCATCAGTCCCTTAGAACTTAGAACTACTTAAACCTAACTAACCTAAGGACATCACACACATCCATGCCCGAGGCAGGATTCGAACCTGCGACTGTAACGGTCGCGCGGTTATGGACCGTAGCGCCTAGAACCGCTTGGCCACTCCGGCTGACTTGGAGGAGTTAGCATCAACTCTAGGCAAGGTGGATATTGCAATAAAGTAAAAGTGGACCACTGGATGTTCGCTTCTGAAATCAGGTGCTACAGATTTGTTGGGAGAGGCATATAACGAAGCAATGTAGACAATAAGGGTGCCATGCATGTGCCGGAGTGTGTCACGAGCCATGTTATTTTAGAAGCTGGAAAGGTGGGAAACACGTGCCAGGGAAGCAGCCATTAAATGCAAACAGGAGTGCTTCAGCCTTCGAAAGGCAGCCCTGATGGATTGTCACACTGCACAAGTTGGTGCACCGTGCCCTTGACAAGTGACAGGAAACAGCGATTTTTGGTAGACACAGGCATCCGCTATCAGTCTGGAAATCAGGCGAAAGAGGAGGCTGGGGTCACCGCAGTGTAGTTTACATGGGATTGGCAACAATAGTGTGGAATCATTGGGTGTGGCAGTGCTGGTGTTTTTGGTTGGGAAAACTAAGTTCAGGGAATGCATGGCAGTATTTCCACGTTTAAGCAAAAGTTATTCAGTAATTGTCGGGCTGGAATTTCTCGATAAAAATCAAGCTGAAGCTGATCTTCAGTGATGGACAGCAGAACCCAGTGAGACTTTGTTTCAGTTAAGGGAAAATAGTTGCAACTCAGGTAATGGTGCGGGGTTCATCTATGATGGGGATAATAGTAACTGAACTGTTTATGTTTTCAGTAAAGATCTATCAGCAGCACAAAACACCGGTAAGGATGGGGAAGATAGAGTGGGTTTCAGTTGACACTGATTTGCGGAGGAAAACAGTATATATGAATTAAATGTGCTCAGTTTTCAAGCCGCATCAGTTCGAATAAAATCCTCGAGCTTTCGACGACCATCTCTGCCATCGTCGTCAGGAGTTCACTGACTGCGGGGGCTGCTACGGTTTCTCCCTTATATAGGCATGATGACATCATCAGCAGCCAATCAGATAGACCCAATGTGGCGCGCGCGTAAGTCGACTAGGGCAGCTAGCGGAGGTATTGCCCGTGTCAACATCGGTGACGTCAGATGGCACCAGGGGCAGGCACCACATTCGAAACTGCCGCTCCTGCGTCGTGCATCTCTATGTGCTTCTTTCGATGTCCAACGCCCACCCCCAATCCCTGCTGAGTGTGTAGCCCTGGTCTCTGTTGAAATTGTTGTTGTTTAAATGAACAAGGCGAAGACATCACAGCCTCAAGCTGAGAGCAGAGTGTCATCAACTCGGCTTACATCCGCACACAACAATCGCAGTCCCCGTCTATTGTAAAGAAAGTGGAAAACTAAAGTATGCAGATAAATGGACTATCGGCACGTGCTGCACAACTCTACTGTAGACCTTGACAAAAATGCAGGAACGGTGTCTGACAAATTAGATTAATATGCAGACATTCAAAAACCTAAGTACCGTAGCACTCAGGTGAAATTAAATAATTCACCCTTGATTTGGAACTTGTAATATGTCACAAAATTGATTTTCTTTCCGACGCAAATGAAAATGTGAGCACTGTGGCTATTAGATATTAAATAAACATGCAGAAACTCAAGAAAATAATCTATGAAAGCAGTCAGATTATATTATAAAATTCACTCCTGGTTAGGAACTCTTAAAAGTAACAAAATCGGTTACTTCCCTGTTGCTGCTCGTGTCACGGTGGCTACTGCTGCCTGACTGACTGGCTGACTGATGCCAACAAGTGGTCACTAGCTTTCAAAAAATCATGTGCTAAACCATGATGCCAACCCGCACCTTTGCAGCATGAAGTGGTACCGACTTGTGAAAATTTTCCATTGCCACTATCCTGCAAGTCTGCATATTGACACATTCTTGGACATGGAAAAAGGCTTCGTATATCCACAGAATGTTCCACAGCCATGCATTGCTTACTTCCATGCGAGCAGAGAATTCTTATTACGATGGTTAAAGGGCGTCATGGCGAAATTTTGGTGCCAAAATTAACCAGGTGAAAGGCTATCTGAAATCTACTATTCGTCATTTGTGTTTTAAGAAGTGAACAGATACAATTTCCAAATACAATCACTAGTTCATCACCCACTATCAGATCACACTAATTCCCCACCTAAAGTCAGGCGAAGTGGATGTCTACAAAATATTTAGGCTAATACGTAAATAATCGGGATATGAAGTTGCCTGCCAATAGTGTAACATCAGCAGAAGAATTAAGTACTGCATCTGTGGCTAAGCAGCTGCAAGTGAGTGACAGTGATCACACAATACAGCATTGTCATTAGGTATGTAAAGTCCGCCTGCTTAGCTGAGTGGTTACACGTCTGCCTACCATGCAGCCGGTCCGGGTTCGATTCCTGGACCAGTTGGAGATTTTCTCCTCTTGTGGACTGTGTTTTGTGTTGTCCTCATCGTCCTCTCATCATCATCACCGTCACACAAGTCGCCCAAAATGACATCGACTGAAATGGGACTTGCACCCAGCGGCCAAACTTCCCCGGATGTGGCCTCCCGGCCACCAACGCCACACGATCGTTTAATTTTACGTATGTAAAAATGTAAACCGATGTGTTCAGTACTGCAAAGGCCTCAAGCATTAGTAAGCACTGAATTTACACAGCAAAATAAATTCTTCTTATATCATACAGCCACGGTTGGCTTTGTGCAGGAATTTTGAACCAGCTCTTACAACCGAAAAGCTTTGCTTCATTAATGTTTGAACCAATGCCCAACTGAAGAACACTGCACGTAACAACGAGAAGAACCCAAAAGAGTGTGGAAACACCCACTGTCTGATCCCTTCGGGCAGCATGTATGGTATGATGAATGTACTCACAGACTTAAAAATGGTGATGTGAGACCTTAAAATAGTGATGCACACTAAAATGATTATTTGCACTATTCCATACAGATATGACATACAAGAGTGGAATGTCAGAATTTCTCTAATGAACAGTTATTTAGTCAGAACTGTCATGATATAGCCATGCTACTATTGTGGATGTCTGTGTCTTACTCAGATGAAATGGCTCCACATAACATGGGCTCCACTTAGTGGTAAATGAAGAGATAAATTTCGCAATTACTTACAGTTTGCATAACTGCCTGTCTCCACAACACCAGTAATAACAACAATCCAGCCTAAACTACCTTCTGCACAGAAAATATGTATATGAAGAATGCTGACATCAGAAGCAGACAGGCATTAAAATTGATTAAATGGTAACAAGTGAAGATCTTTGCTAGACTGGTAGTCAAGCTCTGATTTCTCACTTTAAATGAGCGGTTGCCTTGACCGTTGCAGCTATTGAAGCATGGTTCCAATCGAAATTTCCATCCTGTTGCACACTACTCATTGCTCACTCGCAAACCCTGATACCACAAAAGTTCTGGGGAGGGAGAGAGAGAGAGAGAGAGAGAGAGAGAGAGAGAGAGAGAGAGCATATGCATGGAAATAATCTTTAGTGGCCTCAAAGTGTGTAAATATTTATATGCATGGTGTCTGTACTTTTGAACATGCCTGATAGAACATCTGACGAGAACTGACGAGTTGATAACAGCAACAGAAACAGAAGTAAACTATATTATCACCACATATATCGCTAACAAGGATAGCACAGAAAGCAGCAACAGAAGCAAATAAATCACACCCTTGTATGCAGAAGTGGATTCTGTTCAAAAAACTTGTGGCGGTTATCGACCACAAGCAATCGACCGACTCATCTTTGAACTAACTTCATTGAAAAATGTTTAGAGAGTAGTGTTCGCCATATTGTCGAATCAAGCGACTGTGGATTTTCTATGTGTCATTTCGTGTAGCTACTTCTAGCAACAATAAAAGTATTCAATCGATTAAGTGGTATGTTTCGGTTTTTACCTCTATACGACCCAACTACCACACTGGTGACCGCGAACTTCTGTTTTTTCGTGTGCTTCTGATACAACTCAGTGTATAAACAATGTGGCCGATCAACAACGCGAGTGTGCCTACAATTCAGCTGTCCTGTGTAAGTGCGAGTGAACCCTCACAAACGGCTCCAGGATAACTACCGTTTACGCCGCATCTTACGTTTGCGTCTCTTACGAATTATTATGCTCCACAGTCGCAGCTTGCGACAGAAATTTGTGTTGTGACAATGCCACCTGACAATGGTCGTGTGAAACAAGACATCGACGACGCATCACGTGCTGTGTATTCTGTATTACCTACATCGTATGGCACACAGGCCATGCAATACGACCACATTGCCTGCTCGTTTGTTCCGGCACCAGCTGCCCCCGCCGCACCTACCACAACATACGCTGATCGTATTTCAGACCGTCCCGTGTTTTCAGTAGCACTAGCTATTTCATCCGCGCTGGCAACACACCACACGTCTTCTGTGCCAACCGTGTCACATCACTTTGCACCTTCAGCTGCCACGCCAGACGTCGCATCTCGCTCCGAGCTGGATACCAGTTTCCGGGCCCCCACCTTGTGTCCAGTCGCACAGCCGTCGAAGCCCCCAAAACTGCCACCATTCAATCGTGACAATCCTGTCAATTGGTTTGCTCTAGTCGAGCATGTGTTTGAACTTAATGGTGCTATCTTGGACGATGCACACTACTCCAGTTTGATTATTCATTTACACAACGAGCTCGAGCTGGTAAGTGATATAATTAATTCACCACCACTTCCGCCACGCTATATTTCGGCGAAGAAAATTATTGTGGAACACTTAGCATGCACTACGGGTGAGGCACTGCAGCAAATCATCCATGTCGAGCAAATTCAAGACAGATCGCTGTCCCAGCTGTGGCGCCTACTATGCTCAGTAGTCGAGCAGCAAACCCTGTTGGATACCGCCATGTGGGCCATTTGGCCAGTGAAGTTACCATATGACATCCAAATGCAACTGCTAGCCCTCTCAACAGCACCTTAGGACCAGCGCCTACAGATCACTGCCAGCATGCATCGGCTATTTTCGCACAGACACCTCCTCCCTGCAAGCCATGTTCACACGGTGGCAATGGGTGGCACACCCGCAAGTGTCAGTGCCTCACCACACGGGAAAACTACTAGCGCTGCCAGTCCCCACCACGGCTGGCACTCCCACCACTGGCCCCCCGCACAGCCCCGCGACGGATGTCGGAACTCCTTGCCTAGCTTCCCCTCCCACTCATTAGCTGTGCTGGTTCCAGGCAACACACGGCGACGCCACCCACAAATGCCGACCGCCGTGCACGGCGGAAAGCTACAGCCGCTAACCGCTTTGGGCGCCTCATCTCACGTCACCTCTTCAGGGCATCTCCAACGCGCAAAACATTCTACACACGACACCAGCTGTGCACCCAGCCGTGTGTACATTCTCGGCGAATGCTCCAGACTGCACTTTCTCGTGGGTACAGGGACTCCAGCGTTCTGCCACGAACACTTGCTCCATCGAGCTTGCTACCTACCGTTTCCACGCTCCGCGCGGCGATTAATTCCAATATCAGCGTTCACGGAACAGTCGAGATTTGGCTTCAGCTTGCACCCGACATGCTGTTCCTGTGGATGTTTCACGTCACGGATATCGACGAGCCGCTGCTCGGAATTGATTTCCTCCAACATTATGGATTTTCTCCAGACCTACATTCTGCAGCACTGGTGCACCACCCTTCCGGCACACGCATCTATGGCTCCTTCGCGCCACATGCTACAACTCTGCCTCCTAGTTATGATTCACTCATCAACGCTTCTGCCAATTGCTCCTACCTGTCAGTCAACTCGTCGCCTCCATCGCCGAAGTCGACCGCCAATGTCGTGCTATTCGTAATGACAACAACAGACTATGACAATTGATTGCGGACGCATCACGCGAGCTGGCGTGCGCACGCAGCATGATTGCCAACCTTACACACGTTTCCGCACCTGTCGCGGACTCTACCAATCAACTCCAGATCGAGTTATTCCCTCGCTCTCATGTCGAGCTACTTGCTCACGTCGAGCCGACACACGACCCCGCCTAATCACAGGTCACAGACACGGACCGCAGATCTCTTCCTTTGATGGCACTTCGCATGAAGGCCCCCACCGACAACGCCCATGCAGCTCCTGTTATGACGCTCCCACAGCTGCCATCACAGGTAAGTGACACTTCAACTGTCAGGGCCGCAGGTGATTCGACACCCTCCCATCGCCCCCATGTCGTGGTGATTTCGAACGGCATGTGCCATAGACTGACTACTACTGAAGGCCCGCCAGTTCATCACAAAGCCAGGTGCCTGTCGGCCCACAAACTTCGCCAGGCAAAAGCTATCATATAGGACCTGTTAGACGCCAGTATTGTTCGTCTGTCCTCCAGCAACTGGTCTTCTCCAATTCACTTGGCATCCAAGAAAGACGGTTCGTACCGCTTATGTGAAGATTACCGCAAATTAAATGCACGCATCATCATTGACAATTATTCGATTCCACATAGTCAGAACTTTGCACAACAACTACATGGTGCACGTGTTTTCAGCGTTATTGACTGCAAAAATAGCGTACCATCAGATCCTTATGCACACTGATGACAACCCAAAAACGGCTATTATCACTCCCTTCGGCCTCTATGAATACTGTACCATGCCGTACGGCCTCAAAAACGCCGCGCAGACCTGGCAACGCTTCATTGACTCACTCCTTCTCCCACTGCCTTTTTAGTACGCATATCTCAATGATGTCCTTGCTGACCGGAACGGCAGAGCGGTTCTAGGCGCTACAGTCTGGAACTGCGCAACAGCTACGGTCGCAGGTTCGAATCCTGCCTCGGGCATGGATGTGTGTGATGTCCTTAGGTTAGTTAGGTTTAAGTAGTTCTAAGTTTTAGGAGACTGATGACCACAGCAGTTAAGTCTCATAGTGCTCAGAGCCATTTTTGATGACGTCCTTGTTTTCTCAGTGTCCAAAACAGAACATGAAGAACATTTGTCACATGTGCTACAAATTCTCTCAGACAATGGCGCTGCAATTAATGAGGATAAAAATCAGCTCCCCCACTCTCGTGTGACATTTCTGGGTCATGAGGTCACCCCCGACGGCATACGCCCTACATGTGAGTGTGTCGCCATTATTAACGGACTGCCACTTCTGGAAACGTACCGTGACCTCCGTCATTTCTTAGGAATGGTGAACTTTTTCCGCTGACACATCCTGCTTGCAGCTTCACTCCAGGCACCGCTAACAAAACGCGTTGGCAAGCACGAACACTTCAGGCGCACTCAAAGTAGTGTGGTCTGAGGATATGACATTCTACAGTCTCAAGTCCGCCCTGACCAATGCGGTTACACTTGCACACCCACTTGCCGACGCGCGCACCTCTATTACTACGTACGCAAGCGACCCCTGTATCAGTGCCATGCTTTAGTAACATGTTGGTGATAGCTCTCAACTACTCCAATTCTTCTCTAAAAAACTGTCTGCTTCTCAACACAAGTGGTCCGTGTTTGATAGAGAGTTACTGGGTGTTTACGAAGCTGTCAGACACTTTCGTGAAGATATCAAAGATCGCGAGGTCACTATTTTCACTGATCACCATCCGTTCGCAGATGCCATTTGTATTCCTGCTACCGACCTCCCACCGCGTAGGTTCCGACATATGGATCTCATATGTCAATACACGATGGACGTCCGCTATATAAAAGGTGCAGACAACGTCGTCGCAGACTATATGTCGCGCATAAACGCCATTACTGCGCCGTTTGACATGGCTAATCTGGCGCGCCTTCAACACAAGATCCCAGCATACAGGACTTATTACAGGACACCAACACATCTCTTACTTTGGAGAACCGCCACCTACCAGGGTCGGACTCCCCGGTCATATGTGACACTTCCACTGGTACACCGCACCCGAACATACCTATCTCGCTCCGTTGAGCAGTTTTTGATACCCTCCACAGCCTAGCCCACCCTGGCATTCGGGCTATGACACACCTTGTAACCGAACGTTTTGTATGGCCTAATGTCAAGCATGACTGTCGTGACTGGGTCCATCCGTGCATGCCCTGTCAGCGCGGGAAAGTCAGACATCACGCCCAGCCGCCACTCGGACAGTTCGATGTTCCTAACGGTTGCTTCTGCCATGTCCACCTTGACATCGTCGGTCCCCTCCCCCCTTCTGAGGGCTACAGATACATTTTGTCTATGATCGACCGTACCAGCAGATGGATGGAAGCCGTACCGCTTATTGACATTTCAGGTGCCTTGGTGGCTTGTGCCTTTGTCCAAACATGGCTCGCCTGCTTTGGCTGTCCATCTGCAATTACTACAGACCAGGGCTGGCAGTTTGAGTCCGTCCTTTTCGCCAGTCTTTGTCAACTATGCAGTATCAATAAATTCCATACAACCGTTTATAATCCATAAGCTAACGGTTTAGTCGAACGCTGGCACAGAACACTAAAAGCAGCCTTCATGTGCCATGCTCAACACTGATCAGAGGCCCTTCCCTGGGTGCTTTTAGGCGTGCGATCAGCCTTCAAAGAGGACCTACAAGTATCATTAGCGGAAGTGCTCTATGGCAAGCCCCTTGTTCTTCCTTGCGAGTTCATCGAGGATTCACATCCCCTTTCATTGGACAAGCTCCCCAACTTGGTCGAGCGTGTTCGCACATGTACGCATCCATGTACCGCCTCCATGTGCACACATGGTTCCATGCGTTTTCGTACACAAAGACTTGGCTCAATGCAAGCATGTAATGCTCCAGGACGACACTGTGCGAGCCGCTTTACAACCTTCCTACACAGGACCTTACAAGGTACTGTCAAGCTCCCAAAACACGTTCCCAATCTCCATCAACGGACAACCACACACCGTGTCCCTGAACCGTTTAAAGCCGGCATGGACCATCTTGGAAGCAGCATCCGTTATTCCGTGTGACTTCACCACTCCAGTCAAGTGTACTCAGCCGAGTGACAACAGTGTTCTAAGTGATGTGCTGTGTGATGCCCACACTCCGAGTGGGTGTTCCGACTCAGGTCATAGTGTCCCGTGTGATGTTTCTCCCCCTCAGTGTGACACAGTTTCATCATTATGGTGTTAATAGTTCATAAGAAAATGTTCCTTGCACTTAACATTGGAGGTATAGGATGTTCTGGGTCCCCTTAATGATACAGAACAAAGAAATGAAGCTAATATAAAAGGATTAGTTCAAAAATTAGAATATGATGTAGACTGTAAATGTAGTAATTTCGAAACACAATTTAACGAAAAAATATTACTCTTTGAAAAATGTATGTAATGTTACATTTGATGTGGACGAACAAGAATTAACTACGCTAAAAACCAATGTCCAGAAACAAGATAAGTTGCTCCCCCTAGTACAGGCTCAAATTTCAGGGGTCAAATCATGGGTGGGAACCATATAACAGAACTTCAAAGTAAAGTTAATGACTGCAGAGCTTATAAATTTGAATGGCTTAGAAAAACAAGTAGAAGAATTAATAGGACAAAAGGTTGAAGAGAAACTAAGTGTTGATATCTCTTCGCCTATTGTAACTTCCAATTTAGATAACACCAAGAAAGACTTAGAAACGTTGAGGAAAGAATTCAAGCTTATGCAGGAGAAACTAGAGAAAGGCACAGTTCCCCAAAATATTATATTAAATAAGGACATGATAACTGATTTGCAATGGGGATCAAATGCAGGCTTGTTGAGACAGTTTCCTAAATTCAAACCAGATGGGGAGGTACACCCCACCTGTTTCTTGAAACGCATTAACCAAGCCATACCTAAAAGTTGGGAGGATGCTAAGAAAATAGAGTTTGCAGTAGGTTATTTGGAGGGTGAAGCTTCAGAATGAGGCACAGTAAATATTGAAAACTTCACATCCTGGGAAGATTTTCAGAGAAAGTTTATGGAAAAATATTGGTCTTCAAGTGCACAAGAGGATCTCAGATTTGTGGGATCCTAAATACTATATGCCTAAATACTATAATGCCTGGGGTACAATGCGCAAGTATTTTGACTGGCATTTGACAAGGGCGAAATATTTAGATCGACCAATGGAAGAAGAGGGATTAGTTAGAATTTTAATAAGATGTCTACCTACCTATGCTAGAAAAAATATTCTATGCAGTAGGTGGAAAACGGTGGAGGAACTGTTATCCTTTGTAGATGCACTCGATGCAATCAATAAAGACAGGAACGAGAACTTGCATAATAACCAGTCCAAGCCTTATGAATCCAATCTCACCCGAGTCCACCAACCTAGCAGGAATGTAAATAGAGGGGGTTGGTCACGAGGACCATTAACGTCCAACCTCGCTCCAGTAACTACGCAGGAATTCGTGCTCAGCAACAGCTGTGGAACAAGGGGTAACGCAGTTCCAATGTTTGGAAATCTTCCCGTGGTTGCTACACTAGACTCTAGCAACAGCGAAACACGGGAAGTGATGTAGTTCACAGAAGTTACCACATCCAGTTGAAGGCGTTCCGAGTATTATCTTTGAAGACGAAATTTTTGGCGGGCAGAAAGATCTGTGTTTGTTTCTAAGCAGCGCAGATAGATCTAAAAATGGTCTATTCTAGCACCGAAATTCTAATACATACATAATTTCAATATACACAAACAACTTCACCCATTGCAACAAGCAATGAGCTACTCATAAATATCTATATCTTCTTCACCACAGAATAAAAAAGAAAAATATTAATCTCCAACCACAAGAAACACATGGCACTAATATTTCCAGACATAAAAATGAATCCATCAGCCAAAATATGCAAATTCAAAGTAACTCATCAGAAAGCCAGCACAAATTCTTTCATTACCAACATGAAACATTCAATTTATGTCAAACTACTTACTAAAAAACATACAGCACAACAGAGAGCCACCAAATACTACAACACATAATCTACAAACACAAAGACTAAAAAATATCAAGGCTCACCACGACATTACGGTTCAAAGCAGATGGGTGTAGCATCAGCACCTGACATTGTGTGAATAACCTCAAGTATGAAATAGTGATCAGACATTGACTGTCAATTGGCAAGAAAACAGGACTAAATTATAGAGAATGAAACTTAATTACTGTTGTAACATTTGTTCAGAGTTAGCAAGTTTTTGGTTCAACTCAAGATCGCCAGTACTGCCTGCTTTGCACTTAGGAGATGTTTCTCACTGTACTGGCCCACAAACAGCATACTTTTATTCAATCAGTCCTACGGCATTTTCTTTCTAAGCAGCGCAGCTAGATCTAAAAATTGTCCATTCTAGCATTGAAATTCTAATATTTACATCCTAAACCAGTTACTCTGTAGTGGTACTTATGATTATAATGACGAGTGAATTTACTAGACACTGATTTGATTTGCGAATTTTCTGGATGTCAAGTGAGACATTCATATGAATCCTTACTTGCTATTTCAGCATCTTGTTTTGCAAATGCGAATTTCCCACAGTATATCCAGTTTTGCTGCATTTCTCTTCCTGTTTTAAGCGAGTTTCGTTGCTATATACTTCAGTGGCTAAAAATATAGTCCAACAACTCCATTAATTAATATCTCAACATGTTTAAACGAGAGTTACATTTCAAGAAGCCTTCCAACAGCAACTACAACAGTACTAAGTTGCATACAACACAGCTATGAAACTAAATCTGCCGTTTATAACGTTAGTGAGTACAACACTACACGTGCAGCTTGAGTACATACGTCACAGTATTAAATAAACCCTATACATTTATATTCTATGGGAAAATACGATATTATAACCACAATCATTTTAACCGATGAGTTTGTTTGCCTCCCAGAATGCGTATGTATATTACGTTTCCTGTTTTCTCTCCAACAATTTTGCGTTCCGCTTTTCGTCGCTTAGAAATCACAATACCACAAAACCTATTACTGAGTTACTACAAAGTTCCACGCAGCATCTACCACCTCGACGAAAACAACAACAAACACAGATCTTCCTGCCCGCCAAAAATTTCGTCTTCAAAGTTAATACTCGCAACGCCTTCAACTGGATGTGGTAGCTCCTGTGAACTACATCACTTCCCGTGTTTCGCTGTCGCTAGAGTTTAGTTTAAGACTTGCGTCTCGCGACCCGCTGGTCGCGATGCTGATTGGCTGAAAGTTAAATTCATGACGTCTCATACAGTAGCCAATCAGGATAGGTGAGATCTGAGCGAATGCAACATCTTTGCTACACACATTCTCGTATTCACAGTTGAGCGAATATCCTTGCACCTTGTAAGAGTGAGTTATTTCGTTGGAATGGCTGGTTCTGTTGCGTGTTATGTATATGATAGAGAATATTCAGCAAGGAAGCATTTGAATGCTCGTTTGAGAAATGTGCATAAAATTCAGCCAGGTGAAGAAGGTACGATAAAGTGCTCAAAAAGTGGCTGCAGCTTTAAATGCAATTTTTTGGCTAAGTTGCGACTACATGTGGAGCAGGAGCACATGGTTGAGATGGTAAAAGAAATTAGTAAATTTCAAACGAAGGACGGTAAGTTAAGTGTACACTGCCTACTTAAGTTAATATTGTCCGTTATTATTACATGCTTGCATGACCTGTGGACATTAGATCTTGTTTTTGTTGGCCAATAGAACATGTGCTTATTTGAAAGCCTGAAAAGACGCATTTCACATTAACTGTAAACTTACTGTCTGCTACATTAAGTGTAGGCTAAGTTAAATTGTTGCAAATTTAAATGATTAAAATCACACCAGTAACTCGTGAGGGTATCTAACAGTGCAGTTTTTTTTTTTACTCCTGCTGTGTACTTTGCACTTGTTGAATCTGAATGTAATTGTCTTGTCTTTCATCGATGCTTTTGTTTTAGACTTTATGAAGTGGAGGTCTGAGGAGGAGAGAAAAACAAAAAGTAGCTTTGTCTCTAGTTATGACACTAAGCGTTTAAAGGATGGCACTGCAAAAACCACCTTTGTATACCACAGAAGTGGCACATTTTCTTCGAAGTCAGGTGGCAAAAGGTTGTGTAAGTCCTGGGGCACTTGCAAGATGGGGAACCATTGCGTTGCTGCCATGGAGCTTCACGAAGAAGAAAGTGGAATCTGTAGTGACATTTACTACAGAACACATTTTGGCCACGGCCAGAACATTGCTTTTCTGCATCTCAGTAGTTCTGATAGACAAGCCATCGCTGGTGAGTATTACCTTAGTTGTAAAATTTTGCTCGCTTTTCAGTGATCCCCAAGTAAATATGGCATGAAAGTTTCAGAATCCATTGTCATGCTTGCTTTTAGTTATATGTAGTTCATTTTTATTTTTATTTTTATTTTGCAGTGAAGGAGCATTGTTTTTTTCTGCTGAGAAATCAATATTCTTATGGATATGTGATATGGAGTAAAAGGTGTGAATATATCGATTGGCAGTTCATATGAATACAATCTGTGATGGTAGCATGAAAGCAGTTGTAAAAGACCAGATGTTGTGATCCATATTGACCACAATATTGGTGACTGTAATGCAAGTGTGGAAATAAGTTCTGAAATACGAGGGCAGTTCAATAAGTAATGCAACACATTTTTTTTCTCGGCCAATTTTGCTTGAAAAAACCGGAAATTTCTTGTAGAATATTTTCAAACATTCCCGCTTCGTCTCGTATAGTTTCATTGACTTCCGATAGGTGGCAGCGCTGTACGGAGCTGTTAAAATGGCGTCTGTAACGGATGTGCGTTGCAAACAACGGACAGTGATCGAGTTTCTTTTGGCGGAAAACCAGGGCATCTCAGATATTCATAGGCGCTTGCAGAATGTCTACGGTGATCTGGCAGTGGACAAAAGCACGGTGAGTCGTTGGGCAAAGCGTGTGTCATCATCGCCGCAAGGTCAAGCAAGACTGTCTGATCTCCCGCGTGCGGGCCGGCCGTGCACAGCTGTGACTCCTGCAATGGCGGAGCGTGCGAACACACTCGTTCGAGATGATCGACGGATCACCATCAAACAACTCAGTGCTCAACTTGACATCTCTGTTGGTAGTGCTGTCACAATTGTTCACCAGTTGGGATATTCAAAGGTTTGTTCCCGCTGGGTCCCTCGTTGTCTAACCGAACACCATGAAGAGCAAAGGAGAACCATCTGTGCGGAATTGCTTGCTCGTCATGTGGCTGAGGGTGACAATTTCTTGTCAAAGATTGTTACAGGCGATGAAACATGGGTTCATCACTTCGAACCTGAAACAAAACGGCAATCAATGGAGTGGCGCCACACCCACTCCCCTACCAAGAAAAAGTTTAAAGCCATACCCTCAGCCGGTAAAGTCATGGTTACAGTCTTCTGGGACGCTGAAGGGGTTATTCTGTTCGATGTCCTTCCCCATGGTCAAACGATCAACTCTGAAGTGTATTGTGCTACTCTTCAGGAATTGAAGAAAGGACTTCAGCGTGTTTGTAGGCACAAAAATCAGAACGAACTTCTCCTTCTTCATGACAATGCAAGACCTCACACAAGTCTTCGCAACCGAGAGGAGCTCACAAAACTTCAGTGGACTGTTCTTCCTCATGCACCCTACAGCCCCGATCTCGCACCGTCGGATTTCCATATGTTTGGCCCAATGAAGGACGCAAACCGTGGGAGGCACTACGCGGATGATGAAGAAGTTATTGATGCAGTACGACGTTGGCTCCGACATTGACCAGTGGAATAGTACCGTGCAGGCATACAGGCCCTCATTTCAAGGTGGCGTAGCATTGAATGGAGATTACGTTGAAAAATAGTGTTGTGTAGCTAAAAGATTGGGGAATAACCTGGTGTATTTCAATGCTGAATAAAACAACCCCTGTTTCAGAAAAAAATGTGTTGCATTACTTATTGAACTGCCCTCGTATTTATGTATTGCCCTGTGTTATTGCTTATCATAGTAATCTAAGAATAGATCATTAATGCATCTGGATAGACTAAAGGCTGTAATTTATTGCTTCTTGTCCAGCATGTTAAACATGGTGGATCAGGGCATTTGCAACTACAATCATGGATTTGAGACTAGACAAAAACACCTGTTACAATTCTTTGACATGTAGACTTCGTAACCATTTGAAAATAGCCTTCATAGCTGAAACTGGGAAATATCACATTGCAACAGGTGCTGTAATCAGGCCTGTTTATTCTCCCATCCTCAGTATATTAATAGCATCTTCAGTACTGTTGGAAGGGTACACTGAATATACTGTTAAGCCATTTGTTAAAGTACTTAGCAAATGTTATATTGCAGGAATTTATTTTGTTGGGGGTGGTTAACTATACTGTCCTTTCTGACTAGTGTTTTCATGTATATACTCAGAATTGGCCTCTTTGCAGTTGGAGTAATTTTAAAATGTTGCAGATAAAATTGCTGAGGGGGTAACTTTCCAGAGAATTCTGGATGATGTGCGGGACTCAGTTCATTCCAGCAGAGTGGAGAGGCTGCATCTCCTGCCTCGACATGACATTCATAACATTATGAGAGACTTCGCCATTGGTGATGATCAGATGCGTAACATTGATGAAGTCAGTGTTAGTATGTGGTTGGAGAAAATGAAAGACTGTGTTCTCCTCTATAAGAAAGAAGCCGAGACCAGGGAAGATTTTTATAGCACTGACTCGGTGGTAGTGTTAATGACTGACTACCAGAAGCAGTTATTACAGAGATTTGGACAAAATATTGTATGTGTAGACTCCACACATTATACAAATGTTTACAAGCTGTTGGTGACCACATTGTTAGTGGTAGACGATTTTGGTTCAGGTATGCCTGTAGCATTCTGTGTTTCAAATCGGGAGACTACTTCCATAATAACTCATTTCTTTAGTGATTTGAAAGACAGAGCTGGCATCATAAAAACGTCTGTATTCGTGCCTGATGACACTAATACTTTCCATAGTGCATGGTCACGAGTCATGGGACCTGCAGAAAATAATCTACTGTGTGCTTGGCACGTAGACCGCAGCTGGCGGAATGATTTGAAGAAAGTCCAAGGCAATGAAGAAAAGAAAGCACTTGTGTACAAAGCTCTTCGTACATTGCTTGAAGAAGTGGACATAGACAATTTTAATGAGCTGCTGGAATCGTTCGTCGGGCAGCTTCAAGCAGATGAAGGTACAAGAGACTTTGATGTATATTTCTCGTCAAATTACTTATTCTGGCCTCAGCAGTGGGCATACTGTCACCGTCGCAATCTGGGTATAAGTACAAATATGCACCTTGAAGCAATGCATAGAGTTTTAAAATATTGTTATCTAGAGGGAAAAACAAACAATAGACTTGACAGACTACTTGTTGTGTTGATGAAATTGGTGCGTGACAAACTGTGTGCTCGAATGGTTAAACTGTATAAGGGTGGCCATTCATATGTAGTATCAATGTTATTGAGGCTTGTCATAAAGCTTCATGTAGTGTTAAGGAGAATGACATAACAATCAATACTGATGGTACAAAGTTTCATGTGAAATCCCAAATACATTGTGGTGTAACACATACTGTGATTTTAAATAACATTGAATGTAAATTGGAGTGCACGTTGAAGTGCTCCAAATGTAGTATATATATACATGCTTTCAGTTGTTCTTGTGCGAACAGTTTAATTCATTTGAACATATGCAAGCACATTCATGCAGTGTCAATGATATATGCATTACATTCAGGTGCCACATTTACACCAACTGAAGCAACAGTGACAGAAGAGGCTTCTGCCATTTTGTGTTCACTGCAAACAAGTACTAATGATCACAAGAACACATCTCTGGCCAGAGAAGTAGTGTCCACATACGAAATTTTGATTAACCGTGTTGGTTCAGGTAAAGTGTCCACAGAAATCCTGAAGTCACTACAGAAGGATGCAGCTCATTCGCTGTCACTTTTTCAATCAGACTGCAGGGAAGCTCCAAGGCGCCCCAGCAACGAGAAGGTAAAAGTGCAACGAAGACCTGGTAAATGTAACAAACAGCCAAAGGACAGTTTGAAGAAACCAACTCTTGCTGAAAAAGCAAATATTGTTTCGCCGCTAGGCAGCCTGAAAGTGAGATATTAAATGTTCACGTAGATACTGAGCATAATTACTGTCGGTACTAATTTTTGGATGTGTATGTGCTTCTGTACATTCCATGGTTTGTAGGCCTACTGGGGAAATTCGCCATGTAAAACAAAGAGTAACGCATTGTGCTTGGTACCCCTGTTGGTGATGTGGAAACCCAAGCGATATTAATAAAGAAAATAAAAACTTTTTTGCAGTGTTGTCTTTCAATTGATACCTTTATCCTTTTATTTGCATGTGCAATTAAAGCCTTTATTTGAAATACTACTTGATTACATTAAAATGAATTGCTGTGTAACTAGTGGAGAAAATGGACGTCTGCAGAGCTTGTGTGGAATGAATTTGAAGCCCCTTATCACATGATGTACTGAAGTCTGTTGTAACAATACATTGCAGTTTTAGAGCATTTTTCAGAGTGAAAGTGGAATTTGCATTTGCTATGCTGGTCGCTTTCTTCCTTTTAGCTACACATATTTCTTAACATGATATGCTTCAAATGTAAGAATTTTACTTCAAAATGGACACTATGCTGCTAGGATATTGAGAGCAATAGAAGTAATAATTGATTCTGAGACAACGTTCTTCCATTTAACAGATGAAGTCTTCCATTTGTAAGGTATGTGACCATTCAGACTTTCCATGTAGTAATTCCATGGAAATGCCTCAATTGCTAAACACTTTATGGGTTTGGAGTCATCATCAGATAATTGCGGCAAATTTACACTAAAGACAAATTTTTTTTTTCTTTATTGTGATTTTAACACCTTATACAAAGGCGGGCTGGCAGCAGCACAATACGCCGCTCTTCAGCCGTGAGTGTTACAACAAGTAGTACATAAAGGTGGCACAGAGTAGACAGTAAAAACGGTGGGCAAAAAATGTAGACACTAAAAATCGATAAAACATGTAGCCGGTCACGCTAGACGAGAAACATCACTAACACTGGGCGACACGATGCACAGAACATGGATGATGGTGACGGCACGTGAACGGTGGGGGCGTGACGGCGAACAACACTACACACAAACGAAGGCACACACACGAAACACTGACGGCGATGATCCCCGGCGCGCGAATGTTCACTGAGCGTGTACGAGTCCGGGGACCTGCCAAGAGAGGAGGTGGAGGAGGAGGAGGAATGGGAAGGGGAATGGGAGAGGGGGGAGCAGAGATGCCATGGGCAAAGGAGAGAGGGGGAGGGTGGAAGGGGGAGGGTAGCCCGGTGGAGAGGGGAGGAGGGAGGGGGGAAAGGAAAGAGGAGGGAAGGGAAGGGAGGGAGGGAGGGTGCCTAAAGGAGAGGACATAGGAGGTGGGGGGGAGGATCAAAGTTGATAAGAGGGGTAGATGGAGGGGACGAGGACATCATCAGGGAGGGGGAGCTGGCGGAAGCCACCTTGGGAGAGGGTAAGGAGGGTGGAGAGATGGAGACCGGGTGGGACGTGGGAATACAGGCGCGGCAGCGGGTGGGGGTGGGAGAGGATCGGGGAAACGAGCGGGTGAGGAGGATCAAGTTTACGTGAGGTGTACAGGATACGTATCCTTTCAAGGAAAAGGAGGAGGTGGGGGAAGGAGATGAGATCATACAGGATCCGCGTGGGGGAGGGGAGACGGATGCGATAGGCAAGGCGGAGAGCATGGCGTTCAAGGATTTGGAGGGATTTATAGAAGGTAGGGGGGGCGGAGATCCACGCTGGATGGGCGTAACAAAGGATAGGGCGGATGAGGGATTTATAGGTGTGGAGGATTGTGGAGGGGTCCAGACCCCACGTGCGGCCGGAAAGGAGCTTGAGGAGACGGAGTCGGGAACGTGCCTTGGCTTGGATCGTCTGGAGATGGGGAGTCCAGGAGAGGCGACGGTCGAGGGTGACGCCAAGGTACTTAAGGGTGGGAGTGAGGGCGATAGGACGGCCATAGATGGTGATGTAGAAATCAAGGAGGCGGAAGGAAGGGGTGGTTTTGCCTACAATGATCGCCTGACTAAAGACAAATTACGAAAGCTAATACATAATAATTATGAGGCAAAAGTAACATCAGGAATGAAAATACATACTGGGTACAAGTACCTACAATATGCTTAGGCAGGTTCATATGAGTTAGCAATACAAGAAAAACACACCGTCTCGTACGCAATTGTCGGTAGACAACATTTGGAACAGAAGATATTATCTGGGAGCTTCATGTCGGACTGAAGACAGCAGACTTGAGGATTGCATTGTTTTTAACTTACACCAGATGGCATTGATGTCAAAGACTGAGACAAACCAAGACATAGATTTTATAATACACAAGACAATGTAAATATTCCAGCCACATTTTTGGATACAAAAGACTTGCAATGTTTCAGTGGACAGGGACATAAGGGAGGCAGAGTTGCTATATATTTAAACAGAAAGGTAAAGGATATCACTTTGTGGACAGACAGAAACACACAGAAACTGTCTTGAAGCAGCGGCTATACAGAGAAAGGAAGAAGAGCTAATTACTAGGGCAGTACTGATCTCCAAGTTGCCAGATAAGACATTTTCTCAAGTAACTGCATGTACTACTAGAAAAGGATACCAGAGAATCCCCTTAAATAATAGTAGTAGGTTTTTTGTTGTTGTGGTCTTCAGTCCTGAGACTGGTTTGATGCAGCTCTCCATGCTACTCTATCCTGTGCAAGCCTCTTCATCTTCCAGTACCTACTGCAGCCTACATCCTTCTGAATCTGCTTAGTGTATTCATCTCTTGGTCTCCCTCTACGATTTTTACCCCTCCACGTTGCCCTCCAGCGGGGACTACTCAAGAGGACGTCGTTATCAGGAGAAAGAAAACTGGCATTCTACGGATTGGAGCGTGGAATGTCAGATCCCTTAATCGGGCAGGTAGGTTAGAAAACTTAAAAAGGGAAATGGATAGGTTAAAGTTAGATATAGTGGGAATTAGTGAAGTTCGGTGGCAGGAGGAACAAGACTTTTGGTCAGGTGAATACAGGGTTATAAATACGAAACCAAATAGGGGTAATACAGGAGTAGGTTTAATAATTAATAAAAAAAATAGGAGTGCGGGTAAGCTACTACAAACATCATAGTGAACGCATTATTGTGGCCAAAATAGACACGAAACCACGCCTACTACAATAGTAGTATGTGATAAAATAAAAACACTAGAAGGCAGTTCTCATTCAAGATACTTATATGATCTAATCAGAACCTCACAGCCTAAATTGACACGGGGGGGGGGGGGGGGGGGGGGAGGAGGCTGCTGTTCCACCATTAGCGACACTGGTAGATCATGTCATCAGGCTATACAAAAAGTTCATGTATTAAATATTAATTTCAGACCATTGCAAGCTGTTGATAGAAATAATTGACAAATCAAAACACAATGCATTTACATTTATGGATGTAAGACACAGTAAAAAAATGTTATATTTAGCTCAGAAAAATGGAGTAATAATAACATAATTTTATTGTCATTCAACTTGTTAAAGCAATAGACAAAGTCAAGAAAATACATTTCCCAGTGTACTTTAGTTTGCATGAAATGGACAAAAGTAGAAACCACATGTTACCAAGCAGTACTTTCCTCTTAAAAAATTCAACAACAGTGTAAAGAGGATCAATTACTAGTAGCTTATACAATTTGGCTTTAAAAACATTTACAGGTAATTCTTTAAAATCTTTGCTTAGTCTGTTACATGTCCTTAGTCCAAGGACTAGGTAGGAGTTCTGTGATTTACATAGTCTATGACATGGCATGTCTACACGTTCTGTTTATAGTATTATAGCAATGAATATCACTTCTCAATACAAATTTTAAAACATCGTTTCTAATGTACAACAGAACATTGTAAATGAATAGGTTTACTACTGTTACACACTGCAATTTAATAAACATAGGTTTATAGTGTTCTGATTTACTGGAATCAGTAATTATTCTCAATACTGTCTTCTGCAAAAGCAAAATATCATTTATGTAACAATTACTACCCCACAATAAAATTCCACATGATAAAATGCCTGGAAGAAAGCAAAATATGCTAATCTTACATGGTTATCTGGAACATATCTTATTAAATTCCTAATTAAATAAATAACTTTCGAAAGTCTACCTGATATATTTCAATTTCAATTTGTTATCAGTTGTAACACCTTAAAAGGTAGATCAAATATTCTGAGCTGTTGCTCATCAACACTGGTTAGTGTCCATGTTTCGCATCCATAGGTTACGGCTGGCCTGATCATGACCTTATATAGTTGCAGTTTCCGCTGCCTATTTAATAACCTAGAGGACAGCAACTTCTTAAACATGGGAGCATCTATTACCACATAGGATGCGCAGTGTTATTTCAGTTAACATGGAATTTGTGCTGTTAATATGAGAGCACAAATAGTCAAAGTTCTGAACATGTTCCAAATTGAAACCGTCTGCTAATAATCTATCCAAGTTATTATTTTCCTTCCTCGTGAAATTCATGTACTTAGTCTTTGTTTCATTTGCAGAAAGGCCTCTAGGTCCTGTCGCTTCTTTCATCTCACATATTGTCCTCTCTAGTGATACCTTTCTTCTACTAATAATTGTTAGATCATTGTAGAGAGTACATCCCCTTGTCTGACACCTTTACTAATGCTAAACCAATTGCTCAGTTCTCCAACCACTCGCACTGCAGCCTTGGAACCAGCCAATGTTGCTTGTGTAAGTGAGACATACTTACATGGTATACCAAGTAGCAGCAAATAATTTAGCGTTTGTGCTCTATCTAGACTATCAAAGGCCTGCTTGAAGTCTACACAGAGGTTATGAAGCTCAAAGTTATACTCCTATGTATTTTCATGTATTTACCTCAACACAAATATGTGGTCTGCTGTTGATCTATTAGGCCGAAATCCATACTGATACTCCCCGAAAATCTCTTTTGAATATGGTGCTAACGTGTTGTAGATAATACTAGAGAAGATCTGACAGGTTACATTCAGCAGGGTACTTCCTCGGTAATTTGAACAGCAGGTCTTGTCTCCCTTCTTGTGTATTGGTTGGATTACACCTAAGGTCCATTCTTTGGGCATTCTTTTCTGATTCCATTTCAACTTAATAAGTTTGTGGATTCGCTTATGAAGATCAATTCCCCCATTTTTAGCAGTTCTGCAATTATTTCATTGGTTCCTGGTGCTTCATAATTTTTTAAACAATGCACTACCTTCCGTACTTCCTCTAATGTTGGTTCCTCTATATCTGGATCGACAGTATAATAGAGTGGCTGCCCATTCCTGGCAGGATTGCCCTCCAAAATTCCCTTGAATTATTCTCTCCATCTATCCAGAACGTATTGTTTATCTGTCAGTAAATTTCTCTCTTTGTCCTTACAAATTTGTTATTTTTGGTCTATGTTCTCGAATTCCTTTTTTGTAGTATTTTCTGCTTTCATTCCTTTTGTACTGCTCTTCCATCTCTTCTCTCTTTATGGCTTCCCTTTTTCTCCTCCTGCATACCCTTGCTGCCTCTAGTCTCTTTTCATTATATAATGCCTGATTTGATCTAGTATTCTGCTGCAAGCATTTCAGCCTTACTTCCTTTTTCTGTTCCACTGCCTGTCTACATTCATCATACCAGTCTTCATTCCCAAGTCTCCTCACTTCTATCAGTATTTCATGCACTGTTGTCCTAATGACATCTTTAATAGAGCTCTTTTCTTTGTCTATATCTCCACCATTTTTTATTGTAACTTCTGTCTCAATCTGTCTGGGTACTCCTGAACAGTAGACCTATCTTTCAGTTGTTCTATTTCTTTACTCTGGTACTACTTCCTCTGGCAGCCATTTCAAGTTTCTGTCTCACTTTGGCTCTACGTCTACATCTACTTGGTAACTTTGCCATTCATGCTTAAGTGCCTGGCAGAGGGTTCATCGAACCATTTTCATACTACCTCTCTACCATTCCTCTCTCGAATGGCGTGTGGGAAAAAGGAACACCTAAATCTTTCCATTCGAGCTCTAATTTCTCTGATTTTATTATGATGATCATTTCTCCCTACTTAGGTGGGCGTCGCATTCAGAAGAGAAAGTTGGTGATTAAAATTTTGTAAATAGATCTCGCCGCAAAGAAAACTGCCTTTGTTTCAGTGACTGCCACCCCAACTTGTGTATCATATCAGTGACACTCTCACCCCTATTGTGCAATAACATGAAACGAGCTGCCCTTCTTTGCACTTTTTCGATGTCATCCATCAATCCCACCTGGTAAAGATCCCACACCACGTAGCAATATTCCAGCAGAGTACGGACAAGCGTAATGTAGGCTGTCTCTTTAGTGGGTTTGTTGCATCTTCCAAGTGTTCTGCCAACACAGCGCAGTCTTTGTTTCGCCTACCCCACAATATTATCTATGTGGTATTTCCAATCCAAGTTGCTCGTAATTGTAATTCTTAGGTATTTAGTCAAATTGACAGCCCTTAGATTTGTGCGATTTATCATACACCCAAAATTTATTGGATTTCTTTTAGTACCCATGTGGATGACCTCGCACTTTTCTTTGTTTAGTGCCAATTGCCACTTTTCGCACCATACAGAAATTTTGAATCATTTTGTAATTGGAATTGAGGATGTGATGATTTTACTAGACGGTAAATTGCAGCATCATCGGCAAACAATCTAAGGGGGTTGCTCAGATTACCACCTAGATTGTTTATGTAAGTCAGGAACAGCAGAGGGCCTATGACACTACCTTGCGAAACGCCAGATATCACTTCTGTTCTACTCAATGATTTACCATCTATCACTATGAACTGTGACCTCTCTGAGAGGAAATCACGAATCCAGTCACACAACAGAGACGATACTCCATATGCAAGCAATTTGATTAATAGTCACTTGGGAGGAACGGTATCAAAAGCGTTCTGGAAATCTAAGTAGGTAATGGTCAGAATTAGCTCCTTGGAAAGTGCGCGCATTTTCCATATCAGACGCTCACCTCTTTGATATAAATATATGGTCCATTTGGTTTGCTTCATTTGTTTCTGGTATTTTCCATGTCCTTTTGTAGATATTTTTCCTTGGAAAACAGGCACTTACTGCCTTCAACTTGTTTGCAGAAGCAAACTGGGCAACCCTCATACCATTATTATTACTTTTATCATGCAGACTTTCCTTACCAAACACACTTCTGAGTGCCTCTTTCTTTCCCAGTGTGGCGTTCATAGGTCATATCGACCATGAACAACTTAATCTTTGACCTTAGATCGCTCTTCTCAGCCGCGATATTAATTCATTCAGTCTGCATTTGTATCTCGTGTGGTGTACATGTGTCCGACTACAGTAAATATATATACTTATGTGCAGGTATTTGTGGAAAAGTTTGTTCAGTATACCTCTATACACATGCCATTCCCATACCAGTTTTCCATTATAGTCGTCAAAACTATTTTGGGATCATATCTGGGTATTCTGTCGCACACCTCCTGTAGTTTATCATAGAAGATGTCTACAGTATCTTCATCTGATTCTTTTGTTGGTGCATATACATTAACAAATGTCACACTGTGAAATCTGCCTTTCATACGCAGAGTACATATCTTGTATTATATGGGGTAAGGGTGATAACTGATTTACAGATATCCTTGGTGACTATAAACCCAACTCCATACTCCCCTAGTCTTTCATCTTTTCCAGAAAAGTACATCAAGAATGCCTGCTTATAAATCTCTCCTCTTCCTTTCCACCTGATTTCTTGCAGTGCAACATCTCCCATTCCATACCTTAGCACCTCTTCTGCAACACTATTCATCCCTCCTGTTTGTAACAGCTTGCACACATTCCATGATCCAAATATAAGCGCTGATAAATCCATATTCTCGTTTCCTAGCAGTTTGTCTATGTAGGGGCAGTCCGGCATTCCTTGTTGAATTATTCGCAATAATAGATTTTTTACAAGGGACACAAACCCTGTGCTCAACTCCCAAACTGGAGGACTAGGCTTTAATTCAGGGTTAGCTCCCCTAGAGGGGTTGACAACCTACAGAGTCCCCCCTACCCAACAGTGTGGGACACACTTCGTCTACCTCCGCAGTCGAGGCCACTCCGGCTTGGGTGACCCTGCCAGTAGCTACACTACCACTGGTACTACACAAAGCCTCCCATCCAGCACTGGAGGTACCTATGATAAGGCGGTGTCCCCTGGGAGGGTATCATTAATCATTAAGAGAAACAATAAAGATCCGGGCACTGACACTTGTAGCATTCCAGATCTAATATAAACAAAATTATACTTCTCTCTACCAATGCACACAACTTGTTAGCAGTTCTCTAGGAAACATATTTATACTGTTGCCATCAAACCTGTAATAGAGTAACTTATTCAACTGAGTATTATGCTCTACACCAGTGGTTCCTAACAGGTGGTCTGCGGATCGCCGGGGGTCCGCGAGCTATGCCAGAGGGGTCCGCAAGATGCTATTAAAATAAAATATATATTTCGTATGATAACAGATTTTTTGTTTTGGCCGCTTCCTGCATGAGCAGAGCTTTAGCGAACGCTAACTTCTGCGTCTAGAGTCTTCCTAGAGCCAACTGACACTAGCACACTCTAGCGCAAAACTAAAATTAACTAGAAGCAAATAGTTCTGTTGTATGCTGTTAGACAGCGCGCGCTGCCTCTTTGCAGCTGACAACTGACAGTCACTTTACGCAGAAAGTCGCATTTCAGACGCCAGTCGGCCATTGTTAATTTATTGCCAGTACTTTCACAGACCGCGTTGTTTACATATTTAATATTCTGTATTAAAATAGCAGTGTTTGTAAAGCATCGTTATTCGCGGAAGCTACGGTTCGCGTAGTTAAAAATAGACCGTTGGTTAAAAAGTGGTTCATTATAACGAGAAAAGACTACAGATGAAGAGGAAGATATTGAATTTGATGTTCAAGCAAGTGAGTGACTCTCGAACCGAAGATGTCAGTGTCCATTGAACCTAAATCGTCGGCGTCCCTTGAACCTAACCCTTCCAAGATCAGTGTTATGCTTACTGGAAAAATTAGAAAATTTAAGTCTGATTACTTGGAAATCCGTTTTACTTTCACTGGACCTGTTGCAACAGCCTAAACCTCAATGTGTAATTTGCTATGAAAGCCTTTCGAATGAATGTATGAAACCAGCAAATCCCTGGTGCCATCTTGAAACAAAGCACGCAGAGTACAAAAGTAAGTCATTAGATTTTTTTAAAAAATAAATTAAGAGAGTTTAAAATATCTCGTAAAACAATTACCAAACACTGTGGTGCAAATGTAAATGAAAATGCAACCCTTGCATCTTACGAGGTGGCTCAGCTTGTTGCTAAATGTGGGAAAAATTGCTGAGGAACTTATACTGCCATCAGCAATAATACTGTGCAAGAGAATGTCAGGTGATGCAGCTGCTAAGATAACAGGAACTGTCCCACTCTCAAATAATACTGTTCAAAGATAAATTACTGATATGGCAGAATTAACATGGAAGAAACATTGCTGGCTAGACTTCGCATGAGTGACATGTACGCTCTACAATTGTATGAAAGCACAGACATATCAAAGAAAGCCATAATGTTGGTTTTTCGCATGATTCTTATGGGAAGACCAAGTGTTTGTAGATTTCATTTTTCATGCAAACTACTGTATACGACAGCAGGCGATATTTTTACTGCATTAAATAATTATCTCAATGAACATGATGACACCTGGAAAAAATGTGTAGGCTTGTCAACGGATGGAGTAAAGTCAATGGCTGGCAAAAAAACAGGACTTCTAGCTCGTATCAAAGCAGTAGCCCCTGAGGTGAAATGGACTTACAGTTGTATCCACCATGAAGCCTTAGTAGCCAAAAGATTGTCTGAACCTTTGCAAAAGATACTTAACGAAGTAGTTCAAATCACAAACTACATTAAAACTCGACATCTGCAATCCAGATTATTTCCTTTGTTGTATAAAGATATTGACAGTGAGCACGAGCAACTTCTTATTCATACGGAAGTAAGATGGCTTTCTCGAGGTAGGATCTTGTCAAGATTTTTTGAACTTAGAGACGAGGGTCGTGTCATCCTTCCTGACACAAATTACGCAGATTTCCTCATTAACTTCTCTTGGCTTTGCTCAGTTGCGTACTTAGTTGATGTATTTGAACACTTGAATGTGTTAAACTTGAGTTTACAAGGAAAAATGTAGACATGTTCGAAGTTGAGGATAAGATTAGTGCTATGGTCTAAAAGTGTCAGATCTGTGCGTCAAGGATAGAAAACGAGTCACTAACTAACTTTTCTACTTTAAAACAATTCTTGGAGTCATCAGAGGAGAGTTTGCCTGACCAGATCAAGATCAATGTAGCTGAGCATCTACGCAGCCTAGTATTTCCCTGAACCTGACTCTGACGACAGCTGTGAAGAAATAGACAAAATCCAAGGCCTCACTGAAGAAGAGCAAGATCAACTTGTGGATCTGTCCAGCTGTGGTATGATGATAAACACTTTCATTGGTGATAAAATTACAGACTTCTGGGTAACAGCACGCAAGGACTACAAGAAACTTGGAGATAAGGCAGTGAAAAAGATCCTTCCATTAGCAACCACATATCGGTGTGAGGAAGCATTTTCTTCCATGTGTTTCATGAAAAACAAATATAGGAATCGGCTCGACGTGCGGTCGGATTTCAGAGTGAAAGTTTCAAGTTTGGAACCTAATATTTCAGAAATAATGGACTCAGAGGTCAGATTGAACTCATCTCATTAAGAATTGAAAATTAAAACTAACTGTATACTGATGGAGTACTCTATTGTAACTGTATTTTTTCAAATAAATAATACCTTGTATGAAATTAGTGTTTTCTTATTTTTCACACATGTCTACTCAATGCAATCTCAAGTGTAGTACACTTGAAAGACCAATACACTCAGTTTAAATTTTTTCCTGTCATTTTCAGTTCATACTCAGTTTTTTTAAGGACTTTGTTATACTAAACAGCCAGATTTGAAGACAAAGATTTTTGAGCAATAATCAAAAATTTAACAATAACGATGATGGCTATATTGAAAAAGTTTTAAGCTCAATATTTTTTCAATAACGAATATGTCAATGTTTTTTCTAAGTACCAAAAATAGAAAACGTATAGAAACACTCTTAATTTGGCTTTTTAGTTACTTGATACTGTGATATGACAAGGTATCAATCATGTTCAATGAGGGGATCCTCAAAAAAATTTTGTTAGGAAGCCCTGCTCTACACAATCAAAAGCTCTGCTCAGGTCACAAAAGATAGCCGGAGCATAGTCCCTAGCCTCTGACACAACTAGGACAAATTTTACTTGTGAATCCATTGAGTCAGTTGTGCATTTACCTTTCCTCAACCTGAATTGTTTATCATTGATTTGCCCAAATAAACACTAACTTTTTTATACATTATTGATTCAAAAATTTTAGAAAAAAAAGGAGTTATGGATATGAGCCTATAGCTAGTGGGACAGTTCTTTTCAGATTTTTTATATATGGGCACAACTCTAGAAATTTTTAGTTTCTCATTGAACTCATTTTATTCTAGAGATTTATTTACACTATAAGTTAAACAGTCGATAACATCTTTAAACAGATTACATGACGACAAATCATAGTAATCAACACTAGCTGAAGGTTTGAAATTTTTACCTATTTTCAGGATAGTACATGGACACACTCCTGTGAAAGTGCTTGGGAAAGGCTTTTCAAAGCAGTTGTCGCTGATACTAAGTGCACTTTTGGGAGGTCGTTTATTAACTATTAATTTCTTCAAGAAAACTGGCGTTCTATGGGTCGGAGCTTGGAATGTCAAATTGGCAGGTAGGTTAGAAAATTTAAAAAAGGAAATGGTCAGGTTAAAGCTAGATATAGTGGAATTAGTGAGGTTCAGTAGCAGCAGGAACAAGACTTCTGGTCAGGTGAATACAGCATTATAAATAGAAAATCAAGCAGGGGTAATGCAGGAGTAGGTTTAATAATGAATAAAAAACAGGAGCACGAATAAGCTACTACGAATAGCATAGTGAACGCATTATTGTAGCCAAGGTAGACACAAAGCCCAGGCCTATCACAGTATTACAAGTTTATATGCCAACTAGCTTCACAGATGACGAAGAGATTGAAGAAATATATGATGTTAAAACCATTATTCAGATAGTGAAGGCAGCTGAATATTTTATAGTCATTGGGGACTGGAATTTGATAGCAGAGATATAAAGAGAAATAAAAGTAATAGGTAAATATGGAATGGGGGTAAGGAATGAGAGAGGAAGCTGCCTGGTAGAATTATGCACAGAGCATAGCTTAATCATAGCTAACACTTGGTTTAAGAATCATTAAAGAAGGTTGTGTGTGTGTGGGAGAGGCCTCAAGACACTGGAAGATTTCAGATATGTTATATAATGGTAAGACAGAGATTTAGGAATCAGGTTTTAAATTGTAAAACATTTTCAGTGACAAATGTGGACTCTGACCACAATTTATTGGTCATGAACTGTAGATTAAAACCGAAGAAACTGCAAAAAGGTGGGAATTTTTAGGAGATGGGACCTGGATAAACTGAAACAACCTGCAGTAGTAGAGAGTTTCTGAGAAAGCATTAGGGAACAATTGACAAGAATGGGTGAAAGAAATATGGTAGAAGAAGAATGGGTAGTTTTGAGAGATGAAATAGTGAAGGCAGCAGAGGATCAAGGGCTAGTAGAAATCCTTGGGTAACAGAAAAGATACTGAATTTAATTGATGAAAGGAGAAAATATAAAAATGCAGTAAATGAAGCAGGCAAAAAGGAATACAAACGTCTCAAAAATGAGATCGACAGGAAGTGCAAAATGGCTACGCATGGATGGCTAGAGGACAAATGTAAGGATGTGGAGGCTTGTATCACCAGGGATAAGACATATACTGCCTACAGGTAAATTAGAGAGACCTTTGGATAAAAGAGAACGACCTGTATGATTATCAAGTGCTCAAATAGAAAACCAGTTCTAAGCAAAGAAGGGAAAGCAGAAAGGTTAAAGGGGCATATAGCGGGGCTATACTAGGGTCATGTGCTTGTGGGCAATATTATGGAAATGGAAGAGGACATAGATGAAAATGAAAGGGAGATATGATACTGCGTGAAGAATTTGACACAGCAGTGAAAGGCCTCAGAAGGAGACAACATTCCATTAGGACTACTGGTAGACTAGGAAGAGCTGGCCAGGACAGTACCATGTGGTGAGCAAGATGTATGAGACAGACGAAATACCGTCAGATTTCAGGAAGACTGTAGTAATTCCAATCCCAAAGAAAGCAGGTGTTGACATGTGCGACAATTACTGAACTATCAGTTTAATAAGTCATGGCTGAAAAATACTAACACAAAATCTTTACAGATGAATGGAAAAATTGGTAGAACGCAATCTTGGGGGAGATCAGTTTGGATTCCGTAGAAATGTAGGAACACATGAGGCAATACTGACTCTACGACTTATCTTAGAAGTTAGATTAAAGAAAGGCAAACCATGTTTCTAGCATTGGTACACTTGGAGAAAGCTTGTGACCATGTTGACAGGAATACTCTCTTTCAAATTCTGAAGGTGGCAGGGGTTAAATACAGGGAGCAAACAGCTATTTGTACAGAAACCAAATGGCGGTTATAAGAAGCGAGGGGCATGAAAGGGAAGCAGTGGTTGGGAAGGAAGTGAGACAGGGTTGTAGCCTTTCCCCGATGTTATTCAATCTGTATATTGGGCAAGCAGTGAGGGAACAAAAGAAAAATTCCGAGTAGGTATTAAAATCCATGGAGAAGAAATAAAAACTTTGAGGTTCGCCAATGACATTGTAATTCTGTCAGAGACACCAAACGACTTAGAAGAGCAGTTGAACGGAATGGATAGTGTTTTGAAAGGAGGGTATAAAATTAACATCAACAAAAGCAAAACAAGGATAATGGAATGTAGTCGAACTAAGTCGGATGATGCTAAGGGAATTAGATTAGGAAATAGACACTTAAAGTAGTAAATGAGTTTTGCTATTTGGGGAGCAAAATAAATGATGATGGTTGAAGTAGATAGAATACAAAATGTAGACTGGCTATAGCAAGGAAAACGTTTCTGAAGAAGAGAAATTTGTTAACATTGAGTGTTTAAGTGTCATGAAGTCTTTCCTGAAAGCATTTGTATGGAGTGTAGCCATGTATGGATGGGAAACTTGGTCGATAAATAGTTTAGACAAGATGAGAATACAAAGTTTCAAAAAGTGGTGCTACAGAAGAATCCTGAAGATTAGTTGCATCGATCATGTAACTAATCAGGAGGTACTGAATAGAATTGGGGAGAAGAGGAATTTGTGGCACAACTTGACTGGAAGAATGGATTGGTTTGTAGGACATGTTCTAAGGCATCAAGGGATCACCAATTTAGTATTGGAGGGCAGCGTGGAGGGTAAAAATCATAGAGAGAGACCAAGGTGTGAATGCACTGAGCAGATTCAGAAGTATGTAGGTTGCTGTTGTTACTCGGAGATGTTTGCACAGGATAGAGTAGCAGGAAGAGCTGCATCAAACCAGTCTCTGGACTGAAGACCACAACAATTTCTTCAGTGGATGGGATACAAAATTTCTTACATTCGTCTGGGGTTATGGCAATATCATCTTTTTGGTTAGGGTAGAGAATAGAGTTAATTCCACTTCCGGCTTCTTTGCATTTTTTTCTGTTATTATTTTATTTATTTATTTATTTATTTATTTTTACTTTTCAATGTTTAATGTATCATGTAGTTTCTTTGCTTCATTGATTGCCTGCTTATACTTACACTTAGCTCTAGCATACAATCTTTATATACTTCTGATTTACCAGTTTAGTATAGTCCAGAATATAGTATAACAGTAACACAGTTATAGAAAATCCATGGATAAACATTGGGAAACTTTCTATTCATCTCTAAGCTACTGCAAAAATATTGCATGCTGTAAGAAAAGCAAAAATATAATGAGAAAGAAATGGATCACATCAGTCATTCAGTGGGCAGGAGGGTACCTGAAACATCCATTTGAGAGGCACAAAAAATATTAAAAATCAAACCAGTAATGAAGACTGCACGAACAGAGAGAGAGAGAGGGAGAGAGAGAGAGAGAGAGAGAGAGAGAGAGAGAGAGATTACTGCAGATTGCTAAAAGAAATAAAGACAATGTACTTCAAGAAATCAATTACCCACTTAATATGGCAAAGACTGTATGGACTTTGATTAGCACAGACAGAAAAGAAATACGTGTCAACAATAATGAAAACATAATACCAAAAAAAACGAAGGAAATGAATTTTTGGACCCACATTTCATCGATTCTGTTTTCTATGAACACAATTGTAACTGTGGTAGACAATCTCATATGACAAAATCCCACAAAACAAAACAAAAAGAATAATATATTTCTTTAAGCATTGTAAATGTAACAGAGTATTTATTTCTGTTTCTCACAAATGATCCGTAAATATAAAAATTAATCTGCAAAATGAAAATAAAGAAAAAAATGCCATAGGGCCCGATGGCATATGTACAAGAATAGTTAATTACTGTTCAGAGTTTGCAGTGGAGCCACTGACACTTCTAAAAAAATGGTTCAAATGGCTCTGAGCACTATGGGACTAACATCTATGGTCATCAGTCCCCTAGAACTTAGAACTACTTAAAACTAACTAACCTAAGGACAGCACACAACACCCAGCCATCACGAGGCAGAGAAAATCCCTGACCCCGCCGGGAATCGAACCCGGGAACCCGGGCATGGGAAGCGAGAATGCTACCGCACGACCACGAGATGAGGGCTGACACTTCTAATAAACAAGTGTAGGGAAGAATCCCTGAGCCTCAAAGCCAACACAGTATTGGGTCAACTGCTTTTCATTCTCTATATAAACGATATGAGTACACTAAAGGGTCCAAATGTCATTATATATGCTGATGACATGGGTCAATGGAGGCGGCCAATCCCACCCGCCGGCTTTGGCCCGTGACGTAAAGGTGTTGTGGTGTGTGATGTATTATGGTGCAGAGTTTAGTTTATGAGTGTGTTTTGTTTGTAGATGCTGTCTTGTTGCGGTTGGTGGAGTGTGTATGGTCCGTGTGTTATGTGGTGTGCATTGGGTTCAAATGGTTCAAATGGCTCTGAGCACTATGGGACTCAACTGCTGAGGTCATTAGTCCCCTAGAACTTAGAACTAGTTAAACCTAACTAACCTAAGGACATCACAAACATCCATGCCCGAGGCAGGATTCGAACCTGCGACCGTAGCGGTCTTGCGGTTCCAGACTGCAGCGCCTTTAACCGCACGGCCACTTCGGCCGGCCTGCATTGGGTTCATTTGTGGACTTGGTGTTAGAAGTGTGCTTTTATCAGTTGTGACTTCTATAGAAGAACGAAAATTGATTTCAGTGAGTTAAGAATTAAGTTTCTGTTGTGTTTATGATTGTTTGTGGCTTCTATTGTTAGGTATGGATATGACTTCTAGGTTTAATAGTGTGCATCTGCGGCCTAAAATGGAGGACGACATGTTGTCCGTTATTAAGATTCTGCAAATTTTTGGGCTTGTGGTGGAGATAGTGAAATGCGGCATATGCAAGTTAAATATATATGATTAGCCAGAGTTCTGGCGTCTCTGACCAGGGACTGTTGGTGGGTTATTGTTTTTGGGGGGAGGGTGAAGGTTGGGTGAGGGGTGTGTGCGTGCGTGCGTGCGTGCGTGTGTGTGTGTGTGTGTGTGTGTGTGTGTGTGTGTGTGTGACAGAGAGAGAGAGAGAGAGAGAGAGATTGGGGTGGCTGATCTAGTGTGTAGTGCTGGAACTTTTTTGGGGTAAATAGTCATTGTTTTGGGTCTATTGTTCATGTGTTGTAATGTTTGGTGGAGTTTTTATATGTTGTTCGGTGGGTGTTATTTACTGCATGTGTTGGTGGTTGATGTTTTGGTATCAGCACTTGTGGTTGATTTATGTATCTTAGGCAAAGAACTCAATTCCAATTTTTTTGGTATTGTCAGTTGTATTTGAGCCATATAGGTCATGGGAAGTGTGCGATTCCTGTTGTTTCATGTGTTGGTTTTGTGGTATTAATAGTTGCGGTGTGATTATAATTTTTGGAGTAGTTGGTTTTTATTTTATGGTATCGACAATTGCGGTTGAGCTATATAGGTGAAGGGAAGTGGCCGATACATGTCGATATTGTGACTGTAGGGGAATTTGTGATTTTGCGGTGTTTTTATGTAGTTGTTTAGTGTGGTTTGGGATCGTGGTATGTGCCTGTATGTGATTAAATATAAAAACTAAATATGTTGTCCTCACCCAAAAAAACCCAATTTCCCACACTGGTCTCGTTAGTTTGATTATATTTTTGGAGGAAGATGTGTTTGTTGGTTTTATATCTATTTTCGTGTTTACGTAATGACGTTATAGGCTCTATATTGGAGATATTGAGAATGGCCGTTGCCACCATATTAGTGACATCATGGGTCAAAGCAGACGAGTGGAATCGGACGCTTCTGTAATCCAGATGATACATCTTTTGCAGCTAGTGACTTACAATGACCTGGAGAAAAAACTTACTCTGAACATAGAAAATGCAAACCAGTATTTCAGTAGTAACAGTTTGTTCATAGTTGGTACACACACAATGTACATGCAGTTCCAAGCCAGCAAAAATATCCATACTGAAAATATCAGCCTAATATATGGGAACACAGACCTACAACAGAAAAATAGCTATATTTAAGTATTTGGGTGTGGTGATAAACTTGAAAAATTATGTTGATAATGTGTATCCAAAAATATGTACGATTCTTATCAGTCCTGTACCGGTAACATAAAACTCTGTTTTCTAGCTTGTTTCAAGCTGTCATACCTGGCATCATGTAAGATGATCTAAGGAGATATAAACGTAAACGTTATTCTTGTTGGTTTATCAAACATCGTATTTGTTTGTGCTACATGTGCCTGAGGTCCATCTATTAATAACGCAGTAATCTCGCATATACAATGTGTTTTCGGTAATTATATGCAAACTGTCACGTAAAGCAATAATACCATTCTCTATTGATACAACCGAGTATTCGTAATACGGCCTGGTATATCAAAATGTGAACTTGTGTGAGATCTTTAGCTTTAAAGTTACTCAATTACAGATATTGGAGCTATGTTTCGTACAAATACACTGTATGACATTGTAATATATTCGATCTCTTTTGTTAACGGATACAGTCAGACTGGAATTGTACTGTTACTAGAAACCTTGTTACTTCCTTTCGGAAAACCACTTGGCAAATGTTTTGCTTAAGATCACTGAAGGTGCCAGTACGAGAATATGAATCTAACGCCAGCACTGGATTAATTTAACCACTTGTAGAATGTGCAACTACAATTTATCTATCAGTAATCACTCAATAATACTAGCTTCCTCATACACAAATGAAAGACCGAAATAAAAATGGCTCTTTTTGGAGAGATCTTTAATACGGTGGATCATTACTGTCGTAATACGCAAAACCGCAGGCTTCAATACGAGAAACACCGAATACATCAACAACTTCGGAAACCTTGAAATTAAGATGGCGGCTGTTATTTACACGTGCGTCTCGCGGGCCCCGAGGAATCGCTTCATGACGTCATCAGAAAGGCTGAAAGCGTGACAGCGCTGCCTGGTGACAAGACCTGTTTACAATTCTGTTGACGTAAGTGACGTCAAAACAGCGGTTATACAGACCTGCCTTCAGCTGTTGTTTTGGAACGTCAAATCAATCCGGATTGTTTGAATGAATCTTCCGTTAACAGAATTAAATGTAGAAAGAAGATTTGAATGCGAATAATCTCGATTATAGTGACATAATAATCCGCAGCGTAGTCAAAGTTACATATTAGAGTCTTACGTGATTGATTGAAGCCAACTGATTACAAATTATTGGTCGAAAGGCAGAGTGATTTATAGCATAACACATATTACGCATTAAGGACAATGTGTCTAAATGTTTTTAACACATTAACTGCAGCTTACTAATGTAGACTAACTACCACTGAGACGTTTGCAGCACGAATTTGTCTTTGAACCCATACCAGCAGTAGCAAATGCAGACAAACGAATCAAATATGGTAAAGGATACGTAGTGGAACGCCCATTGCATTTTTCGAGTTTGTGTACGATATCTGTAAATAATATGCATCAAAACACGTCAGATGATTGTTCATTTTCTAATATATGTTTTTTGGGGATGACCCAGTAGTTTTATTATTTTTTTAATTATGAGAAATGCGTTAAATGTGGGAAAATACATTTAAATATGCCGCAAACAAATATTAGGCAAAGCCACACGTCTGTCTGTTACCACAACCTTTATTTCTCATTCGCTGTGTTCCACAACTGTCAACGAAATTATCTCTTTTCACCCTAATCTATACCTTAGACTATGCTACAAATAAATTTATAACTTCAGCCAAGGTTTCTAGGGAAAAGGGGGGGGGGGGAGGGGGCGAAACAGCCAAGGTTTCTAGGGAAAATGGGGGGGGGGGCGAAGTCCAGTATAGTGCTCTAGCCCAGATATGTGCTCTTGCCCAGTGTCTGTTACCGATATGCTTAAATTTTTATCGTTGTTTTTCTGTAAACAGCTATATGCCATCTTCCTGTGTGTAGTTTCTCAAAAATCCAGTTTATGTGATCTTAAGATAAAGAGAGCTCACTGAGGCAATATTAATAGATTTAAGCAATACTGACATCTCCAAATTGTAAGACTGCTATAGATGCAAGTCACTGACTGTCAGAGTGTATCAGTGGGAGAAAACATTTGAAGTAAATCACGAAGCTTTAGGTTAGTTCAACTATTACTTCTTAATGTAGTAAGCAGTCACAATTAACTTCCGTATTTTGATGTATATACATACTACACAAGCAACCAAATGGTACCTGGTGGAGGGTACCTTGTACCACTACAAATCACTTTTTCCTGTTCCACTCGCAAATAGAGAGAGGGAAGAAAGGCTATCTACTATCCGAGCCCTGTTTTCTCATGCCCTCTAAATTTTATCAATAGTGTTATAAAAAAAGAGCATTGTTTCCCCTCCAGCGATCCTCACATGAGTTTGCCAAGCATCTTCATAATACTCGCACATAGTTTGAAACTACTGGTAACCTATCTAGCGTCCAACCTCAGAGTTGCTTCAGTGTGTTGCTTAAATCTGACCTGGATCTCAAACATTGGAGCAATACTTATGAATGTGTCAAATAAGTGTTCTATACGGGTGGTGTAAGTGATCTTCCCCTCATTTTCAGTCACAAAAGATATTCATCTTCACAGCGGAAGGAAGTAATGACCGTGACAGCTAGAAATGTTTTTTTTTATTCAAGTTCTGTTTTTCTCTCATACTTCGTACAAAGCAATGAGTACTGTCAGCCCTGCATAAAATGATAAAATTAAAATCCTGTTAATTTGAACCTTAGTGTTAACATTAACTAGCAATTGCATTCGTGAGTCGAAACATTATGTTTAATTATAATTATAGAAGGAGAAGCTAATAAAATATTTTTTTTAGTTTGTATTTTTTTATTACCTTATGATTTTCAGTTTTCTGCCTGATATCTAGCAGCAACCTGTTAAAGACTTTCAATCAGAATGTGATATTCCATTCTGAATCGTAGGCATGGATGTATAGTCTACATGGACATTGTTTTTACTTCCAGCATTTTGCAAGTTCATTTAACTGAACGGAGTAAAATTACCCCTATTATGGACAACAAATACTATTAGGGAGTAAATACATTGACATGTAAGTGAAAGACTCCGAAGGGCCCTGAAGAGACTTCTGTAAGAAGCTGCGCTATCGATTTTACACAATACTTTTACTCACATGGATAAAAAATTCTGTTGACTTGCCACATCAGATTTGAATAACACTGCAAGCTTTTCATAACAGCCTCCATCACCATCATCAGTAATGGTACTGGTATGTAATGGTATGGTGTACTGTAGCAGCACATTAAGTGTTTCAATTGAATTGATTCTGCATTGTTTCTCTTCCCCATGTCCTTGACATTAATGCTACCAAGTTATGTTCTTGTACGGTAATTAGTTTCCACATTGTAACATGTTAAATATAGAAAGTTTAACTGTAACCAAGCAGTAGTTTTCTTTGATGACAATATCAGTTCCAGTGCACAACTGAATTTCAAAATCTGTCTTGTGGGGTGAAAATCCATTACTGCTGCAATCTTGTGCTGACAATGAGATGATTTTCATAGAAATACCGAATTATTTCATTTGTAATACAGTTTCATAGTTTTTGAAGTTGCTCATGATCTTTACACTTGCATGCAATGGATGTAGCATCGGCATACAGAACTATCCTTGAATTTGGGGAGCAGTATTTTGTCATTTACATAAATCAACAAAAGTATCCCAGTACAAAGTCCTGGGTACCCTGTATTACCTATCAGTACTGTTACATCTGTGTGTGTCACTCACCATCCTTAAGAGTGAAAACTGATTTGTGTTAGATAAGGTTTTATTAAACTGTGAACAATTATCAGCATAATTACCCAGCTGTTTTCCCAGAGTGTTTACTATCTCTCTCTACAAGCAACTGATAGAGATTAGCTAAAAAATATCTGTACTTTCAGATGGAGGTCTTTCTATATCTAAAATTATGTTTCCTTTCCCATCTATAGCTTATCGCAGAAAGTTCAGTAACACCTTCAACACGTAAGGAATTACATCTTTGAGCACCAATTATTGCCACTTTTTGCAACATCACCATAAGGTTTTATATCCCTACTGAAAGATGAGCAGAAATTCTTTGTTAATGGGTGCATAATAAGATTCTTTTTTAGTATACCAGTGCTCAGTAATAACTGAAACATCTGGTTTATTAAAACATGCTATTATGTCCAAATCATTGTGCTTATTTCCTAGGCTCGTAAAGTTTTGGAGGATTATCTTGGTTTGCAGGTTGCATTGTATCCACATATTTATTTTTCTTTTTTTTTCTTTTTGTTACCATAAATATCCCCATTAACCAAATCAGATGTGCTTGTCAAGCTGGGAAGAGGAAACAAAAAGGCCACACATGTACAAAATAATAATAAAAGGAAAGATTCCAAAAGAGTTCCTGACAGCAAAATGTAAAACTTAATTGTTTTTGGGTATTTTACTTACTTATATCCTTCATTCAAAAAACTTAAGAAGGCTGTTAGTTTAGTGTCTTCAAGGCATAATGCTGCTGAGCATCGCAACAATCAAGTCTGAGATGGTAGTGTACTATGATACTACCTATGAAGAAATTGATGCACTGGATGTGAAGTGCACAGTTTAGTCTACCCAGCGGGTGTTCCAGAAGATGTCTCTGCACTGTTCTATACCAGCATGAATATACCTATCATTAGTGATATATTCATCACTGACAGAAAATTGAATAATCACATTTTTGCTTCAAGTTTCTGAAATGGCAGTTGATGCGATCATTTCTGAAGAGACAGCTATCAACCCACACTTTCAGCATGAGGTAGGACTAGCAATTACCAGAATTCTGAAATGTGGATCTTGTAAACCTAGAGTTGCTCCATGAAAACAAGTAAGATGTGACACGTGTCCCAGATCAAAGATGAGAAAATAAAAGGTTGCTGTATTAGTTATAGCATACAAATATGCAGTGAATAACAAGTTTGAAATGACTGTTCGCCGGCTGGAGTGGCCGAGCGGTTCTAGGCGCTACAGTGTGGAACCATGCGACCACTACGGTCGCAAGTTCGAATCCTGCCTTGGGCATGGATGTGTGTGATGTCCATAGGTTAGTAGGGTTTACGTAGTTCTAAGTTCTAGGGGACTGATGACCTCAGAAGTTAAATCCCATAGTGCTCAGAGCCATTTGAACCAACCATTTTTTGACTGTGTTCAAAGCTATGTAGACTTGTTTAATTCCTGAATTAAGTAATTCACATTATTTCATTGCTGTTTGCTGCTGTCATCCATTAACACCTGAATGTCAACAACTACTTTGTTACTTTAAAACCTTCAACATATTAACTGTGGCTGACACAAAGGTCAATAAGAGCTACTAACACCGTGCTTTTAAGTGTCAACCGCAGTGGATGTGCAAAACAAGAACATTTTTGCAATTTAATTGAAAGTCCTAATTCAGCTTCCTTTTTCAGGCATGTTTATTTTTAAATATTAAAACTGATGAGAGTTTCATTACGAGACCACTAATTTTGAAATCTGGATGACATCATCCCAGCACTGCAAGAAAATGTGCACCATACACAACAGGTTCAATGCAATCTCTCCTCTCCACAAATTTGCACCTCAGATGTGTTGTATGTCATATAATACTACAGTTAGTTTTCCATATATCTGAGCAAAACCAGTTCTTATGTGTCCAAGTTTATCTCATCTAGACATTGCACCTTTCCCTTAAATTTAGTGTGCTTTACAATAAAATTTGTATGAAAAGTTTTCCGTGTAAATTACCTATTCTACACCTACAGCTAATGCTTGTGTAACCCAGTGTGCCATTCGGGTGGGTTTACTTGTGTGTCAATATAATTGTCAGGTTCGGTATGAAAGGGTTTCTTGAAATATATTCCCACATAAATTTTTTAGTATCTATTCTCATTTGCAAAATATATTACGCACTGTCAGTGCCATTTCAACGCAAAAATTTTAAATCATGCTGGGGAATATACCAATAACACAGTTCCAGCACACCTCAGAAATTTGATTTTAGTTGCTTCAACCACTGAGAATTACGGACCAAGTCTTGCACTGCCCTGTTTTGTGTATTAACCCGTTGGCTGGCATGAAGGTGCTGGTGGTCACAGCAGACTGCTCTGCTGGGGCCAGCAGTGATATGGTAACAACCAGGTATCAGCAATTTTACACTTTAATCTTACTGAGGAAAAATATTTACTTATATTTGATATTCCTTGCCATTTCCAGACTATTTTTGGGTCTGCAGTATTTTTATTTAAATGTCTTACAAAACCAAACGATTAAATGACTACACAGTTATTCATGAATTCATTTGTAGATACATATTTAACTGTGTAAAGGATAATTCCTGAAACAGTAATTAGCATTCTAGCTGTTCTTTTTAGCCACGAGTGTACAGATTCATATACTTCACACTCAAAGTTCCTAAATGCCTGCTTAACACATTGACTACCATGCTGCTCACAGCAGAGCAGGACACTTAATGCTTTATGCCTGATCTGGTGGTGAAACATCCATTACTAATCATGTCAGGGTCAAGAAATGCATAAGTTGATCTCTCTGGGAGTACTGTAATCCAAAAATGTAAAATTATAACTAAAAAGGCCATTTCCAATTATGTCTACCAAGCAAATTATGCTTTCAGTCAGTGATTTCTTTTGCCATAAATGACTAGTGAACACACATGCCTGAGGAAGGTAAATGTTCATACTTTGCCTCTGAGAAGAAGCAAAGCCATTAGAAACAGTTATGCCCTTAGTCCAATTTATGTTGAAATTATCACTTGGGTATTTTAATTAAATTTGGTCTCCTATAAGCAACATGGTAAAGGAATCAAAAGAAACACACACACACTGAATTAATTTCTTTATTAGCAACGCTCGGATTTCCACATCACCATAGAGGTACCAAGCTTGATGCGTTACTCGTTTTTTTACATGGCGAGTTTCCCCAGTAGGCCTATAAACCATGAAACAGACAAAAAGCTACTTCTCACTGTCTTCTCTTCTTTGGATTTTCACTTCAGAAACTGAAACATCCATTACAAAAACAGATTACATCACTCACAAATCTGGATTCAGTCACTGCAATTCATACCTATTTTACAATAAAAATACTGACTATGATGAACGATGTAATTTTGAATATTCAAAAGTTTTCAAATGTGCAGGTTACTGACGTTAGAATAGTTACTACACAATTTTTGATCACGAAAAAGTTACGATGATTGCACCTTAAATACCGAAGCCATTTGTTATGAGAATACGCCGTTACCACAAATAATCCACATAGATGCATTGAAAGAAACTTTACTGGGTTACATAATGCATCAGAACACTATAGGCACAAATAATGAAATTTCTGTACATTTACCATACACTTTACTTTTCTTGAGCACTATAAGATTACTAACGGAAGTTACTTACCATCCATTATCTGGAATATAAACTATTCTTTCTCTTCTGCAAGCATCTGCTTTTGCAGCAAGTATTGTCAATTTTTTTCCTTGATTGAAAAGCTTTAACGCACACAAATCACAAAAGCCGCCATTATACACCCACAAGGCATTAGCATGTCATGTTCAAAGAATATCCGCGTTTCGGAAACTACCAGCGATATTGGCTAGCGTGAGAGACGACGTCATGTCATGATGTGACGTCATGATTCCTCGGGGCCCGCGAGACGCTTCTGTTATTTACTTGCGTCTCGACTAGAGCCTTGCGACCGCTGGTCGCAATGCTGCGCTTCTGATTCGCTACTGTATATGACGTCATGAATTCAACTGTCAGCCAATCAGCATCGCGACCAGCGGGTCGCGAGACGCAAGTCTAGTTAAGATCACTACTCAAGAAAAGAGAGGAAGTACCAACGGAATTCTATGGATCCGGGACCATGATCGACCGCACTTGGACAGCAGCAAATTTTGAGATGAGACACGTACTTACAAGACTCGCAGTACACGGATTCCACCATGAAATTTCTGCAAATACAACATACCACGAACCGTCAAACCATATACAAACATGCAGCAAGAGGACCAGATCAATTAGAGACTATGCAATAAATGGTTCAAATGATAATCTGTTATAACACCTGCACTGAATGTAATCTACTACTAAGAATTATGCAGACACTCAATACATCCTTGTGATTCATTCTCAAATGATTGTAATCTAATGTATAACTATAATGGCTATTTTGCTGCAATAAATCGTTTATTTATTTAAATGCCGCCAGATGGTCACACGAGTTACTATAATTTACTTCCGCATATAATTGTCAATCAAACTCACAGGTATGACCGATTGTCACACAGTTAAACAAAACTACAACGTTGTATGAAATACAACCTATGAGAGGTTAAAAACGGATGATTTCGTTAAAGACTTCGGAAAATACGTGGTTGTTTTCATAATGTATACTACCAATAACGCTTTAAAGTATCAAGTTGTCAGCTATTGATAAATTCTAGTCCACGTTCTAAACTCCAACCCGATCAATTTCCTTGGGCGAATGGGCCGACGTACAATTTTTGAAGGGAGATGTCAAGCACGTCCCCTCAAAAGCAGCTCCATAAATACTGCACTCGGGCACTGCATGTGTAATTCTGTATAGTGATGGGCTAAACTGCGATTTTCAGATATCAGTGATTTCTGTGAATGCTACTTTTCAGTATCTGTTATGCTTAACTGTGATTTGTCGCAGTTAAGGAACCCAGGTCGCGTATCCCTATGCACTCCACCACTGCTATTTCTGTTATATCCTAGCCAGTAATGCCACCCGAGCCCGCTGCCAAAAGGTTGGCAGCATCAAAGTCCGGACGCCGTCCGCATAAGCAGCGCCAGCGAGACAGGAAATCGCCGCAAGTCTGCGCGCGCCACCGCTGGCTTCTGGGTTCTTAAGCGCTGGAGTCGCGAGCGCTAGGACAGTTCTGTATTCGCCGCTCAGTTGTATACTCGCCACCGAATTGTGTACTTGCTAGTCAGTTGTGTGTTCATCGCAGCAGAGTTGCTGTTTGTCGTCAGCCGACGCTGACCTAGCCGCTCCGACTCGAACTAGACAGATCTCTGTAGACACGGAGTTCACTATTGTGTTTCTGTATCTTCGTTAATAAAGATAAGTACCGACTTTTATTTAATCAGAGTGTTTGGGTTTTCATCTTTCTGTTCACTGTTCCAGCGGACCGGTCGGCCCGCTATTAAAAGTGTGGCGGTGACTTCGTAAGCCGTTTCTACAGCGAATTGTTTGTCGCTACGAACGCCGCCACAAAAATTTCTGCTACTTCTGTGATTTCTGCGACTACTGCGATTTCTGTGACTCCTGCGATTTCTGCAACTTACCACCGTATGAAAAAGTTACTACATCTGTCCACACAGAAAATTGCATCTCAACAAACCTGTCATTAGTAAGTATGTTTTACGTTTGTACTTCCGTTGGCTTTAATTTTGTATTAAAGAAACAACTGTGAAAATATTAATAGTGTAATTAATATGTAAGTAGCCATACAGTACCGTAATAGTTCATGTTTAGAAAATGATTTCTAACATATTGTTATGTTCACAGGAACCCGAACTACATTTCAGTCACTCGGTACAGTGATAACTTAAAATATCATTGTCGACAGATCTGGAGAAATTACCACTGCATCTTTAGACTGTCTTCGTCAGATGAGAGGTTAGTTTCTAAGTGTTTCGATGAACTTAATTACTTAAGTGAGATCGTTCTTGCGAAGGTGAAATACACCCCTTTGAGTGGCTTTCATTACAGAAAATATTAGCAATCTACTCTGTCAATTATATTGCTTGTAATTAGTGACAGCAAAAATATTTAATAATCCTTGTGATTTTGCAGAAGCAATTCCATCACTGATTACTGGTTGATGTACGTATCTATCCACATCAAGGCTGTTGAGATAGACTTGTGAAGATTCACGACAGCTCTTAGAGGATTTGCATTTTAAAAGTGCCATAATTATGAAATAAGTGTGTAGATAAGTGATTAAACTATGTTTTATTGAAGTTGTTGTGCGATTTTAAAGGAATAATAAATGTTAAATACAGTGAGTGAATAATGAAAATCTCATTTTCCGCATGTTAAGCCGTCCTATACCTGTAAATTTTCCGCCACTTATTTATTAGTAAACACTTGTTGGAGAGTGACATGCCGCCCCCTCCCCCCCCCCCTTTCTCCACAATCTTGGTGTGACACTGACCTGTAACATATCCCAAAGTTTAGAATATGCATTTTGAGGCTGTTGATAAGAACGTAGGAAGTACAGATCTTCCAGTTAAATCAGGAATAGTTTAAGTACAGTACTTGAAGGTAACGCAGGAAAAGCTTACTTATGTAGGTGGTAGTAGTGTCGGCAAAAAGTTCTTGTGTGTGAAGTTGCCATGTAGAACACCAGGTGTAAAACTTTTCTCCAGAGTCTTGAACTGTGTCGAAACAAAAGTGAGGCATTCATATGACTCAATACTACTGTTTTCATTTCATTACACGTACACAAATGTGTGAGTTCTGCTGTGTTAGCACTTCAAAGTCCTGTAGGCATGTGGAGTATTAACCAGAACTGTCATGCTGGAAGTAGAATCAAACACATTTGTTACGTTACTTGATATTTTCAGAAGAAAAAGGCAATGTTGATTCTTATTAATTCGGAGCCACAGCTTTGTTTGACCAATCATAACTGGTGCTGAATGTGCATGTCATCGCATAATATGAGGGGCTTATTTCAATAGTGGTACAAGTCCATTACTTTTTTTTCCCTTATTGTTATTTAACACCTTACATAAGGTGGGCTGGCAGCAGCACAGTATGCTACTCTTCAGCCACAGGTTTTACAAAAGAAAAACAATGGAGATACAGAATATACAGAACATAGTGGGGGACAAAAAACAGTAGACACAGTAATGAAAAACACGAAGCCGTTCACATGCGAAGACAACCAAGGAAACTGTTAGCACTGAACACGGACACTGATGATGGAGACGACACGTGAACGATGGAGCGTGTGCGGCGAAAAACACTGAGGCACAAACACGACGGCACACACACTAAACTGATGGCGATGATCTCCGGTGCGCGAATGTCCACTTAACGTGTGCGAATCCAGGGACCTGCCAGGAGGGGAAGAAGGTGGTGGGGGAGGGAGAGGGAGACCAGAGATGCCAATGGCAGAGGAGATGGTGGGAGGAATGAAGGTATGGGGGTAGGGGAAGCCCAGGGGAGGAGGGGGGAGAAAGGGAGGAGGGAGGGAAGGGGGAGAGAAGGGTGAGAGGGTGCCCATATGAACAAACACAGGAAGTGGGAGGGGAGTATCAAAGTTGGTAGGAGGGGTAGATGGAGGGGAGAAGGGCATCATCAGGGAGGGGGAGCTGTTGGAAGCCACCTTGGGAGAGGGTAAGGAGAGTGGAGAGATGGAGAGCAGATGGGACGTGGAAATACATGCGCGTCAGCAGACGGGGTTGGGAGAGGATGTGAGAAACGAGCGGGTGAGGGGGATGTAGTTTACGGAAGGTGTAGAGGACCCGTATCGGTTCGAGGAAAAGGAGGAGGTGGGGGAACGGGATGAGGTTGTACAGGATCTGTGTGGGGGAGGGGAGACAGATACAATAGGTGAGGCGAAGAGCATGGTGTTCAAGGATTTGAAGGGGTTTGTAAAAGGTAGGAGGGGCGCAGCTCCAGGCAGGGTGGGCATAGCAGAGGATAGGGCGGATGAGGGATTTGTAGGTGTGGAGGATGGTGGAGGGGCCCAGACCCCATATACGGCCATAAAGGAGCTTGAGGAGATGGAGGCGGGAGCGTGCCTTGGCTTGGATTGTCCGGACATGGGGAGTCCAGTAGAGGCGACGGCCAACGGTGACGCCAAGGTACTTAAGGATGGGGGTGAGGGCGATAGGACAGCCATAGATGGTAACATAGAAGTCGAGGAGGCGGAAGGAAGGGGTGGTTTTGCCTACAATGATCGCCTGGGTTTTGGAAGGTTTGACCTTAAGCAACCACTGGTTGCAACAAGTGGTGGACCGGTCAAGATGGGATTGGAGAAGGTGTTTGGAGCACTGCAAGGTGGGGTCAAGGGCAAGGAAGGCGGTGTCATCGGTGTACTGGAGAAGGTGGATGGGACGTGAAGGCAGTGGCATGTCCACCGTATACAAAAGGTACAGAAGAGGGGAGAGGACGGAACCATGGGGCACACCGGCAGAGGGGAAAAAGAAAGGTGTAGGAATCTGTGTTATGAACAGTGACGTAGGAAGGAGGTTGGGAAAGAAAGGACTCGATCAGATGGGCGTAGTTAATAGGAAGGGCGAAGGTGTGGAGCTTGAAGAGGAGACCGGAATGCCACACACGGTCATAGGCGCGTTCGAGGTCGAGGGAGAGGAAGATGGCGGAGCGACGGGAATTGAGCTGTTCAGAGAGGAGATGAGTGAGGTGGAGGTCATCGGTAGAGAAGGACGGCCAAAAGCCACACTGGGTAACGGGAATGAGGCTGTGCTGGCAGAGATGCTGGTGGATGTGCCGGGTAAGGGTGGATTCCAGGAAGACCGAGGTAAGGCTGATGGGATGGTAGGAGGAGACGGCAGACGGCGGCTTGTCGGGTTTAAGAAACATCAGGATGCTGGAGGTTTTCCACAGGTTGGGGTAGTAGCCAGTGGACAGGACAATATTATAGAGCCTGGCCAGGGTGGAGAGGAAGGAGGCAGGAGCTTCACGAAGGTGGCGATAGGTGACACGATCATGAGTGGGAGTGATGTTGCATTTCGTGCAGAGTGAAGCGATGATATTCTGAGTAGTGATGGAGGTATTGAGTTCAGTGCGTGCAATGTTTTCCAAGTACTGGAAACCAGGAGCGAGGGGAGGGACAGAGGTGTCAGTTCAATCGTGGACATCTGGGAAGAGGGAGTAATCGAACTGGAGATCGTCGGGGATGGTAAAGACATCGGAGAGGTAGGAGGCAAAATGATTCGCCTTACTAAGGTTGTCAGGAAAGGGGTGACTATCATGAAGGAGAGGGTAGTAGGGGGGGAGGTTAGATCTGGTAAGGTGGCGGAAGGCTGACCAGTACTTGGATGAGTTGATAGGAAGTGTAGCATTTAGACGGGTGCATGTCTGTCGCCAGTCTCGTCATTTCTTAGCTGCGGGCAAGTTTCTGATATGTCGCTGAAGTTGCCAGTGGCGTCGTAGTGTGTCCAGGTCACGCGTGTGAAGGAAGTCATGGTGGAGATGGTGGGATTCACAGAGAAGGAGGCCGACCTGTGGAGGTAAGGTAGGATGGTGGGGGTGGATGGCGACGGAAGGTATGTGGGCCTCCACGGCCTCAGACAAGGTCTGCTGGAGAAAGGAGGTGGCATGGGTAATGTCATCAGGGTGGTGGTAGGTGAGGGGGTGGCTATCGACCTGGGTAGGCATCCAGTCAGCACAGGAATAATCATGAACATACTTCACTGGAGGATCATTACGAGGGTCAGGACATGGGCGACAACCGTCTGAAACGGTGAGGTGGACAGGGAGATGGTCATTACCAATGGGGCCCAAGACACCACCGCTGTGTGGCCAAGGAGATTAGGGGAGGAGAGGATGACATCGGGAGTGGAGTTGGATTCAGGGCGGGTGTGCTGGGGAATGGGAACAAGGTCGTCTTAGAGGGAGGAGAAGAACCAATGCCACCGCCGTAACTGGGCGGCGGAACGACTATGGATGTTGAGGTCAGTGGCGATCATGTAGGAGGAGAAGGTACAGTCAATGAAGTCAAAAGGAATAGGGGCGTTGTGGCCGACATAGATGATGGCGCAGATGATGGTAAGGCCAGGGAAGAAGAGACTAAGGATCAGGTGTTCTGTGGGGTTGGGAAGGAGAGGTTGGAGCCGAACAGGGGTCTGGGAGTGGTGACCAATGGCTACTTCGCCACGCACTATCGGGAGGGGATTATCGGAGTGGTGAAGGAGGTAGGGCGAGGTGTGTGTACAGTGTGTTGGGGCTGAAGAAAGGTTTCATTGAGGAGGAAGGCATCCACACGGTGAGTTGCAAGGGTGTGCAGGGCCATTACCTCCACTTTTCTGTCTATAATGCTTCTCAAATTAATGATCCAAAGAAACAGAAATAAAGGTTCATCTCTTGCAAGAAGCTATATGCTTGAATATTTCTGGTATCTCAACTGCAGGTTTTTCAGCGCTCGTTTACCTTTACGACTATGTATCTCAAAATGAACAAAAATGGACTTGTGCCACTATTGAAATAAGCCCTTCCTATTCACACACAGCACATCGATCTCATGAGGCACAAGGCTCTCATAACAAAGTACGTACGTCGGTCAACAGATGGCACTAGGAAAAGAATGTGAACTGCGCTTTTTAGTTGCAACTTGCGGCTTCTTGTTGCGATTTGTCACAGAAATCGCAGTTTGACTCAATAGCGAATAGTGTAGTACGAACGTTGCTCAACAGATGGTACTGTTATCTGGGCTTTTTAGTTGCTACTTGCGACTTTTAGTCGTGACTTATCACAGAAATCACAGTTGGACTCGATAGCGAATCGCAGGGAAGGAGCATGGTACGAACTTTGGCCGACACTGTTAACTGCGCTTTCAAATTGCTACTTGCGACTTTTAGCCGCGATTTGTCACTGAAATCGCAGAAAGCAGTACGGAATTCGGCCAACAGATGGCTCACAGCGTTGAATGTGAAATGCTACTTGGGACTGCTAACTGTGGCTGAAATCGCAGTTAGATTCTGTAAAGTTGTTATTGTGATATCTGTGACTTGTTAATCACTGTGATTTCTAACAGATACGCGATGTCCTGCCCACCATTTATTGTGTAGTGTATGAATGGAATTGGAGGGCGAGAGTTAGGTCTGGAGATAGATGTGCTTGTATGCTGCTCAAGATGGAATGCTTTGGCAGCTCTCCCCAACCACCCAAAAATGTTAATAAATTCAAGGGAATTGGCTAGTGATTTTTCATGCTAGGGACTTAACATCACATACTGGTTGTTGTTATCCCCCTCTACTGCGTTGAAAATTAGTTTAAATAAATAGTTATGGTATATTGTTTGTTGTGAAGCAGATTTTTGCGTTTTCGGGAACTACATATTTCTTGTATCTTTTAATCTTAACAAAACATTACGGTTTTCATTCTCGAATGACGTGATTTTTAAAAAAACATGCCAGTTTACACATCGTGGCCACCACAAGAAACTGGCCAGAGGGAGGAAAACCAAGCGAAGCATGCATTGCTTGTATAAATAGTATCTGAGGTAGACCACATCTGTGCTAAAGCATATGTAGGTGCAAGAAAATGCAAGTACAAAAAAAAAAAAAAATTGTTCAAATGGCTCTACACTCTATGGGACTTATCATCTGAGGTCATCAGGCCTCTAGAACTTAGAACTACTTAAACCTAACTAACCTAAGGACATCCCACACATCCATGCACGAGGCAGGATTCGAACCTGTGATCGTAGCAGTCGCGCAGTTCCAGACTGAAGGGCCTAGAACCGCTGGCCAATATGTAAGTACAAATCAATCACACTGCGCATACATCTCATAAGATTAATGCAGTTTAAGTATATAGCGTTGGTCAAACAGAAATCTTTACTTGCAATAAACGATTCTCATGTGATAATACTCGTATGCATGCGATGGCCAGTAGGGAGTACGAAATGAGCATCAGTACAATTCAGCCACATGAATCAGCTGTGCACGAAATAGTATGTATTTAATTTTATATAAATGTGATAAACCAGTTGCAGATATGGTTCCTTCTGAAGTCCACAGCTACTCCTTCTTCCCAAAACTCTGAATAAAAAACCTGTCTCTAATGACCATGCTCACCAACAGAACATGCAAATTTGCAGTTACTTCCATTACAAAAACAATATTGTATGTCTGTGATGATTTTCTTATAAATTTGGAGGAAGAATATGTCCCTAAGGGCACCCTTTCTGGGGATCAAGGCACCACCCACAGCTCTCATCAAAAAAGGAAAAATACAGTATATTCAGATGTTTTTCTTTCAAGAAAATGATTTAAAAGGTGGTGTTACTCCGATTTTTGTCAGGAATTGACCTGTAACTTTTGTATGGCTTCTTAAAAGTCACCATTCGAAAAGTTTACTTCAGTAGCTCTGATATTTTCGTTGGCATACAAAGGTGCAGGGATAGAAAAGTAACAGATGTATAGTACTATTCATTCTCTTGGGTAATTCCAAATATTTTATCAGCTCATTGAATACAGAATGAAAACCATGTGCTAACCCCTTAACTACCAGTGCTAAAAGTACCCTGATAAATGGAATTGAAAACAATGGAATTTGCATATTATGATAGGCAGCGTCCTAAGTTTTGCTGATACACACTGATACGTTGCAGATAATGAGAGTATTAAAAAGTAATAGTTCACACTCAACATTTGCAGGCCATCTGATGGCATAGAATCACCATTCAATAAAAATAGAAAATTATCTACAGTATTTTAAAAACAGCAATAACCTACACCGTGGAAGTTCCTGGATATAAATAAACATTTTGAAATTCGCGCGGCAGTGAGTAAATAAACGCACAACGAAACAAATGAACAGGAAGCACCTGCACTAACGTACTAGATCACAACAGGAACATTTTATGCATTCGTTATGTAGATAACGTAAATACGTGTCAAACCGTCAGACCATCCCTTATAAAGAAATTAAGTCCCATAACACATCGTAAATAACGGAACTAGACTGGAAGAAGCAAGAATCGTAAGTAACAATACAAATAACGCGAGTTTCGATCTGCAATGGAAGAGAAAAAGAAGCCGTTTGTTTTGTGTCGCAGATAACAGGTTGTAAGAAAATGCGTGTAAAGGCCAACTGAAGGACGGGATACAAATATCGTACTGATACTAATGCTGGGAAACGAAAGAAGAATGACAGCTGTGAAATTTCTATTACGTACTGGATATACACGAAAACATACGTAATGGTGTAGTACAACAATGAAATACGTCAAAATAGTCAAATGCAGTAAAAGAAGAAAATGGAAAAGTGAACTTACCAAATGGGAACTTCCTGAAAGAACCGTACCTCGCCTAGAAAGACATCAACAAAAATCACATACCCACATACACAACAAACACAACATTACGAAAACACTCACAGACACACACACACACACATACACACACACACATGTACACACATTCATCCCCCCACCCCATCCTAATGTGAAATTAGCTAACGCATGTCAGATGGTACATTTGCCCAACATGTTTAATAAAACATTTTAATGGGCAATATGTTTGGGGAATACTATGTCTCCATGAATATTCGTCTAGGTGACTTTGAAGTGTGGAAATCTGGCTTTCCTTTCCCTACAAGAGATTTCACAGCTGACCAAAAACCCTCCATGGTATTTGTGCAAGCCCCTGTGGATAATGATCTGTACTCAATATTGTGATTTACTACGAGATGCTGATAACACCTTTCCCCTAAATCCCTATATGAAGAAAACTGTCTGAAATTCCTTCCTTCTATTGGGCACTACTTCGAACACTACATCGTCACACTCCTGACCTGAAATTACTGCCTCTCCCCCCCCCCCCCCCCCCACAAACCCATAACTCCACCAGAGGTCCCCCCCCCCCCCCCCCCGTTGTACTACTTCCTTTTTCCAAAATGTGATTCTTCAATTTCGACCATAACACCCGGCCCCCACAACAGCCCCCTATATTTCATGTACTCCCCACACACTTCCCTACGAAAAGAATATCAATCCACAACTGTATGCTTACTCAAACGACATTCATGCACACACAGCCACACAGGATACCTCAAACACCAGCAGTAAGTGGTTTCCACAAAGTCTCTCAAGGCGATCATAGATTTTTCGAAAGACGTCCCTCTTCTAATGGATCGCCACAACCTATCTCTGCTTCAGCGCCATACACTTGTGAGGAGCATTTGTTCGCCGCACTCACGACATCGAATATACTGACCAGTCAGACCACACATTTGCAAACAACAAATTGTGGCCAACGTTTCTTTGCCCATAGCCTCTCCTAAATCATCAAGGTTCATCAGAACAGATAAATCCATACCTACAAATGAAAATGAGATACTAATAAGAAACTGGTAATACAAATTGCCTCAATATCACTAAGAATTAAATTAAGTACCGAATGAATTAGAAACAACTAATTAATTTAATAAATGCACATGAAGAATATTTTCAGCAATATGTAGCGATCTCTTTTAAAATCACATTCACTTATTTTAACGTACAATGATAGTTCTTATGCGGAACACAGAAACGTTTTATAATCAATGGCCCGAAGTGAAGACATTACTATCTATGAGTAATGTATGACGATATTGGTCAAAGCCAACGGGTTCTATCCCCTGCGTCACTATACCCCGTCTTTCTGATACATTTTAGTTTCTCCCTGCCCAAAACTCCCGCTTTCCTGTGCTTCTCTCGTTAGATTCAATACTTAATATCAAATTAACACTATATTGTAACAGTATGACTTCACCATGCGCTTCACTATAAAGCAAAATTTAAAGGTTCTCTGTATTTTTCTAGTCGTATAATTTACGAGATCACTTCTTACGAGACATGAAAATTTATTCTCAAACTTTTTCTTAATTATTTTCGTTATCTTCAGTTCGCTTCGATATAATTAATGACTATGTAAACAACTGCGTGACTGTGATTGTAATTTTATCGTATGCTACATTTGTCTGTTTATGAGCATCATCCGTTGCTTTCACAGATTGCCTATACGTAGCGTCTATGACTTAGGTATCACATCATTGCCCAAAAATGACGAGTGGAATCGGACACAAGAATTTATCCAAAGTACGAATAGAACTGTGTAAATATCTATTACAGAAACCGGTATCCTGTGCCTAATATTCGCCACAAAAAAAGCATTCAATGTGTCGTGTATCGGGTAAGTGTCATTGTGTCATCGCCTCACCAACACAAATTTCATTCCTGATGATGCGTATATACATAAGTTTTTAAGTTGAAAATTGATTGTAACCGGAACATCATATTTTTCAGACTGGAAAATACAAATATCTCATTGATGAAAGCACAGAAAGAGCAGCAATTTGGGAAAAGTCGCACAAACTGCGTCTTGTATATGGTGGAATTTTTATTAGCAAACACCGAAAGAAGAAGAGCAACACAAAAAAATGAGCTAAAAACGATTTCACGCAATATGCAAGAAATATGTAAGTTAGATTTCACTGTCCAAGAGCAGAAATTGTATGGAGGAAAAATCTGTTGATGAAGGCTTAAGTTGTAGGCAACATAACGCAGTATCTGTACTGTATGAATATTTTTTCCTCTTAACACGTTCTTAAACAACATGAAGGTTGCAGTAAACAAGAGAAGAGAATTTCAAACTCACTTTCATTGAAGGTTGCCTGCAGTGTAGAAGATTTATTGGGTTTTACCGTTGAACGTATTGTACACGTAAATATTACTAAACACATGTTGTTTATGTTTTACTGTGTACCTCGTGAAAAACAGTTTACTTCGCCATTTTCAGGTACTGGGATTGTCTTCTTCTGACATTTCAAGTAGAAAATTCAGAACAGGTATTTTGGAGCTGTCTTTCATTTTTAGTGTAAGCAGCAATGGATAAGCTACAAGTTCTGTGTACAAACGAGAGTCCAGTTGCAGACTATCTTCAGTGAAACCTCCACATATGTTAGCAACTGCATTAATTCTTAATTAAAATGTCACTTGTGGGGAATCTCAATCAAAAATGCATGCTATTATATTAACTCTCAGATTTAGTTGTGCCAGCAGCTGAGAGGCTCCAGTGTCCTGTTCCTCACTCTTGTGGAAAATGTAATGCACACAAAGAAGATTGCTGTTGTCCACTAACTGGTTGTCTAACACAGGTATGTTAACAGAGAACATATATTTGCATCAGTACATGTTACTTTGCGATGTTTCAATCCTTAGCGTGTCAAGCTTCTCCTTCCATTCATCATTGTGAATTGAAAATTTAAAATCTCAGCAGTGGTGGTGCATTGGAATATGAAATTGTATGCACCTTGAGTGAAAACACGGACACACGGTATTGCTATTTATGGGCAGTTTATTGCCATAACGTATGTAGTATGATTGCTGACAGATAAGATTCGCAAATGCATGCAAATTATAATTAATTGTTCTCAGCCCACTCACATATACCTACATTGCTTATGGCTCAGTACTTAATTGCTCACCCGCCATTGTCTTTGTCTTAACACACTCCTTTATAATTTCTACAATATTCCTATGTTATATACTTCATAATGTTTACATAAGAGTTCACCCGTACGATTGAAATAGTCCATCCTCTTGTGTGCAACTGTCTTTTTCACCTTCGAGTCTCACAGCAACTCTTAACTTTGTGGTTTTTAATCCCATACTTGAGACCTTAATTAGTAATAAAAAAGAAAGTATATTATAAAGGTAACCTGACCAGATTTTTAGTACTAAATATTTCTTGTACCAACAGACAGGTTTTGTAAAACACAAGGATCCACTTCTTTATACTGTAACTTCATGTGCAAGAAAACTTCTTGGCTTCTGATAGTTACAATTTATTTAATGTTAACAAAAGCTTGAATTTTGAATATTTCCCTTAAAATTCAAAACATGGGAAATCTAAGAGCTTTACTGTGTAAAATAAATTTATGTAATTCAGTTTTATCAGAACAGATACATTACAATATCTAAAAATGGTTGTTGGTTTGAAATTGTATTTTAATTAAATGGGATACTGAGTTTTGAACTATGGAAATTGAGGAGCATTTTTCAAAACTCGATAAATGCAACATACTCAGTTATTTACAAAATGAGTTTTTCTGTTTTCACTGAGATAGATAGAAAGGTATTGCATGTTACACATTGTTATTGTAAAGTTTTTCCTCTTACATCTATACATTATTCGGCCAAAGCATCGTTCTAAAACTCCTTTGCATCATCTGGAATTTCAAAACACTTTAGCTAGGCAGACATATCTTCCTTCCTTTCTTTGCTGACCATATTTTGTTTTGGCAAAAGAGTGGATGTTAGTATTGTTGGATGGCATGTCTTCTTTAATCTCAGAGCGTCAACTTTTTAAGGATCACCAACGTATGTATCAGGTACTGACACTTCAACAATTTTTTTTTGCTTTCTTGTATGAGGTGACATGCTGGCTGTTCCTTTTAATGGTAGCTTTGACTTTAGTTCTTTCTGTGTGCTATCTTTTAGATTTTTAAATGTCCAGTCCATGTTTAGAACTTTGAAAGTACCACACTCTTCCAAAAAACAGTAATGGGAGACAAGATGCTTTCTTTTCTTTCTGTAAGACTTCTCAGTTCTACCAAACACTCGGTCTGGAGGCCTATAGCTATGGGCATGGACGGGGAACAAGTGATTAATATTATTGAATATTATGCTCTTTTCCAAGAACACTGTAAGCATCACCATCATTAAATTGTTTTTATTGTTGCTGTTGCAAGAATATGAGAACAGATGTATAGTATTGGTGCCATCATTCGGTTTTTTCTTAATCTGAGTCCGAAAGAATATCTAACAAAGCCAGAGGAACTTGATTGCATCCTCTTGAAGATTCTGTTTCCAGCTAAGTGTAGAAAAAACGATGCATTCACTTTTTTGCTCCTTAGTGTGGATCATGATACACAAGTTTGTATAACCACATTTGTTTAGCATAGAGAACCTTACAGACTGATAGTTTTGCAATGGGCTGGTTTTGCTCCATGTCAAAGCAAATCTTAATGACAGTAGGATTATCTCATTTCATTATATCGTAAAAATGTTTTGCATGAATGTTATGTAATCTGTGTCTAGTTCGTAGTTCATTCTTCTCTTGAAGACATGTTTATGCCTTTATTTCCTTTAAACTTTCCTCACAGATGGAGCATATATCGATATGAGGAGCCCTTATGATAGATTAAAATGTTTGTAAAATATATGCTTGTATTTTGATAAGGAGCATAGTTTCAGTCCTAAAATGTTTCGTTTCTTCACAGAATCGCTTGAACATTTTATTGAGTGTGAGATATGAAGGCAAATAACCTCTTGTAGACTTCCCCATTCCATGATGGCTCTCTTTGCATTTACATTTCTTACATCATTATTAATGGCAATAGTTAGCGCCTTATGATCCTTTCCCATTTTGTCGCCTCCTCTCCTTTCCTTGACAACTTTCCTCTTTCATGGAACCTGTTTGCTAGATAGGGTAACCTGCCCTTTGATCCACAAGATACTCCTTGGATAGTGGCAGCACAAAGTGGCACTACCTCACCATTCCTTTTTCTAATGGTTTACTTGACTATCACTGTTTTCTTCCTTTTTGCATCCTGGCTGTCCACTGCTTTGCACTGAGGTTAAGAAACATTAAGAACTTTGAAAGGAAACTTATCTTGATCCATTTTATTTAATGATGTCATGTGATGATGAAAGTATGGAATATCTTCATAGCAGAGTTCAGCAGCTTTATATTCTTTCATTCCTTTAGCTTTTGAAGGTGAAACGTCAAGTCCACGATTGCATTTAATGATAGGCTTCTTTTTACACTTCTTGCTTTGCGTTTCAGATCGATGTAAGCCCTTCTCGAATCAGAATTTTCTCCCATGCGAATGTCCTTTGACTTGTATGCTTTCTTCAGAACGACAAGAATCATCATCCATGCTGCTTCCACTTGCAATACTTCCTTGCAAGCGTACATTTGAGTGTCACATGAGTATTTGTCTAAAAACAACCGCAGGTGTTCGAATAACAATGAACAATGGTCGCAACACTCTTCCCACCAGTAAATATTGTTATAACAATGAGTAAGTTGCAGCCATTCTAATGATCTGGATACATTATTCTGTCTGGCGTTTGTTAGAGAAAAGTCGCGAATATTCTACTGTTTTCTTATACAGAGAACCTTCGATACATAGCATTATAAATACGGACTATTTGCCGAATAGTAAGCTAGTTTACATTCAGAATCAGAAATATTAAGACTAAAGAATGAATAAGTAATAAGTCCTAGTTGTAGCAAGTACAAGTGTGAAGATTAGTCAAGAGTTATAGTGATCAGTTGATGATGAAGCATTAATAATAGTCATTCATAGTAATTTCTCAGTAAATATATTGTTATGAGACTCATAACAATATTTTTACTAATACCCTATCTCTGTTAATAGTGACTTTGGAGAACATTCCTAAATATGCATTGTTACCATATGGGCCCTCCATCGAATGCACTAGAAAAGAACAGAATCGACAATAAAAGTTCCACAAACATAAATTACCATGTATGTCATCATTAGAAACTCGCCCTTATAGTATTCGTAGTGAGCTACACACCTTTAGGTTTCTCTGTATCTGCATTGGTTCAACACGATACCCACCAGTAAACATTGTTACAAAAATGAGTAATGTCGCTTAAGGCAGTTACTATACTCCATTGTTATTAACCACTTGCTGCAGAAAGAGTTGAGGTGCGAGAGAATGATTATATTGATTACAGTGCATTTGTTGGCTTGCTGCTGTAACTGTATGAATGCATATATCGAGTTTTGCTGAAACCTGTTAATTTGGAGGGTTCATACAGACAGCAGTAGTTGGCTTTTGCGAAAACTTGGTTCATGGGTTGGTATATGAGGCCAACATTATGCCATTATCATATCTAATTCAATTTAGAAATATTTTTGAATGTATCGAGCGTTGGGGAGGGGTGGAGATGTTCGGGAATTCATGGGAAATTATATCTTTAATTATACAAATGTGAAATCCATAACCAAATGGAAAAGTTGATAAATACATGTATGTATGCTTAGGTGCAATCACAGTTCTATAGTTACGATAATAAGATAACGAGAATGAATGTAATGTCTGATTGCTTGGTTTAAACATGCTATGTTTCAACATCCAGGCAAATTATTTTTAAATACCAATTGACTGTTGTGCTCTATAGTTAAAGCCAACCAATGTCAGTCCAAGGACAGAATGTAGATAATGCCAACAATAGAGTGCTCAGCCACAGTTGCAGTAATATGCATAAGCACTGCCCAGGTTTTCTATTCAGTAAGGATATCATCACTGGGATACAAAGAAGAGTATCAGCTTCAGAACTGTACTTGTACAAACATGTTACTTAATCATCCAGTATCCATGCATTTGTATTGTGTTACAGGTTATCTGTAATCCTGAAGCAGAATTAAGAATTAAGGTTGCTGCAAAGCTGACATTAGTGTTGAGATGAGATAAAGGAAATCAGACCACTTTCTGTTTCTGAAATTTTGTTGGCAATACTGCTACAGTCAGTCCGGGTAAATTTGTGCCACTTTTTAACATTTATTGAAAGTACTGGACACAAAATAAATTACACATTGTTACAGGCATTTTAACATTTTATGTCCATAGCTACTGAGTCCTTGGAAAAGTGAAGATATATCTCAACTATGCCCTATTAGAATAAAATTCCTATTTTAATCCTGATATAAATTTACACTGTCATTCCAATAAATTTAGTTCAGTTTAAAAAAGAAACAATGGCTCCAAAATCTAATGCTCTGGGTAAATTTCGATCACAGCAGAAGGAAATCACAGGTTAAAAAGAAGTAAAAACGGTTAGTGTGAATTCAGTACTGAAGGTTTTTTGAAATATCAAGACAGTTGTATCATCCTGGCATTGTTCATCTTAAACCACAGTCGTCAGATGCTCTATTCACAGCATATGCCATGAAATAATAATCACAAGCCCAAGTGGTTGTATGACGTTGGAAAGACAACCGAAATAGTAATAGAGATCACAGAGGTAATAAAACTGCCACTTTTAGTACAAAATAAGCAAATATGTGAAACAACCACTTGAAACTAGTAGGAAGTGGTACAATGATACCCTGACTGTAAGAACCTCATCTTCAGCGTTTGACAATATAAATTGTGAGCATATTCTCTGAGCCTGTCGCTTGTTCTAAGTGATGCATTTATGTTACTGTCATTGTGTGCCAAGTTTAAAAAAATATTTATCTAACTCCATTGTCTGTTGCTCTGTTGATGTTGGCTTAGGCTTCTAAGTTTTGTTTTCATTTAACTACTGGTTTCCTTTGAACCATTTGGTGCAATGTTGGTGCATGCATAGAAACTTGTGTTCAAGTCTCACCTATATACCTAATCTAGACTTTCAATTTTAATGGGCTATTTCTATAAATTTATCCAGTTCCTATGATACATAATAAATTTAAATGCCACTGAAATGTTTTATTTTTTTGGATATTTCCACTTTTGAAACACTTCATATGTTCATCAAAACGTACTACATGATTTGGTATCCCAAGTATGAGTACTACCTGAGATTGGGTGACTATGTTTGTGAGAAGGAAATTAGTCATTTTGCTTGTGTGAGAGGGAGTCTTGACCTGGCTATAATGTTAGATCCCTTATTACATAAGGTAAGGATTGGAAAGTTACTTGAAATAATCTCAACTAGAAGTGTTATGCAACATCAAAATTTATACAGAAAACACTTTCAACTCTTGCTGTACTTGCTACAAAGGAGTTGTACCCACAACGAGGGCAAATCTTAGTACAGTGAACGATTAGTACCATTCAAACTGCTTAAAAATAAGGCTGTCAGTATTAACTTGACAATAAAAACGTAAATACTTATTGTGTTATTCATTGCATAGTTCATTTAGTGCTGATAACAATTACATAAGTTAGACAATTATGTTAATATGGCTACCATTGCTATTATTATTTTGCGCTATCATCTATTAGTATTGTTTGTATTCTCGATAAAGTAAGAAACTGTAATTAAAATGCTATAGATAATAATATATGCAAAAATACGCATTTCACAACAATGCAGACATATAATAAACACTACAGCAGCTGAAAAATTAGCTGTGCAAAAAAAATACCAAGAATTAAAAGGAGGCAACGTAACTGATACCAGCAATAACTATTTACCAACTTCTGGAAAAATCGCACCGTCATATACCGCTGTAAAAATTAAATTTTAATATTTTTCATTACAATGCTCCTTTAATGTCAGTGGGATCTAGTAGTTGTCTAAAAATTCAAACGTGTCTATCTTGGTGAAAACAGAAAATCTCATTTTATCAACAACTGTATCTGTTGCATTTATCGAGGTTTGAAAATATATTCCTCAATTTCCATATTTCAAAAGTCAGCATCCCATTTAATTAAAATACAATTTCAAACCAACAACCATTTTTATATCCTGTAATGTTTCTGTTCTGATAAAACTAAATTTCACAGATTTATTGAACATGGTAAATTTCTGAAATTTCCCACATTTTGGATTTTAAGGAAAATATTCAAAATTGAAACTTTCGTTAACTTAAAATAAATGGTGACTATTAGAAGCCAGAGAAGTTTTGTTGCACATGAAGTTATGATATAAGAAAATGGCGGCTTGTGTTTTACAAAACCAATCTATTGCTATAAGAAATAATTAGTTCCATAAATCTAGTCTGGTTATCTTTATGACATTTTCTTTTGTGTTACTAATTAAGATCTCGTATTCTTGCAACTGATTAAAAACCACAAAGTTAAGAGTGGGTGCCTAAGGCTGAGTCCATAAAGTGTCAGACTCGATGGTGAAAAAGACAGCTGCACACAAGAGGATGGACTGTTTCAATTGTACGGCTGCGCTAATAAATAAACATTGTGAAGTATATCACATAGGAATATTGTAGAAATTATCAAGGAGTGTGTTAACACAAAGACAATGGCGGGTGAGCAATTAAGTACTGAGCCATAAGCAATGTAGGTATATGTGAGTGGGCTGGGAACAATTAATTATAATTTTGTATGTACACTCCTGGAAATTGAAATAAGAACACCGTGAATTCATTGTCCCAGGAAGGGGAAACTTTATTGACACATTCCTGGGGTCAGATACATCACATGATCACACTGACAGAACCACAGGCACATAGACACAGGCAACAGAGCATGCACAATGTCGGCACTAGTACAGTGTATATCCACCTTTCGCAGAAATGCAGGCTGCTATTCTCCCATGGAGACGATCGTAGAGATGCTGGGTGTAGTCCTGTGGAACGGCTTGCCATGCCATTTCCACCTAGCACCTCAGTTGGACCAGCGTTCGTGCTGGACGTGCAGACCGCGTGAGACGACGCTTCATCCAGTCCCAAACATGCTCAATGGGGGCAGATCCGGAGATCTCGCTGGCCAGGGTAGTTGACTTACACCTTCTAGAGCATGTTGGGTGGCACGGGATACATGCGGACGTGCATTGTCCTGTTGGAACAGCAAGTTCCCTTGCCGGTCTAGGAATGGTAGAACGATGGGTTCGATGACGGTTTGGATGTACCGTGCACTATTCAGTGTCCCCTCGACGATCACCAGTGGTGTACGGCCAGTGTAGGAGATCGCTCCCCACACCATGATGCCGGGTGTTGGCCCTGTGTGCCTCGGTCGTATGCAGTCCTGATTGTGGCGCTCACCTGCACGGCGCCAAACACGCATACGACCATCATTGGCACCAAGGCAGAAGCGACTCTCATCGCTGAAGACGACACGTCTCCATTCGTCCCTCCATTCACGCCTGTCGCGACACCACTGGAGGCGGGCTGCACGATGTTGGGGCGTGAGCGGAAGACGGCCTAACGGTGTGCGGGACCGTAGCCCAGCTTCATGGAGACGGTTGCGAATGGTCCTCGCCGATACCCCAGGAGCAACAGTGTCGCTAATTTGCTGGCAAGTGGCGGTGCGGTCCCCTACGGCACTGCGTAGGATCCTACGGTCTTGGCGTGCATCCGTGCGTCGCTGCGGTCCGGTCCCAGGTCGACGGGCACGTGCACCTTCCGCCGACCACTGGCGACAACATCGATGTACTGTGGAGACCTCACGCCCCACGTGTTGAGCAATTCGGCGGTACGTCCACCCGGCCTCCCACATGCCCACTATACGCCCTCGCTCAAAGTCCGTCAACTGCACATACGGTTCACGTCCACGCTGTCGCGGCATGCTTCCAGTGTTAAAGACTGCGATGGAGCTCCGTATGCCACGGCAAACTGGCTGCCACTGACGGCGGCGGTGCACAAATGCTGCGCAGCTGGCGCCATTCGACGGCCAACACCGCGGTTCCTGGTGTGTCCGCTGTGCCGTGCGTGTGATCATTGCTTGTACAGCCCTCTCGCAGTGTCCGGAGCAAGTATGGTGGGTCTGACACACCGGTGTCAATGTGTTCTTTTTTCCATTTCCAGGAGTGTATTTGGGAATCTTATCTGTCAGCAACCATACTACATACGTTATGGCAATAAACTGCCCATAAATAGCAATACCGTGTGTCCGTGTTTTCACTCAAGGTGCATACAATTTCATATTCCAATGCACCACCACTGCTGAGATTTTAAATTTTCAGTTCACAATGATGAATGGAAGGAGAAGCTTGACACGCTAAGGATTGAAACATCGCAAAGTAACATGTACTGATGCAAATATATGTTCTCTGTTAACATACCTGTGTTAGACAACCAGTTAGTGGACAACAGCAATCTTCTTTGTGTGCATTACATTTTCCACAAGAGTGAGGAACAGGACACTGGAGCCTCTCAGCTGCTGGCACAACTAAATCTGAGAGTTAATATAATAGCATGCATTTTTGATTGAGATTCCCCACAAGTGACATTTTAATTAAGAATTAATGCAGTTGCTAACATATGTGGAGGTTTCACTGAAGATAGTCTGCAACTGGACTCTCGTTTGTACACAGAACTTGTAACTTATCTATTGCTGCTTACACAAAAAATTGAAAGACAGCTCCAAAATACCTGTTCTGAATTTTCTACTTGAAATGTCAGACGAAGACAATCCCAGTACCTGTAAACGGCGAAGTAAACTGTTTTTCACGAGGTACACAGTGAAACATAAACAACATGTGTTTAGTAATATTTACATGTACAATACGTTCAGCGTAAAACCCAATAAATCTTCTACACTGCAGACAAACTTCAATGAAAGTGAGTTTGAAATTCTCTTCTGTTGTTTACTGCAACCTTCATGTTGTTTAAGAACGTGTTAAGAGAAAAAAATATTCATAAAGTACATATACTGCGTTACGTTGCCTACAACTTAAGCCTTCATCAACGGATTTCTCCTCCACATAATATCTGCTCTTGGATAGTGAAATCTAACTTACGTATTTCTTGCATATTGTGTGAAATCGTTTTTAGCTCATTTTTTTGTGTTGCTCTTCTTCTTTCGGTGTTTGCTAATAAAAATTCCACCATATACAAGACGCAGTTTGTGTGACTTTTCCCAAATTGCTGCTCTTTCTGTGCCTTCATCAATGAGATATTTGTATTTTCCAGTCTGAAAAATATGATGTTCCGGTTACAATCAAATTTCAACTTAAAACGTACGTATATCCACATCATTAGGATTGAAATTTGCGTTGGCTTCTAGATGCAGGCATTTACACAATGGCACTTAGCCAATGCACGACACATTGAATGTTTTTGTTGTGACGAATATTCAATAATAAATACTTACACAGTTCTGTACATACTTTACATGATGCTAATGAGGTGCATTTTTGTTGGTAAATTTGTAACTACCATACATTTTCTAACAACCTGTCATCTGCAACACAAAACAAGTGGCTTCCTTTTCTCTTCGATTACAGGTCTAAACTCGCGTTATTTATATTGTTACTTACGATCTTTGTTTCTTTCAGTCTATTTTTGTTATTTACGATTTGTTACGAGACTCACTTTCGTTGTAAGGGAAGCTCTGACAGTTTAATACATGTTTACTTATGCATAAAATGTTTCTGTTCTAGCACGTTAGTTGTTTTCTTGCGCGTTTATTTGTAGAATGCACGCGAAAATCATTGTGGTTATTTATATCCACGATCTTCCACTGTGTAGGGTATTGCTATTTTTAAGAACCTGTAAATCTATTTTTGTTGAATGGTGAATCTCTACCATTAAATGGCCTGCAAATGTTGAGTGGAGCTGTTACGTTTTGTTACTCTCAGTATCTGCCACAATGTTTCAGTGTGTTTCAGCAAAACGCTGCCTGTCAGAATACGTAAATTTCGTAATTTTCAATTCCAGTTTGGAGGGTACTTGTACCACCGGTAGTTAAGGGCTTAGCACATGGTCTTGGAACTACAACAGCAATCAAATATCTCATTGCAATGCATTGCCTATATTGTTTAGTGTATCTATAAAACATGCTTTAACATTATGGCCTTTTTGTAACTTGGAACATATGATTAAAATTTGATTATGGGAAAAATCAAATACTGAGTCTGTGTGTGTGTGTGTGTGTGTGTGTGTGTATGTGTGGGTCGGTGTGAAATGATTTCTACCAAGCACCCGTCATTCTGTATTCAATGATCTGATAAAATATTTGGAATTCCCAAGAAAATGAGTAGTAGTATACATCTGTTATTTTTCAATCCTTGCACATTTTTGTGCCAATGAAAATGTCAGGGCTACTGACGTAAACTTTTCAGATGGCGGCTTTTAAGTAACCATAAAACAGTTCCAGGTCCATCCCTGTTAAAAATCTGAGTAACGCCACCTTTTAAATCATTTTCTTGAAAGAAAAACACCTGATTATACTATAATTTTCCTTTTGAAGAGAGCTAGGGGAGGAAGGGGGTGGTGTCTTGTTCCTGGGTAAGGGGCCCTTAGGGGTAAAAGTACTAGCATATTCTTTCGCCAAATTTATAAGAAAATTATCATAGATATACATTAATGCTTTTGTAATGGAAGTAAGTACAATGTTATATGTCCTGTTGGCTGGCTGGAGTGGCCAAGCAGTTCTAGACGCTACAGTCTGGAACCGCGCGACCTCTATAGTCGCAGGTTCGAATCCTGCCTCGGGCATGGATGTTTGTGATGTCCTTAGGTTAGTTAGGTATAAGTAGTTCTAAGTTCTAGGGGACTGATGACCTCAGCATTTAAGTTCCATAGTGCTCAGAGCCATTTGAACCTTTTTTTTATATGTCCTGTTGATCACCATGGTCATTAGAAACAGTTGTTGATCAGACTATTTTGGAAAAGAAGTAGCTGTGAACTTCAGAACGAACCATATGTGCACCTGGTTTGCTATCATATTTAAATAAAATTAAATACACATTATTTCGTGACAAATCATACTAATACCCATTTTGTACTCTCTACTGGCTGTCACATGCTACAAGGTTTATCGCATGTCTGGTGAAACCTGGGGAACCATACATACCGAAATTTGAATGACTGGACCAAGAATCGTAACTGAGCCTCCCAACTGGTACCTGAGCATGCTAGGCACCACACCAACTAACCGTTAGGAGAGGAATGGGACAGGGTAAGAAAGGAGGGCAGCTCCAGGAGTGTGTGTCGACCACACAGAAAGGTTTGTGAGTAGGCAGAAAAGAGCTACGGAAAAGATATTTCTGACGATGAAAGTAGCAACAATATCAAGAACTAGTGGCTGATCAGAACCTCACTCGAATTCACTTACGCATTTACTAATTGGTAGGACAATTGAATAAGTCAGAGATATCGCGTATAAAAACGACCAATTTTAGTGTATTTGTACACACAACAATACGTCATGTTTTGTTGTCAGGACGCCAGCAAAATTTGTGTAGCTGTCTGACAATTTTTATCTCAAGACTTTCATCCCAGAAGGCTTAAATTTCCACTACTTATTTAGTTACAAATGAATAAATGTAGACTGAGTCTTCCCAGGAGCCACATTACTATTCGACAATAATTAATTATGGCACAATGAAGCAAAAGGTGGGAAATGAAGAATCTGTATGAGAGGTAGGGTGGGAAGATCATTGTAACAGGAAAAGTTTTTGATAAAGCAAGGCGCATGGGATGAGAGGGGAGAGGCCAAAATTGACAATTATTTAGGTCACGATCGAAGGGCAGTTGGCACTGTGTAGGCAAGAAAAACTGGTGTTAGGTGGAAAAAGCACAGGTCGCAAATCAGATATTAAAATCAAAATTGAAACGAGTATCATGGTCAGAAACTTGTTTGTTATCGTATTTAAATAAAATTAAATACATATTGTTTTGTGCACAACTGTTTCATGTGGGTGAATTGTACAGATACTCATTTTGTAGTCCCTACTGGCCACCACATGCATACAAGAATTATCAGTTGAACATCATTAGCTGGAAGTCAAGAGTTTTGTTACATCGATGCTATATAGTTAAACTGCGTTAATTCTATGTAGTTAAACTGCATTAATTTTATGAGATGTATGCACAGTGTGACAGATTCGTACTTGCATATTCTTGTAACTGCATATGCTTTAGCACACCTGTGGGGTACCTCAAATGCCACCTATACAAGCAAAGCATGTTTCATCTCGTATTCCTTCCTCTGCCCATTCTCTTGAAGTGCCCCAATGTGTAAACTGGTGTCTTTTTTAAAGAGCACATAGTGTGAGAGTGAGAAGTGTATTGTTTTGTGAGCATTAAAAGATACAAGAAAATGTAGCCTCAGAAAACGTGAAAATTTACTTTACTGCAAAGATTATAAGAGATATATTTATTTACACTGATTTTCAACCCAGCCAAATGGAATAACAACTACCGGTATGTAATTATATAATGTTAAATCTCTAGTATTAAAAAATTAGGAACCAATTCACTTACGTTTCGTAACATCTTTGGGTTGCTGGTGGTAGCTGCCAATGCGTACATATTTCGAGCACGTCTGATTCTGAACTAGAGTATGGCCAGAAGGCATACTTTATGAATCACTGTATGTACTATTTCAACAGGCAGCATATGAGGAGATATGCATGCATCCAAAAATTTGCTAGTAAACTGATACGCCCAAACAAATTGCTCAGGTTTCCAAGTCACTTAACAATGTTAGAACATTGTCGTTTTTTTCCATTTTTTCCTTTTTTTCTTTATTGTATTTCAACTCCCCATCTGGGGCAGGCCAGCAACAGCATAGGCACTGCTCATCAGCCGACAGATGGTACAAGTATGTAACAGGAAGACATTTAAAGCAACATAAAGGAGAAAACATGGCAAAACACAGATATAAAAAGGGGGAACATAATGAAGCAGAGCATGCAAAAGGGTGTGACTAAAAATGGAGATAAAATTTTAAAAACTATTTTACACAAAAAACCATGCACTGTTAGAATTAAAAGACATAAGGCAAAGTACGGCCCGAGTATAAAAAGTTGCACATTGGTAAAAGAGCCAAGTGATGGGCGGCATAACACAGAACAATCACATACAGCAAAACTATATGCAAGTCAAGCACAGGATTAAAACCATATCACTTGATGTCACCATAGAAAGCCACTGAACACAACACTGACGTAGCACACTGATGACAAAGAACAAACTTGGAGGATCTTCCAGGGGTATGGACATGAGGGAGAAGGGAAGAAAGTGGGCAAAGGGGTGGTGGTAGACAGGGGGAGAAAAGGGGGAACATGTGGGGGGTGCGCTGAAGGGGGGGGGGCTGTGAAGGGAAGGATGGAAGAGGAAAACAGCCAGGGAGAAGTGCACAGACTCGGGGGGAGGGGAGGGGGGAAGAGGAAAAATCACTCTGGGGAAGGATGAGAGAGGAAAGGGGAGCCCTGGGAGGTGGAGGAACAAGGCCAGGCTACAGTTGTTAGGAAGGGTAATGTCATCGCGAAGTTCATCATCTGGGAGGGGGAGGTGCTGGAAATCGCCCTGATGAAGGATACTTAGGGTGCGGACGTGGAGAGAGGGAGCAATACAGCGACAGACATGTGGCAGTGGGAGGGTGGTAGAGAGGAAGGACGACACTAGGGGTAGGGGAAGATCACTCCTGTGCACAGTGTAGAGGATGTGGATATGTTAGAGGAAAAGGAGGAGGTGGGGGAAGGGGATGAGGGCACTGTGTGGGGAATGGAAGGCAGATATGGAAGGTAAGGCGGAGCATGTGGCGTTCAAGGATTATGATGGACTTATAAAAGTGGGGAAGGGGGTGGAGATCCAGGCAAAGCTGGCATTACAGAGGATAGAACAGATGGTCTGTAATTGTGGAGAATGGTGGAAGGATGCAATCCCCATGTCTGGCTAGACAAAAGTTTCAGGAGGTGGAGGCGAGTATGGGCTTTCTGGTGGACAGTCAGGAGATGAGGGGCCAGGTGAGGCGACGGTCGAGGGTGAGGCCAAGGTATCTCATGATATGGGTGAGCTGGATCGGATGAGCATAAATGGTGAGGTAGATATCATGGAGATGTAAGGAGCAGGTGGTGCAGCCTATGATGATTGCCTGGGCCTTGAATGAGTTAATACGAAGGAATCACTGGTTACACCAGGTGATGAACTGGTCAAGGTGGGTTTGGAAGGCACATTGGGACCATTCAAGGGTAGGATAGAGAGCCCGGAAGGTGGTGTCATCAGCATATTGGAGGAGGTGTACAGGTGGTGGTGGCCTGGGCATATCATTGGTGTACAGGAGATAGAGGACAGGGGAGAGGATGGAGCCTGGGGGGATGCCGGTGGTGGGTTAAAAGATATGGGGGTTGGTGTCATGGAGGGTGATATAGGAAAGACAGTGTAAGAGGAAGGAAGTGACCAGACAGACAAAATAGGTAGGGAGGGCATAGGTTTGGAATTTAAAGAGAAGACTGGGATGCCATACATGGTCATAAGCATTTTGGAGCTCAAGGGAAACAAAAATGGTGGAGCAATGGAAGTTATGTTGGAGGAAGACAAGATTAAGGAGCAGGTCTTCAGCGGAGGAGGAGGGTTGGAAGCCACATTCAGTAAGGGGGAGGAGGTAGTGTTGATTAAGGTGGTGATGGATACAATGGGAGAGGATTGATTCAAAGACCTTACTGAAGATGGAGGTGAGGCAGATGGAACGATAGGAAGAGGTGGCGGAAGGGGGTTTGTTGGGACACGGGAAGACTTCCCCAGGTTGGTGTAGAAGCCGGTAGAGAGTATGACGTTGTACAAATTTGCAAGGACAGTCAGGAAGGAGAAGGGGCATTCTCTGAGATGGCACTAGGTGTCACAGTCATGACCAGGTACCGTGTTGTATTTTGACCACAGGGTAAGTTTAAAGTCTTGTTCTGTGATTGGAGTGTTTATGTCGGAGGGGGGTAACTGGAGATTGGAAGCAAGTGGAGTGACCGAGGTATCGGCAAATTCAATGATGGTGGGGAAAAGGGAATAAACAAAGTGGGGATCATCAGGGATGTAGAAGACCTCAGAAAGGTGAAAAGCGAAGTGGTTGGCCTTACTGAGGTTGTCAGGAAGGGAGTGGTCGTTATGGAGAAGGGGATAATGGGGTGTGGAATGGGAAGCAGTAAGGCGATGGAAGGCTGACCAGTACTTCAAAGAGTTTATAAGGAAGGTGTCATAGAGTCATGTACAGGTCTGGCACCAAACCCGGCGTTTCTTTGCTCTAATAAAGTTCTGAATGTGCTGCTGGAGTTGCTGGTGGTGGTGGAGTGTATCTCTGTCACAAGGATTGAAGACCTCAGATGTTAAGTCCTATAGTGCTCAGAGCCATTTGAACCTGGCACGAGTCCACAGGAAGAAGCAGTAGAGGCAGTGGGATTCGCAGAGGAGGAGGACAGCTCATGGAGGGAGAGTGGGACGGTGGGGATGGATGGTTTTAGTAGGAACATGGGCCTCCCTGGCGTCAGTATGGCCTTCCAAAGGAAGGACGAGGCATCAGTGATGTTGGGATGGTGATAGGTAAGAGTGTTTCTTTCGAAGGACAGCAGGATAGCGACAGGACAGCGGTTGTCTGCGTTGGTGTCGGCGACAATCACATACATGGAGAAAGTGCAGTCAATGTGGGGAGATGAAGTCGTAGGGAATCGGTTAGGTAGGGGGGAGGACGAATGTTGGGGCTGGACAAAGGTTCCATTCAGGAGGAAGGAGTCGACCTGGTGTTGGGAGAGGGTGTTCATGAGGAGGTATTTCTTGGTGGAGAAGGAGACAGTGTTATTATGGTTTTTTTTTCTTTTATTGATTTTCGATTCCCCCCGAAGGGGGCAGGCTGGCAGCAGCTTAGTATGCTGCTTTTCAGCCTACAGAATTTGTAAAACATCAGAAGAAGATAATAAACAACGAAAGCAGGCGATAAAACGGTGACTTAAATTGTAAAACGGCGGAAAATTGTGGAAAGTTGAAACATAAAACAAAAGGTTGGCGATGCTAATAAAATACACAGGAAGCAGACAGGTAAAATAGTAGACAGACAATTAAAAAACACGGCGACTGTCTGGTTTCCATTTGCAAGAGATATAAAAATCACACCCAGTGACAGTATGATATCCGTTCGCAACACTTCGGAAAAGATACACAACACTTAACACTCTCTGTAAACACTGCACTAAAAAGTCGACATGAAGAGGACACATCACAGCCAAGTGGCAGATGGTGGGGGGGGGGGACTGGGACAGATGAGGGGGAAAGAAGAGGGAAGGAGTGGAAAAACGAAGCGGGGTGGGGACCAACAGATGGAAAGAACTCAAAAGGGGGGCAGGGCAGACACGAGAGGGAATGGGGAAAGGCAGAGGAGGGGAACGCAAAAACGGGACTCGGGGGGGCCGATATCCAGGTGGGACTGGCATAACAGAGGATAGGACGGATTAAGGATTTGTAGGTGTGGAGGATGGCAGAGGTGTTCAACCCCCATGTCCGGCCAGAGAGGAGTTTGAGGAGATGGAGATGGTTGTGGTCTTTGTATTGGATAGATTGGATATGAAGGAGCCAGGTGAGGTGACAGTCAAGGATGAGGCCCAGGTAGGTGAGGGTTGGGGAGAGATGGACAGGATGGGCGCAGATGGTAAGGGAGAAACCAAAGAGCTGGAAGGAGCGAATGATACAACCTACGATGATTGTCTGGGTCTTGGATGGATTGATTTTCAGGAGCCACTGGTTACACCATGTGGCAAAAAGGTCAAGGTGATTCAGGACAATGCGTTGGGACCGTTGAAGGGTAGGAGCGAGGGCAAAGAAGGTGGTGTCAGTGGCATACTGCAGGAGGTGAACTGGAGAGGGGGTGGGGCATATCTGCAGTGTATAGAAGGTAGAGGAGAGGGGAGAGGACAGAGCCCTGGGGCACACCCGCAGAGGGGTAGAAAGTACGGGAATCAGAATTGTGGATGGTAACATAGGAGGGGCAGCGGGAGAGGAAGGAGGCAGTCAGACGGACATAGTTAATAGGACAGGTCTGGAGTTTAAACACGAGACCGGGATGCCAGAGACGGTTGTAGGCCTTTTGAAGGTCGAGGGAGAGAAAAATGGTGGAGCGACAGGAGTTAAGTTGGAGGGAGAGGAGTGAGACATAGGAGTTGGTTATCAGCAGAGAAGGAAGGTAGAAAGCGACATTGGGTGTTGGGGAGTAGGTGGTGTTAGTGGAGGTGGTGATGGATGCGCCAGGTAAGGATGGATTCCAGGAGCTTCCTGAACACTGAGGTCAGACATATAGGGCGATAGGAAGAGGCATCAGATGGAGACTTGTTGGGTTTGGAGAACCATATGGGAGGTTTTCCACAGGTTGGAGTAGAAGCCCGTGGCAAGGATTACGTTGCAGAGGTTGGCAAGGACTGCAAGGAATGAGGGAGGGCAGTGTTTGAGGTGGCGGTAGGTAATGCAGTCGTGGCCGGGAGCAGTGTTGTGTTTAGTGCGGAGTGTGAGGCTGATGTCCTGTGTAGTGATGGGAGAGTCAAGTTCAGATGGTGGTGTGTGGCCCAAGGACTGGAAGCTATGAGCAAGGGGAGGAACAGAGGTATCCGTACAGTTGATGATGTCAGGAAAGAGGGAACAAACTGGGGATCATCTGGGATGGAAAAAACATCAGGCAGGATCTACAAAGGAGAAGGATGGCCTTTGGGGGCAGGGCTGGGCAGTGAAGGTGGATGGCTTTTGTAGGGATATGGGTGGCGATGGCGTCAGACATTTTTGTGCAGGAAGGCAGCAGTGCAGGAGATATCATCAGGAGATTGGAGGGTAAGGTTGTGGTCTTCGACCTGGGTGTGAATGGAGTCCCGGTAGGCATCCCAGTTGGCACAGGAGTAATCATGGACCAGTTTAGGAGGGTTGTCAGGGCGAGGAGCAGGGTGGGGATGGAGACCATTACAGATAGTGAGGAGAACAGGAGCATGGTCACTGCCAATGAGGTCAAGGACATCTGCAGTGATGCACCTCAGGAGGTCAGTAGTGGTGTTGGATTCGGGTCGGGTGTGCTGGGGGAGGGGAACCAGGTCTCCCTGGTGGGTGGTGATAAACCAATGCCACTGCTGGAGGTCGGCAGGAGTATGGCTGTGGATATTGCGGTCAGCGGCAATCAAGTAGGTGGAGAAGGTACGATAAATGTGGGCCAGAAAATCGTAAGGGATGAGGGTTCGTGGGTGGACGTAAATGGTGGCACAGGTGACGGTAAGGATGGGGAAGAACATGCTGAGAGTGAGATGCTTGGCAGGATTGTTGAGGAGAGGTTGGGGCCAAACAGGGACTTGCTTGAGGTGGCCTATAGCAACACTGCCACACGCCAGAGGATATGGGTTATTGGTGCAGTGAAGGCTGTAAGGAGCTGTGGAGATAGAGAAATGGGGTTGAAGGAAGGTTTCATTTCAGATTAAGGAAGAGGAGTTTGTGGGTGGGCAGGGAGCGGATATTATGGTACAGGATACTGTAGTGGTGTTGCGCCACACGAGGGGAGAGTTAGACAAAGGTGGTGAGTGGCGTGAAGGTGAAGTGGGCCTGGTTGTGGGAGTAGGTGGTATAGGTGGTAAGATGGAAGATGGAACGGGTAGAGAGTGCGATTTGGGAAAGCATGTGGGAGCGGGTACATGTTTTGAAGCACAATGGTGATGAAATGGATGATGTCCTTTGCAGCAGGGGGAGAGCGGAGGGAGTTGCTGGGGTGGATGGGGTTATCAATGGGATGGTGAGCTCAGGTGTGACAGGAGGAGGTTTCACTTTACACTTTGAGGAGTAGTTAGGATGGGGTTCATTACAGGTGTTGCAGGAGAGGGGAGAGGTGAGGTTGGGGCAGTTCTTTAAGATATGTGAAGCTTTGCAATGGGGACAGGTAGGGGGGTTGTTGCAGGTGGAGGTAACATGGTCATTGTACTTCAGGCAGTGGTAGGATTGGACTGGGGGGGGGGTCCACTTTGTGATGGTGATTTTATACGAGGGCTCCCTCTGTAAGGAGGTGGTCAATGGAGGATGAGGATTCAGTGAATATCTGCATTAGATAAGTCGGCCCGGCATAGTTAAAGATGCGAAGGGCCGAGCAGATATCGATGTTAGGCTGGAAGTTGAGTTCCTCCAACACCTCAGCCTTTGTCACCACAGGGCTAAGCTTCGTCATCATGACGGTGAAGGCTGGCGGGCATCGGGGGGTTTGAGGCTGTCAGGGAGAGGACGGTGTGTGGTAGGGGGTGAGTGTGGCTTGTTAGCCAAATTGGATATGTGGGATTTGGGGATTTAATGAGATCCGAGTCCTTGCAAGGAATGAGAAGGGAGATGAGGGCATTGGGGAAGTATTTAAGTATGGCCAGGGTGAGGGTGTGGGCATCGACGAATTGAGGGTCAGGATTGGAGAGGACAAAGGTGAAGGTGGCAGGTGTGGTAGGTGTGGCATGGGTGGGAGTTGGGGTCGTGTCCATGAGGGATGGTAGGTCACGGGGATCAGGGGTTTTATTTGTGGAGATTGTAAGGGAAGAGTCAACATTAGGGCATTTGGAAGTTTTCATGGACAGGACAGGGCGGAGAGGGGGCTGGTGGATGGCTTGCAGGGGGAGATGGCGGGGGACAGGTCTCCCTGAGGGGCAGATGACGCAGAGGGTGGGAGTGTAGGTGGCACAGAGACCGTGAAGCGGCGAGCCGAAATCCTTGCTGGATTGGAGCCTGTTGAAGGTGGTGCAGGGAGAGGTGGTAAGTCTGCAGATGGTGATGGGGCGACAGCGACAGGGGAGGGAGAGTTGGGGGTAGTTACAGCCGAAAACGCCGCAAGAGTGGGGTGGACTGGGAGGGAAGGAAGGACGGGGATGGGGGTGGCAGATGAGTTCCATGTGACGGTGGTTGGAACAGCTGAGGGGGAGGTGAAAATGAGAGAGTTGGTGGGGTAGGCCATGTTGGCAGCATACGAGAGGGAGGTGAAGACAGCAATGGAGATGACAGTGACGGTGGCGATGGTGGTGGTGGCAGGAAACGAGAAACGATGGCAGCAGTGAAGGACGGCGGCTGCGGTGAAGGAGCCATTAGTGTGAGGAGGCGGCAGCCCCTCTGGCAGGTGATGAAAGTGGTCTGGTGAATCCCTCCAGGCAGCAGTGGCTGGACAACGATGGCCAAAATGGCATGGCCCAGAATCCTCGGGCAGTGGAGGCGAACAGGCAGGTGGACGGCGGATGGACGGATGGCTACAGCAGCAGCGAGCACAGGGTGGCGGCCCTGGAGGGCAGACGACTAGGGCCAGCAGGCACATAGACAGACAGCAACACCAACAGCAACAGCAACAACAGCTTCGAAAACAGAGATTTCACCCTGAGGGTAGCCCAGGGTCTGCAATCTGTCGTCTTCGAAGGAGGGGATCCAACCGTCTAAATGTGTTCTTATGTGAGAACATTATAACTTATAGTTTTGTTTAAACTGTGTAACAATCTGTCACAACTGTGAGTTTGATTGACAAGTATATACAGAAGTACAGTATGGAAACTCATGTGGACGTCAGGCGGGATTTAAGTTAAACTCTAATCTATTCTTCTACGTCGCTGGCAGATGGCAGTGCATACACTACTTGCATAATGTCCAGCGGCTTTCAGTGTTTTCCATTGAGAGCTGCGGTGGGTAAATTATCACACTAAATACACACAAATATTTTAGTGTACATCGACCAAGTCACTCGAAACTCCATAATGGACCACAGTGTTGTACCTTAGGCTTCAACTAAAAATATATGACATTAACTAATGAAGTATATATAAATTACAACAGTTGTTCATATAAAGAAATGAATAGAACATGTCACAAATAAAGCTTTCAGCCATTAAGGCCTTCATCAGCAATAGACACACACACACACACACACACACACACAGCAGTCTCTTGCAACCGACGCCACACTGCAAGCAGCAACACCAGTGCACGATGGGAGTGACAACTGGGTGGGGGTAAGGAAGAGGCTGGAGTGGGGAGGGGGAGGGACAGTATGGTAGTAGGGGTGGCAGACAGTGAAGTGCTGCAGGTTAGATGGTGATCTGGGCAGAAAGGGTGGGAAGTACCAGAAAAGAAGAGAAGTAAAAAGACTGACTGTGATGGAGGGATGATGGCTGTGTAGTGCTGGAGTCAAACAGGCAAGAGCCTGGATGTGTGACGACAGTGGCTAATGAAGGTCGAGACCAAGAGAGTTACAGGAACATAGGATGTATTGTAGGGAGAGTTTCCAACTATGTCATTCAGAAAACCTGGTGTTGGTGGGAAGGATCCAGATGACACAGGCTATGAAGCAGTCATTGAAAAGAAGGATGTCATGTTCAGCAGTGTGTTCAGCAACAGGATTGTTCACTTCTTTCTTGGACACACATGGTCAGTGGCCATTCATGTGAACAGACTAATTGTTGGTTGTCATGCCCACATAGAATGCAGCACAGTGGTTGCAGCTTAGCTTATAGATCACATGCCTAGTTTTCCCTTGCTTTATTTGTGAGTGGAACAGGAAACGAAATGAATATATCAATTTGAAAACTCTGGGGAAATAAAATGACTAGTAGTTGTACGAGATACCCTGTGCCACACACCATATGGTGACTTGCAAGATATGTGTGAGAATGTAAAACTATGTAGAGTTTTCCTTGGCAATTTTTCTGACTCAAGTACATGTTTCCATGCATTGCTGTAGTTGTACTACTGCATTTGAAATTGTGTTAAAATATTGTGTTTCACATTCATATATATTAACTTACATATGACCTTTGATCTGTTGTTATATGTAGCTACAACTAAAAACAATAGCAAACAAATAAACAAATTGCTAAATGCGTTACCAGTGTCTTATGAAGTTGTGACCATACAGTCCAATTTCTATTCCTTCCCTAATCACTGACACTCTCCAGTTGGAATTGTGGGCCTGTAGAACTGATGTTTTTAATGTTTGTATGCTTAAGATGGCAATGTTCAACACAGCAATTAGCAATTGCCCTGCATAATTGCAATGAATATTATAAATCCCTGGTACTCTGAGGCTGAGTATATTTTTGACAGATGTTGTTGTTGTTGTGGTCTTCAGTCCAGAGACTGGTTTGATGCAGCTCTCCATGCTACTCTATCCTGTGCAAGCTTCTTCATCTCCCAGTACCTACGGCAACCTACATCCTTCTGAATCTGTTTAGTATATTCATCTCTTGGTCTCCCTCTGCGATTTTTACCCTCCACGCTGCCCTCCAATACTAAATTGGTGATCCCTTGATGCCTCAGAATATACCCTACTAACCGATCCCTTCTTCTAGTCAAGTTGTGCCACAAACTTCTCCCCAATCTCATTCAATACCTCCTCATTAGTTATGTGACCTACCCATCTAATCTTCAGCATTCTTCTGTAGGACCACATTTTGAAAGCTTCTCTTCTCTTCTTGTCTACACTATTTATCGTTCATGTTTCACTTCCATACATGGCTACACTCCATACAAATACTTTCAGAAAAGATTTCCTGACACTTAAATCTATACTCGATGTTAACATATCTCTCTCCTTCAGAAGTGCTTTCCTTGCCATTGACAATTTACATTTTATATCCTCTCTACTTCGACCGTCATCATTTATTTTGATCCCCAAATAGCAATACTCATTTACTTCTTTAAGCGTCTCATTTCCTAATCTAATTCCCGCAGCATCACTCGATTTAAATCGACTTTATTCCATTATTTTCGTTTTGCTTTTCTCGATGTTCATCTTATACCCTCCTTTCAAGACCATGTCCATTCTGTTCAGCTGCTCTCCCAGGTCCTTTGCTGTCTCTGACAGAATTACAATGTCATCAACGAACTTCGAAGTTTTTATTTCTTCTCCATGGATTTAAATTCCTACTCCGAATTTTTTTTTTTGTTTCCTTTATTGCTTGCTCAATATACAGATTGAATAACATTGAGGGTAGGCTACAACCCTGTCTCACACCCTTCTCAACCACTGCTTCCCTTTCATGACTGTGTAATGTGCGAAATGTACACTCCTGGAAATGGAAAAAAGAACACATTGACACCGGTGTGTCAGACCCACCATACTTGCTCCGGACACTGCGAGAGGGCTGTACAAGCAATGATCACACACACGGCACAGCGGACACACCAGGAACCGCGGTGTTGGCCGTCGAATGGCGCTAGCTGCGCAGCATTTGTGCACCGCCGCCGTCAATGTCAGCCAGTTTACCGTGGCATACGGAGCTCCATCGCAGTCTTTAACACTGGTAGCATGCCACGACAGCGTGGACGTGAACCGTATGTGCAGTTGACGGACTTTGAGTGAGGGCGTATAGTGGGCATGCGGGAGGCCGGGTGGACGTACCGCCTAATTGCTCAACACGTGGGGCGTGAGGTCTCCACAGTACATCGATGTTGTCGCCAGTGGTCGGCGGAAGGTGCACGTGCCCGTCGACCTGGGACCGGACCGCAGCGACGCACGGATGCACGCCAAGACCGTAGGATCCTACGCAGTGCCTTAGGGGACCGCACCGCCACTTCCCAGCAAATTAGGGACACTGTTGCTCCTGGGGTATCGGCGAGGACCATTCGCAACCGTCTCCATGAAGCTGGGCTACGGTCCCGCACACCGTTAGGCCGTCTTCCGCTCACGCCCCAACATCGTGCAGCCCGCCTCCAGTGGTGTCGCGACAGGCGTGAATGGAGGGACGAATGGAGACGTGTCGTCTTCAGCGATGAGAGTCGCTTCTGCCTTGGTGCCAATGATGGTCGTATGCGTGTTTGGCGCCGTGCAGGTGAGCGCCACAATCAGGACTGCATACGACCGAGGCACACAGGGCCAACACCCGGCATCATGGTGTGGGGAGCGATCTCCTACACTGGCCGTACTCCACTGGTGATCGTCGAGGGGACACTGAATAGTGCACGGTACATCCAAACCGTCATCGAACCCATCGTTCTACCATTCCTAGACCGGCAAGGGAACTTGCTGTTCCAACAGGACAATGCACGTCCGCATGTATCCCGTGCCACCCAACGTGCTCTAGAAGGTGTAAGTCAACTACCCTGGCCAGCAAGATCTCCGGATCTGTCCCCCATTGAGCATGTTTGGGACTGGATGAAGCGTCGTCTCACGCGGTCTGCACGTCCAGCACGAACGCTGGTCCAACTGAGGCGCCAGGTGGAAATGGCATGGCAAGCCGTTCCACAGGACTACATCCAGCATCTCTACGATCGTCTCCATGGGAGAATAGCAGCCTGCATTGCTGCGAAAGGTGGATATACACTGTACTAGTGCCGACATTGTGCATGCTCTGTTGCGTGTGTCTATGTGCCTGTGGTTCTGTCAGTGTGATCATGTGATGTATCTGACCCCAGGAATGTGTCAATAAAGTTTCCCCTTCCTGGGACAATGAATTCACGGTGTTCTTATTTCAATTTCCAGGAGTGTATAAGAAAGATTAAAAAAGTTAAATAATACCACCAAAAATCACAAACAGTGATGTCTTATAACTGCCATCTGGTTTCTGTACAAACTGTAAATAGCCTCTCGCTCCCTGTATTTTACCCCTAGCTTAGCATCTCCCTATAAACTCGGACTCTTTATTACACGTCGGATTATCACCAGTCTTAACATTTAGCCTACAAAACCTCAGAAACAGATTGCTGATGTTCGTCTAACGGTATTGACCGCGTGATTACCTCTTGAGTCTTATTTCCTATTTCACTCAGCACTTTATTCGCTACAAGTCGTATTCCCAGGCCATTTAGATGCCGTTCATGAGTTCTGCAGAACTACCTGGCACATTTCTTTCCCATAATTCTAAGTGCCTTCTTTTGTAAGATAAGCACACTTTTCGTATTACCTTTAATGCTGGATCCAAATACCTCTATCCCATAGCTTTGATTGGATTCAAATAGTGCAAAATATATTTGCCTCAGAGTGGTGATGTTACAAAAGGTGTCAGTTTTCTTAGGACATATATGGTAGTACATAGCTTTTTGCAAATATCATTCACATGATCAGACCAGTTAACTCTGCATCAAGTGCCAGGCCAAGAAATTTGGTCGAGTATTGCTTTTTAATGTATTCGTCACCCATTAATATTTGGTTTTCATGAGTTTTTGGTCTCCCAAGATCAAATTCGATATAGACAGATTTATTTGTGTTCAATTTTAGTTTGTTTTCATTAAAATACTGCAGAATTAAGCCTTCTGCAGTATTGGATTCCACTTCAAGCTGCAAATAGCTAGGATTGCAGCATATTAACATGGTATCATCTGCATATAAGATTGCTGTTGCATGGTTTGTTATGGACTGAATACCATTAACATAAATAATAAAAGGAAGTGGTCCTAATATTGACCCCTGCCGAATTATAAAATTTATGTCAGTGGTGTTTGATTTGTATGCTCCCTCTGTAGTGCTAATAGACACAAACTGCATCCTATTTGTCAAGAATGACCTCATCAGATTATGGGCTGTGCCTCAAATGCCATAGTTCTACAGTTTGTCCAGCAATATGATCGTATCAACACAGTCAAATGCTTTTTCTAAGTCCAGAAAGAAGCCACATACATGTTCTTTATTATCTATTGCTTGAGTGACACCTTCAATTAAGTTGAATGCTGCTGTAATGGTGGACGACCCTTTGACAAACCCATACTGCCCCTCAGAAATCACTTTTTTGCATACCAGGAAGTTCCAGATTCTTATGTATATTACTTTCTCAAAGGTTTTGGATGTTATTGTAAGAACAGAAATGAGTCGAAAGTTTTCTACTAGATTCGTGTTTCCTTTTTTAAAAATAGGCACAAGTCAGACAATTTCCAACTCATCTGGAAATAGACCATATGAGAGTTGATAACTCTTGATAAAGATGATGCAGTTTTATGTGTACATTTCTTAAGAGTGTCCAGACTAAGATCATCATATCCTGCTGTATGGGAATTCTTTAAGCTACTCACTGTTTTAATTATTTCTTCTTTACTTGTTGGCATCAAAAATATACTTTCTGACACTGGTGTTCCTCTGAATTTTTATTTATGATTTTTAAGCTGATTGTTTATGCTGGAGCCAACAAAGGCAAAGTAATTGTTAAATAGATCTGCTATCTTATTCTGATCAGTTTTTATTGTGCCATTTATCAGCAAGTGATTTTCAGTTGTATGTTTCCCAGATTTACCTATTTCTCTATTTACTAGTGACCACGATATTTTGGAGATATTATTTGAGTTCTGAATGACCCTTTCAAAATATTTCTGTTTTTCCGAAATTAGGAGGTCTACATAGTATTTCTGATACTTTTTGAACTCTTCTTTTAATTTTTTATTGCTCAAGTCATTTAACATAGCATACTCATACCATCATAGTTTTTCTCTAGCCCCAGTGACTGAACTTGATATCCAGTTTCAGGTTACAGCATGTGACTGAACTCTCTTTTTTATTAATGGGCAGTCTTGGTTAAGAATGTAGCTTGGTTAAGAATGTAGAATAGTTCACTTGAGAATTTGCCATAACTATGAAGTGTCGTTAGAACACTGTTCCAATCCACATTCATTAGCATATTATTCAAATGAGTTATATTTTGGTCTGTATTCATCCTAATATATCTATAGCAACTGTGTGTAGGAACCTTTTTTATGTTCACACTTAGTTCTACTGCATGGTGGTCTGACAAAGCACTTATAATAACAGAAGATGTAAGATCGTAGAGCCGAATACCAGTGAGTATGTTATCTGTTGCAGACTGGCATGATCAGTCTCCCTGGTTGCAGTGTTTATTAGGTATCTTACACTATATTCAAGCAGAGTGTTCTTGAATAGTCTAGTGTGTAACTTATCTGCTAATACATTTATCTTGAAATCTCCTATAATTACTAACTTGTTCAGGGGTGATATAAAAACATTCTCTATCATGTCACAAAACTTTGTTAAGAAAACTTCGAAATTTCCACCTGGCGGTCTATACAAACATATAACATAAATTTCATCATTTGGTATCTTTATACGTGATGCACATAATTCAATTGTTACTTCTAATGAATATTTACTTACATTTACAGAGTTAAAATCAAATGTGATTTTTACATACATTGACACACTTGCACCTCTGATAGTAGATCTGCAAACTTATTAGCTAGTACCATGTTAGGAGGTTTAAAAAGTTCTGATTTGGCATCAGATAGCCAGTGTTCACTAATACCAAGCACATCAGGCATAGTTTCATTTACAAACATGTCTAATTGTTCATATTTCTTGCTCAATCCCTGTACATTCTGGTGGATTGTGCTAAAATTGTAACCTTGTTGTAGATTTCTCTGCTTTACCGACTTAAATAGGGTCATATCTCTGTTTTTCTTGTGGGCTTCCTCCTCTTTCAGGTTTCCACTAAAAAACCATTTAGATGAGATGGAGGTACTGGCTTCCGTCTGCTGTCTGAAGTTTTTTTTAGTTGACAGTACTGGTTCTGCTAATGTTGGAGTTGATTCTGCTGCTATTGTGGATGGTTCTGCTGTTGCTAATGATGGTTCTGTTGCTTTTGCTGTTGATTTTCCTGTTCGTATTAGGGCTGGCTCTGCAGTTGATGGAGCTGTTACTGCATTTGTTGTTGTTAGTCTAACTGTTCTTGATGTTTTTCCTACTTTTGGTGGAGTTGGTCCAGCTACCATTGATTCTGTTGCCGCTGCTGGCAGCAGAGGTGGCTCTGCTGTCGATGTAGCTGCTGTTGCTGCTTTTGTTGTTTTTGTTGCTGCTGTGATTGTTTCTGATGCTTTTAGCATTTTTTGTGGAAATACTTCTGCTGATGCTTGCTTTAAAACTCGTTTGCTTGTTTGTGCCACTCCAAAGAGCACTATGAGACTTAACTTCTAAGGTCATCAGGCCCCTAGAACTACTTAAACCTAAGGACATCACACACATCCATGCCCGAGGTAGAATTCGAATCTGCGACTGCAGTGGTCGCGCGGTTCCAGACTGTAGCGCCTAGAACCGCTCGGCCACCCTGGCCGGCCCAAAGAGCGCAATTTCGTGTCTTATGGGATGAAAGTTTTGAGATACCACTCGTCAGACACATCTCACAACAAGAGCTTTTCCCCCTAGGATATCTGATGTACCATTGTGTATACAACCTGAATAGAAATTGGACTTATTGACAGTTCCATTGGTGTTTGGTACTATATTTTATACATTATGAATGAAAAAACACACAAAGAATTACTTCTTATAATCATAGTTGCTTCACGTCCCTACTTAATCTCTCTAGTATATCTTATGTGCTTGAAAACAAGTTTATTTTGTTCAGCCTCACCTTTGGAATATGTCAGCTAAGTTTACTATTGAACTCATTTCCCTATATGAACAACTGTTGTGATTTGTATATACTTCATTAGTTATTGTTACATGTTTTGTTTTAGTTAAAGCCGAAGGTGCAATATGATTTAATAAGTTTTGTAGGAACTGGAACTCAGTACCTTGGTTTACCTCTCTTGATGACTGGTAAGCAGCTTTGATACGCCCACCGTTGAAGTAAAGCTAAGTGTTTAACATTCTTTCACGAATGGGGTGGTGAGGGGGAGGTAAGGCAGGGGGATTTGGATATTATTCAGTTTCCTAATAGATTTAGCAATAGCGAAGCATTGTCTCGTTCGCTACTTCGATGTAAACACGAAATGCACTCTGTACCTACACCGAATCTAGAACTGGGTCCCTCCGCAACAGTACGCTCCTTCTGGTCTATAATGCAGTTTACAGTGACTTGGTCGATATGTACTAAAATATTTGTGTGTACTGAAGGCGATAGATTACCCACCACAGCTCTCTTTGGAAAACATTGAAAGCCGCCGACTTCCTGCAAGGAGTGTACGCGCTGCCATCTATCGGCCACGTGGAAAGATAGATTAGAGGTTAGCTTAAATGCCGCCAGATGTACACATGAGCTACTATAATTTACTTCCGTATATAATTGTGAATCAGACTCACGTGTATGACAGATCGTCACCCGATTCAAACAAAACTACAACTTTGTATGAAATACAACCATTGGAAGGTTAAAAATGGATTATTTCGTTAAAAAATTTAGAAAATGTGTGACTGTTCTCACAATGTATACTGCCAATAACGTTGTTAAGTATAACATTGTACATTCTTTTGCACATCTCCGGCGGTACACCGCAAGGTTACCGCCCTTCGATAGTGCCATTTTCGCGCTAATCGAAGTGCTAGGGTTTACAGGTGCCAGCCAGCCAGCCAGCCAGCCAGCAGCAGTTCCCGGTCCCGGCCTGCAGCAGTGGTCCCGCAGCCAGCCAGCCAGCCAGCCAGCCAGCCAGCCAGCCAGCCAGCCAGCCAGCCAGCCCTCCGGTGGCAGCAGCAGTCCAGCCAGCAGCACCAGTAGCAGCCGCCGCCGCCGCCGCCGCCGCCGCCGCCGCCGCCGCCGCCGCCGCCCCGGCCCATTCCGCGGCAGCAGCGTCCCTGCCTCTCGCCGTCGCCGTCGCCGTCGCCGTCGCCGTCCGTCGTCTCCCAGTGTGTGTCCTGTCCTTTTAGTGCTGTGTTTTTCTTTCTTCTTCTTCTTGTCGTCATGTCCGCCCCCACCACCTCCCCTCCCCTTCCGCCGCCTCCACCACTATCACTTGGTGTGCCCAGTCCCACCCCCCTCCTTCCATCCCTCCCCTCCTCTCTATCCCTTCGCCCTCGCTCTTTGTCTCCCCATCTCCCGCCTCTTCCTCTCGTTCTGATCCTTTCCCCCCACTCCCCCAGCCTGTCACTGCAGCTCCGGCTAGGGTGGTGGCCCGTCGGGCCACTGCCCACGCCCAGCTCTCCCCGTCGCCATCGCCATCGCCTTCACCGCCACCACCGTCATCGTCACCATCACCATCACTGCCACATTCGCCTGCACCGTCACAGTCACTCTCTCCGGCGCCGACTGCTGCGTCCGTGCCGGGACCTGTCCCTTCCCGCCACCTCCCCATCGTTCCCGTCCCTCATGTCACCACCCGCCCATCTGCCGCTGTCAAACGCCCTAGTGGCGCCTCCACTTCCTCTGCTCCTAAAAAGGCTCCACCCCGCCCCCCATCCCCACCCCAAAATGCCATGGACGTCTCCCCACCAGGCCCCGCTCCCTCCTCCTCCTCCTCCTCCCCACCCGGTCTCTACAAATATCTCCTGTCCCATCCCGATCCTTCCTTCCTCGAGGCCCGGAATCTCTCCCTCCTCCTCCGCCAACATTTCCCTGGCGCCCCCATCTCTCTCCTTACTCCCAGACGGGATTCTGTTCTTATCTCCTCCCCCAGCCCAACCCTCCATACTGACATCCTCTCCCGCCTCCCCATCACCCGTTTTGGTCCTCACGCCACCCTCACCCCTGCTCCCTCCCCATCTCCTACCCGCCAACCCCAACCCCCGCGTCGCCCGCCGACCCTCACCGCCGTGATCACTCGGCTTAGCCCGTCGATCACGGAGGAGGAGGTGCTGGCGGAGCTGAAGGCCCATCCCACCCTGGAGGTGCGGGCAGTCCGCCGCATTTTCAACGCGACCGGCCCCACCCGCCTTATGCGGGTTTTCTCTGAGGACGCCCCCTCCATTGACCGTCTCCTGAAGGAGGGTGCCCTCCTCTTCAATCAGCGGTTCAAGGTCGACCCCTCCCGTTCCCCCCCTCAATCCCTGCGCTGCCAGAGATGTCTGCGCTACAATGCACATCCAACAGCCGAGTGCCGCGAGGCCCCCACCTGCCCGCATTGTCGGCAAGCGCACTTCCTCCGGCAGTGCCCCAACCTCCAATCCCCTCCCTCCTGTAATACCTGCAGCCTCCCCCACCCCACCTACTCCCAAAAGTGTAAAGCCCGACCTCCTCCTACCACTCCTGAACTCACCATCCCTGTCCGTCCCCTGGACGCCCCCACCCCTCCTGGCAATTCCCTTCGTCCCCCCCCACTGCTGAGGACATCATCAGGTTCCTCACCATTGTCCTCCAAAACGTCCATCCCTTTCAGCGCCCCCACACCTTACAACAGATCTCCCTCGCCGCCCGTTCCATATTCCACCTTAAAATGTACGCCACCTTTTCCAATAACCAGGCCCATTTCACCTTCTCCCGCCTTGACACCCTCGTCTAAGTCCTTATCATGGCGCGACAGCATCGTATCCTTTTCAACAATATCCGCTCCCTTCCCGCCAACAAGAACCTCTTCCTGCACACCCTTGCTACCCACCGTGTGGATGCCTTCCTCCTTAATGAAACCTTCCTCCAACCCCACCACTCCATCCACACCTCCCCCTATCTCCTCCACCGCTCCGATAATCCCCTCCCAGTTGCGCGTGGCGGAGTTGCCATTGGCCACCACCGCCAGATCCCCGTTCGGCTCCAGCCTCTCCTTCCCGACCCCACCGAACACCTGATCCTTAGTCTCTTCTTCCCCGGCCTTACCATTACCTGTGCCACCATCTATGTCCGCCCCAACGCCCCTCTTCCTTTCGACTTCCTCTCCCACATCGACCGTACCTTCTCCTCCTATGTGATCGCCGCCGACCTCAACATCCATAGTCGCTCCGCTGCCCAGTTACGGCGGTGGCATCGGTTCCTCTCCTCCCTTCAAGGCGACCTCATCCCCATCCCCCAGCACACCCGTCCCGAATCCCACTCCACTCCCGATGTTATCCTCTCCTCCCCCAACCTCCTTGGTCGCATTACGGTGGATGTCCTGGAGCCTATTGGTAGCGACCATCTCCCTGTCCTCCTCACCGTGTCAGACGGCCGTCGCCCCGCCCCGACCCTCGTCATGATCCTCCCCCTAAGTACATCCATGACTATTCCCGTGCCAACTGGAATGCCTACCGGGATACCCTCTCCACTCAGGTCGATAGCCACCCTCTCGCCTACCACCGTCCCGATGATGTCACCCATGCCGCCTCCTTTCTCCAGCAGACCTTGTCTGAGGCCGTGGAGGCCCACGTCCCTACTGTTGCCATCCACCCCCACCGTCCTACCTTACCACCACAGGCCGTCCTCCTCCTCCATGAATCCCGTCGTCTCTACCGTGCCTTCCTCCGCACGCGTGACCCGGACACCCTACGACGCCACCGGCAACTACAGCGACACATTCGAAATTTGCTCGCGGCCAAGAAACGCCGGGACTGGCGACAGACATGCACCCGTTTAAATGCTACCCTCCCTATAAACTCGTCCAAGTTCTGGACCGCCTTCCGTCGCCTTACCGGAACTAAACCCTCCCCCTACTATCCTCTTCTCCACGATGATCACCCCTTCCCTGACGCCCTTAGTAAGGCCAATCACTTTGCCTCCTACCTGTCCGATGTGTTTTCCATCCCTGATGATCCCCAGTTCGATTACTCCCTCTTCCCAGATATCCGCGATCGAACTGACACCTCTGTCCCTCCCCTCGCTCCTGGTTTCCAGTACTTGGACAACATTCCACACACGGACCTTAATGCCCCCATCACCACACAGGATCTCATCAATACACTCCGCACCAAACGCAACACCGCTCCTGGTCACGATCGTGTTACCTACCGTCACCTTCGTGAAGCTCCTGTCTCTTTTCTCTCCACCCTGGCCAGGCTCTACAATGTAGTCCTGTCCACCGGTTACTACCCCGACCTGTGGAAAACCTCCCGTATCCTCATGTTCCTCAAACCTGGCAAACCGCCGTCCGCCGTCTCCTCCTACCGTCCCATCAGCCTTACCTCGGTCTTCAGCAAGGTCCTGGAATCTATCCTCACCCGCCGCATCCACCAGCATCTCCGCCAGCACCGCCTCCTCCCCGTTACCCAGTGTGGCTTTCGGCCGTCCTTCTCTTCCGACGATCTTCTCCTTCACCTCACTCATCTCCTTTCCGAACAGCTCAATTCCCGTCGCTCCGCAATCTTCCTCTCTCTTGACCTCGAACGCGCATATGACCGCGTATGGCATTCCGGTCTCCTCTTCAAGCTCCAAACCTTCGCCCTTCCCATTAACTACGTTCGTCTGATCGGTTCCTTTCTCTCCCGCCGTCCTTCCCATGTCACCATCCATAACACCGATTCCTACACCTTTTTCCCCTCCGCCGGTGTGCCCCAAGGCTCCGTCCTATCCCCCCTTCTGTACTTGTTGTACACGGCGGACATGCCGCCGCCGTCACCCCCTGTCCACCTTCTCCAGTTTGCCGATGACACCGCCTTCCTTGCCCTTGCCCCCACCCTGCGACGCTCCCAACGCCTTCTCCAATCCCATCTTGACCGGTTCACCGCTTGGTGCAACCAGTGGTTGCTCAAGGTCAATCCTTCCAAAACCCAGGCGATCATTGTAGGCAAAACCACTCCCTCCTTCCGCCTCCTTGATTTCTATCTCACCGTTTATGGCCGTCCCATCGCTCTCACCCCCACCCTTAAGTACCTTGGCGTCACCCTCGACCGTCGCCTCTCCTGGACTCCCCATCTCCAGACAATCCAAGCCAAGGCACGTTCCCGACTCCGTCTCCTCAAGCTCCTTTCCGGCCGAACGTGGGGTTTGGACCCCTCCACCATCCTCCACACCTATAAGTCCCTCATCCGCCCTATCCTCTGTTACGCCCATCCAGCCTGGATCTCCGCCCCCCCTTCCTTTTATAAATCCCTCCAAATCCTTGAACGCCATGCTCTCCGCCTTGCCTATCGCATCCGTCTCCCTTCCCCCACGCGGATCCTGTATGACCTTATCCCCTTCCCCCACCTCCTCCTCTTCCTCGAAAGGATACGAATCCTATACACCTCCCGTAAACTCGATCCTCCTCACCCGCTTGTCTCCCCGATCCTCTCCCACCCCCGCCCGCTGCCGCGCCTGTACTCCCATGTCCCACCCGGTCTCCATCTCTCCACCCTCCTTACCCTCTCCCAAGGTGGTTTCCGCCAGCTCCCTCTCCCTGATGATGTCCTCGTCCCCTCCATCTACCCCTCCTATCAACTTTGACCCTGCCCCCCCTCCCTCCTGGTGTCCTTTCCCTGCGGCACCCTCCCTCCTTTCTCTTCCCTTCCCTTCTCTCTCCTTTTCCCCCATCCCCTCCCTCCACCCCTCTTCTTCCGGGCTTCCCCTCCCCCTTCCTCTCTCCCCCCTCTTTCCCCTGCCCGTGGCGTCCCTGCTCTCCCCTCTCGCTTTCCCTCTCCCCCTCCTCCTCCTCCTCCTCCTCCTCCTCCTCTCTTGGCAGGTCCCCGGACTCGCACACGCATCGTGAACTTTCGCGCGCCGGAGATCATCGCCCTCGGGTTAGTGTCTGTGCCGTCGTGTCTGTGCCTCAGTGTTTTTCGCCGTCCACGCTCCTTCGTTCACGTGTGTCATCTACCTTGTCAGTGTTTGTGCCCAGTGCCGACGGTTTTTCTTGTTTGTTTCGTCAAGTGTGAACGGCTTCATGTTTTTTAACTATTGTATCTCCTGTTTTTTAACCGCCATTCTGTTACTTGTCTGTCTCCCTTTCTTTTTTCTTGTACTGCTTATGGCTGAAGAGCGGAGTACACTGTTCCGCTGCCAGCCCACCTTGTATGGGGTGTCCAAATTACAATAAAGAAAAAAAAAAAAAAAAAAAATTCTTTTGCACTGTTCCGCGGGCGACTGGGACAGCAGACATGATTCTAACCCGAACGATTTGTTTGGGCGAACCTGTCTATAACCAATATTTGAGTGGAGATGCTCTTGATGCATCTTCTCTAAAATATTGTTCATTAAGCTGTATGTGGGAGACCATCACGTGCGGTGGAGAGGACATGGACGTGTTTGGAAACTGTTGAATGTGCAGTGCTTTCGTAGATTCCACTACCAGCCACCCAAAACTTTTATGTCCTTGAGAGTATTTGTTCGTAATTCTTTATGCTGGGGACTTACCATTATTTTATTGTATTTTTCCCCTTCTACTCCGTTGAGCATTAGAATAAATAAATGGTTACTGTATATTGTTTGTTGTAAAGCAGATTTTCGTGTTTTCTGAAACTACATATGTCTTGTATATATTAATCGTGCCAAAACATAACAGTTTTCATTCTCAAATTATGTGATCTTTTTTTTTTTTAAAAAAAAAAAAAAAAAAAAAAAAAACAGTTTACACATCGTGGACACGACAAGAAAATGGGGAAAGGAAGGAATACGAGGTGAGGCAAGCTTTGCTTGTATAGATAGCATCTGAGGTAGACCACATCTGTGCCAAAGCATACATAGCTGCAAGAAAATGTAAGTACAAATCAGTCAGACTGTGCATACATCCCATAAGATTAATGCAGTTTAACTATATAGCGTTGCTGAAACAAAACTCTTTACTTGCAGTTAATGATTCTCATCTGATAATCCTCCTATGCATGTGATGACCAGTAGGTAGTACAACTTGAGTATCGGTACAATTCATCCACATGAAGCAGCTATGCATCAAATAGGGTGCAAAATGGCTAAGCAGGGATGGCTAGAGGACATATTTAAAGATGTAGAGGCGCATATCACTAGGTGTAAGATTGCTACTGCCTACAGGAAAATTAAAGAGACCTTTGGAGAAAAGAGAACCACTTGCATGAATATCAAGAGCTTTTGATGGAAACCCAGTTCTAAGCAAAGAAGGGAAAGCGGAAAGGTGGAAGGAGTATATAGAGGGTCTATACAAGGGCAATGTACTTGAGGACAATATTCTGGAAATGGAAGAGAATGTAGATGAAGAGGAAATGGGAGATGCAATACTGCATGAAGAGTTTGACAGAGCACTGAAAGACCTGAGTCGAAACAAGGCCCCGAGAATAGACAACATTCAATTAGAACTACTGACGGCCTTGGGAGAGCCAGTCCTGGCAAAGCTCTACCATCTGGTGAGCAAGATGTATGAGACAGGCGAAATACCCTCAGACTTCAAGAAGAATATAATAATTCCAATCCCAAAGAAAGCAGGTGTTGACAGATGTGAAAATTACCGAACTATCAGTTTAATAAGTCACAGCTGCAAAATACTAACGCGAATTCTTTACAGACAAATGGAAAAACTGGTAGAAGCCGACCTATGGGAAGATCAGTTTGGATTCCGTAGAAATGTTGGAACACGTGAGGCAATACTGACCCTACGACGTGTCTTAGAAAATAGATTAAGGAAAGGCAAACGTACGTTTCTAGCATTTGTAGACTTAGAGAAAGCTTTCGACAATGTTGGCTGGAATACTCTCTTTCAAATTCTAAAGGTGGCAGGGGTAAAATACAGGGAGCAAAAGGCTATTTACAATTTGTACAGAAACCAGATGGCAGTTATAAGAGTTGAGGGGCATGAAAGGGAAGCAGTAGTTGGGAAGGGAGTGGGACAGGGTTGTAGCCTATCCCCGACGTTATTCAACCTGTATATTGAGCAAGCAGTAAAGAAAACAAAAGAAAAATTCGGAGTAGGAATTAAAATCCATGGAGAAGAAATAAAAAGTTTGAGGTTCAAAAAATGGTTCAAATGGCTCTGGGCACTCTAGGACTGAAAAGTGTAGGCCATCAGTCCCCTAGAACTGAGAACTAATTGAACCTAACTAACCTAAGGACATCACACACATCCGTGCCCGAGGCAGGATTCGAACCTGCGACCGTAGCGGTCGCACGGTTCCAGACTGAAGTTCCTAGAACTGCTCGGCCACTGCGGCCGGCGTTTGAGGTTCGCCAATGACATTGTTATTCTGCCAGAGACAGCAAAGGACCTGTAAAAGCAGTTGAACGGAATGGACAGTGTCTTGAAAGGAGGATATTAGATGAACACCAACAAAAGCAAAACGAGAATAATGGAATAAAGTCGAATTAATTGGGTGACGCTGCAGGAATTAGATTAGGAAATGAGACGCTTGAAGTAGTTAATGAGTTTCGCTATTTGGGGAGCAAAATAACTGATGATGGTCGAAGTAGACAGGATATAAAATGTAGACTGGCAATGGCAAGGAAAGCGTTTCTGAAGAAGAGACATTTGTTAACATCGAGTATAGATTTAAGTGTCAGGAAGTTGTTTCTGAAAGTATTTGTATGGAGTGTAGCCATGTATCGAAGTAAAACAGGGATAAATAGTTTGGACAAGAAGATAATAGAAGCTTTCGAAATGTGGTGCTACAGAAGAATACTGAAGATTAAATGGGTGGATCACACAACTAATGAGGAGGTATTGAATAGAAGAGAAGAGAAATTTGTGGCACAACTTGACTAGAAGAAGGGATAGGTTGGTAGGGCTTATTCTGAGGCATCAAAGGATCACCAATTTAGTATTGGAGGGCAGCGTGGAGAGTAAAAATCGTAGAGGGAGACCAAGAGATGAATACACTAAGCAGAATCAGAAGGATGTAGGTTGCAGTAGGTACTGGGAGATGAAGAAGCTTGCACAGGATAAAATAGCATGGAGAGCTGCATCGAACCAGTCTCAGGACTGAAGACCACAACAACAACAGCAAACCAGGTGCACAGGTTTGCGTCCCTACTTTCAAAGGAGCACTCCTCATGTAAATAATCAAAATCTGTTTGTATTTCATATGTTATGTAGGTATCGAGAAGCATGCAGTCAAAAGCAGAGGAAATTCATCATCAGGAACTGTTGCCTTATCTCTTCATGCCTCTAATATTTGGGGCCAAGTAATTTTTAGAGTCTGAAAAAATGCCATGCCACGTAGCTGTGTCAGGTGAGCTGAATTTGCTGGAAGAAATATAAACCTAACATTGTTGTCTTGACACATCTCAACTGATTCTTAGACAGGTGCAACAATAAATTGTCCCCAGTGAGAAGTTTCTTCACTTCCAGCTTTATCAGACATGGGACAGCAACTGTAAGGACCTAATCTGCGAAGCAGAACACAGTTAACCAGCCAGACTTCATCTGATTGTATCTTGCATCTTTTGGCCTACCGTTAGTCTGGCCTTGATATAAATGCAAAGCCTTATACACAACATAAGGGGATGGTATTGTGCTGTCTGCAGCAACTGGAAACATCATGGGGGTCAATACCTTCCTGGAGTCCATGACCCTTTTAGGATATTTAGTTCCCCTTTGTGTGATTACATTTCATTTTCCTCAACTGCCGGTGAGGTCCGTCTCACCATAAATTATTATATTAGACAGCAGCAAATTCTCTATTTTGTTTGACAGTTCATCAGAGTAACTGTTGACGGTTTCTGGTGTCACCCTCTGTCAGGCACCTAAGTGTGATTAGCAGAGTTCCCATGTAGATGTAGAGGGACACTGGCTCTGGAGTGTTTTATGTTTTGGCACATTTGCTCTGTCAATTGATCTTTGTATTGCCTCATAAATCATTCCACAAATTCATGACTGGGAGATTATGGTTAAACCTTTTCACTTGCAGCCCTTTTTGTGCAGAAAGTCCTTTAGTAGAAGTCGTAAACCTGGAGAGTCAATAGGATAGCCCCATTCGCTGCATATTTTCAATCTATCAACAGACAGCTTCCCTTCTTCAAAAGACGGAACAGTTTTCCCATCCTGATGTTTAATGTTGGGGCTACCTTTTTGGTATCTGTGCAATTCACTATTATGAATCCCACATTTTTCACCTACTTTCTGCAGGCTAACACCAGATTCGATGTTAGAGAGGGCATTTTTTATATGTTCAGGACAGTATTTCTTGTAACCGTCTCCAACACTTTGTTTGTATTTCCATGACATACTTGAACAGCAGCTCTGAAACAAGAAGAATATGTTAGTTATTCATATAACATAAGTAGAGAATGGATAATAGCTTTTTATACAGCATTAGCATGGCATACTAGATTTCTTTTTAATCTTGCTATAATCAGGTGAATAGAAACACCAAAATTGTTATGTTTCTATTCACTGCACAAACTTGAAAAACCAAATGTAACAAATATGATAATTCTCAAGAGTTGATTCGTTTAATGTAAAACAGAACACAACCTTTACTGTTTTATACAAATGTTATAAGTAGTATTTACAATGCTATTTACTATCACACATATAATACATGTTTACTTTCCAGAGAAGTTCAAAGTAGGTGGAAAACATCTTGAAAACTTTGAAGAAAGACACTAGGATAAACGTCAATGTACAGTGCTGCCAAACAAACAAAACATAATTTCCTTGTTGGTTTAAAGTGTTGCTGACCCAAAACCAATAGTAATTAAAAATAATGTCAAATACAAACTTACAGTTTTCAGAGTAATTATGTATATGAAGTTTGGTCTGTATTCACCCCCATTGTTTCTATTCACTCCATTTTACATTATATAAGGGGAGAACAGTTGCTTAATAGCCAATAATAACAAAAATAAACACAAACACCTAAAGAAAAAGAATCTTGAGCCCTTAGAAATTTTTAATTTGAAGGGAAGGTTTTACATGAAATTGGAAAGTGCACTTTTGAGTTTTTCGTGTTATTGCCGTCTAATGCACATGTTTGGATTCGCGTCGTTCTATCCCACATGTGTCATGTAATTGGACAACGTAAACTGGTATACACTTCCAAACACATGTGTTTGGTTTTTGGTGTGCTGTGGTGCAGGTATAAGTCTTTGTGTAATACGGGCTTTCCTGTTTATACATTATTGCATGACAGTACGAATCCAGTGCTACTGAGTGCATGGCTTATGGTATTGAGTTGCTGTACCACTTTGCATAGCTGGAGAGTTTTTGTGGAGACACGACAATAAAATCTGGTGGCAAACTTGAGAACTATATTTAAAATTATTATGATATGCCTTGAAAATGTAAGTCTGATTTAGCACATAGATCAAAGAGAGGTCAAGTTATTGAAGCCACTAGCAAGCAACAAACCTTGGAGCAATCTCAGATCTGCCTGACCTTGTAGGCATAACATAATGCTGTCTTTAGACCTACGGAGACAGTGGAATAGACAGAAGCCAATTGCTGTTTTGATGCTGAGCATCATGCATCTCTTATAGCTTTTGAGACCCTTGAATGTTCACAATGACAGCATCATTTAAAGGCTGTGGGACAGACACAGAAGTTATGCCTTTACATTTAGAACATGGAAGGAAATCAGTGAGGCTACATTTAATTATGATCCATTAATTGACTGTAATCCTAGGGAGAATGCCATTATAACCCATTTAAATGGAAGAAAGGCTTGGCTTGTGTTGCTCTGGTGGCAAAATCTCTCTTCCGTAGCTAGGTGAACCAAAAGAATCCCTAAAAACTCTACTTCTGTGGAAATCCAATGAATTAAGGTTCTTCTTTTTATTTTTTTATTTATTTTTTTTATGATAAGAAAATATAATGTGTGCTTTCAGATAACTTCATTTGGTGGGGACGCAGAAATCTAATGCCAGGTTTTTCACCAACTTTTTTGATTCAAGGTCAAATTTACCATAGAATTGTCTCTTTGCTTTCACCAGACAATCATCACAGCAAGTTCCTACAGATTTATTTCATGGGTGATGAATCCAATGAAACAGACTATAGGTTTAGTAATATCCAAGTAGGGAGTATGAGACTTCCTGGCAGATTAAAACTGTGTGCCCGACCGAGACTCGAACTCGGGACCTTTGCCTTTCGCGGGCAAGTGCTCTACCATCTGAGCTACCGAAGCACGACTCACGCCCGGTACTCACAGCTTTACTTCTGCCAGTATCTCGTCTTCTATCTTCCAAACACTTGCCTTCCAAGCACTTGCCCGCGAAAGGCAAAGGTCCCGTGTTCGAGTCTCGGTCGGGCACACAGTTTTAATCTGCCAGGAAGTTTCATATCAGCCCACACTCAGCTGCAGAGTGGAAATCTCATTCAGGGAATATGAGGGTGATATATTGCAGCATTAATAAATGAAGTAGCAGCCTTGGGTATAGTTGATCAGTTTTAAAGTCACAGGATCATTTTGTGTATGTTCATGACGGCAGACTAACCAAGGTGTCTCATGCACAAATGTATTATGATGCATTCCAGTATCCACAATTTGAGCCTACAACATGCTTATCCTTCCAAAACAAAAAAATGCCATGTATTGACTGTTATGCACATCATATGATTATACAACAAAATGATTTTAATATGATATCACAATGCAAGCAACTCGCCAATCAATATTGCTTAGAAATGTATGTTAAGGTGGAAAGTGAATGGCTGTGATACGTATCATTTAATAAAGCTTAATTGAGAGAAGGGAATTATATTCATCTGAAAGACAGTGTTGCAAATGATGCAAATAAAATCCTAATAATATGGGCAAGATTGGAACCCTATCCTATTCATCTGTTAATAGTTCACAATACCTGCATGAGTATACTCAAGACAACATGTAACCCAGCATGGAAGGAAGTAGTTGAGTTATTACCAGGACATGTGGCTGTTCATAAGACATGATACAGTAGCAAGAATTTTTAGGCTAAAAATAAAGAAGCTAATGTCAGTTATAACTAAGGGAAAAATATATGGAAAAATGCTATGTTTTATGTATTCTGCTAGGTGACAAAAGTGCAGCTTACAGCATGTACAGATTTTACTTTGGTTAAAATATAGGTTGAGACCTTGTCAAAGTGCAAAAATACCCAATTCAAGTACTGACAAGACACTGCACAATATTATTGTAAAAGCATGATCCATGGCTTACATGGATTTAACAATTCTCAATCTCCTTGCATCAAAGATGTACATTGCACAAAAAAGTTTCCATGTAGGCCTCAAAAGCAGACCATACACAATGCAAACAGATATCCTCTGTACTGATGTAGAGCACCAGAACACGACAGTCAGACAGCAGTGGTAAAGCTTCTTAATGACAGTTATGTTAATGTCAATAATAGGTGGGTTGTAGTCAATTACCCAATTTTGTGAATATTATTTAAAGCGCTTACCAATCTGGAGGATTGCAGTTCAGTGGATGCCATAGAATGTATCTGGAAATACATTAACAGAGGCAGTGAATAAGCTATTTTCAACTTCAGAAACAAAGATTTCACAAATCTGGTAAATCAAGTGCACAGGTATCAGTCCAGATGATATTTCAGTAGCAACAAAGCTGTGTGGCATCTTTTAGGTTTTCTGCAATGTGGAGACATCCCACTATCACACACATCAGTGTCCATTTAGAGAATAGTGAAAGAGTGTATTTTAATAAATAATTTTTGTTAGAGAATATTAAGCCCAAAAAAAACACCACTGATTGCATTTGTTGATTATTGTCCAATGATTTCACAAAACCGTTTGATATGTTGAAGTGACTAGATATAATATCTGGACTATATCAAGGACAGAATGGAAATGTCACATTCAAGGAACCCTTGTTCACAATTGGACTTGTGTTAAATCTGGCTGTGTTTTAGGCAGAGTCTATACGGTGCATGTCAGCAACATGGAATGCTTTTGCTTGAAAAGATGCTGCACCATGTGTGAGGCCCAATCTGTGTCAAAGGTCTTAAAAAATGCAAGGGTCAGGAATTATTAATATTTAGACAGGTGGGGCCTAAGAGTTGGTAGGAAGTGATAACCATTTTGCTCCAACACTGGAGGAGGCCGTACGGCACAGATCAGTGATGAAAGTGAGGCAGCTTTTTGCAATATTAATAGCAACCTCTGGGCTTTCAGATCCACAACAGATGTGGGAAAACAGCAAAACTGACATGGGAGAGGATATAATGCACAAATTTGAATACCTTACTGCTACATACATTGATTTAAACTACAAAGGAGCTCTCATGATGGTGGAAGACCACATAATAATGATACCTGGAAAAGATTCATCATACTCTGTACTGAGCAGGCCAATTCAAACCGAAGGGATTAGCAGTGATTTACTACGAGAAATGAGTTATGATGCTGTTTCATTGCAACAGCAACCTTGTGTATATGTTCCACAATTAATGCAGAACAGACAACAGTGTTCAACAATGTTATGCAAAAAACTGGCAATGATGAAGGTGGTTTGTTCTTTCTAGATGCTCTGGTAGGAAATGGCATGGCATGAACAACAACACCTGTGGAGTGATGAAGCCATGATTCATGCAGGGAAGGGGGGTTGTTTATCCTCATTATAGTGATTACTGGACAAAAGGTGATCCCAAAAGCACTTCTGAAAAAATGCAGGGAAAGCAAAAAGTGACAATGTGGTGTGGATTAACTTCTTCCAGCGTCATTGGACCCTGTCGATTGAGACACTGACAGATAACTGCAAATGTTAGAACATTTGTATGGCCTACCATTTCTGAGTGCGACAAGTCACATGAATTGCTGTTTACCCAAGATAGAGCTCCTCCACATTACACCTACAATGGCTTTATAAACATTTCACAGGATGCTGAATAGGTTGTCGAGATCCCACAGAATGTGCAGCAAGAAGTCCAGACCTCAGCCCATGTGGCTACATTTTATGGGAGTAGGCTAAGGAAGAAGTGTACTGCAGCAAACAGCAAACACTTGGCGAGCATGAGAATAAGATTGGTGAGGTCATAAATGGTATTCCCACCAAATTATTGAGGATGGTCAGAGCTAATTTACCTGTTGATTTCAGAAACTGCCTAGAAAATACTGGAGTGCACACTGAATTAAAGTTAATCGTGTATAATAACTACATGAGTGCAACAAATTGAGTTTATGCCTACAGCATTTTAGGAGGGAAAAATATTAAAAACAGGGAGTTACCTTCCACCCATCTCATACTGTACTAACAATAAACCACCAGTACACTGCTTAATGCTATTAATACATATACCATCTAAAGGTAATTGAATATATTAGTAAGGGAGCTACTACTTTGGCAATAGCTGGTGTCTCTGTGGCTTTACTGTACAGCTGCTGTTTACCCGCTGTCAGATGCATAATGTGTACTTGATTGCAATGGCATTATTAAAGGCAAATATTCTTACATCTGTGACACCATGTAGATAGTCATCATGATGACACCCACAGTGAGCATTATCACTGCCTAAAGACAGTTGTTGCCAGTACTTTGCTTAGACAATACGTGATGTAATTGTGCTCTGATCATATGTGCAAGGTGTTTCTGCAAGAGTGTGCATAAATGTAACAGCACATAGAGAACACTCCACTAAACAATTTTAGCTTCGGAACCTGGGGTTGGAGAAACCAGCTTAAGGAGATACAGAGGTAAACTTGTTTACTGCTTTGTCTAGCATTCCTATTTACAACTCACATGCATACAAGTATACACATATTGCACTGTTAACTTACATTTACATTTCTTATTTCCTGTGAGGAAACAAGGACTAGCCTGATTACCAGGAAGTCATGATGCAGGTTTTGTTTACTTTATCTGTCTGGAAGGTGGCCTTGCTGTATCGTATTTGCATTGTGCCATGACAGAACATGCTATGAATCAGTGAAAGAGCCATTCATTTTTCAGTGCTGTTCAGAGGCATGTAGTTCAATATGACGGAGCAGCACTGGAACAGTTTCACAGAACTCACTGGCATGCACCCTTGTGTGTGGGGAAGTAAATTGCAATGGTCATGCTGTTGAAAGGCTGTACAGGGTACAATTTCCTAACAGGCATCCTCCATCATGACGAGTGGTTATTTCTCTAGATTGACAAATGTGGGATTCTGGTTCACTGGACAGAAGAAATGAGGGACATGGCAACATCATGACCACTCGAATGTTGGATTTTGAAGAAGAGGTGTTGGAACATGTTGCAGCAGATCCCAATACAAGTACTTATCGTATTGCATGTGAAACAGACACAGCACACATTAGTGTGTGGTGAGTACTCCATGAAGAACAATTACACCCATAACACCTGCAGTGAGTCCATGCACTGCTTGTGACTGACTTTGCACTAAGGATTGCATTGTGTCACTGGTTTGTCCAACAGTGGATTAATAATTATGGCATGTGACAAGGGCCTCCCGTCGGGTAGACCTCTCACCTGGTGCAAGTATTTCGATTTGAAGCCACTTCGGCAACTTGCGTGTTGATGGGGATGAAATGATGATGATTAGGACAGCACAACAGCCAGTCTCTGAGCGGAGAAAATCTCCAACCCAGCCGGGAATCGAACCCGGGCCCTTAGGATTTACAGTCTGCCGCACTCAGCTACCGGGGGCAGTGGATTGATTGACCAGATTTCCTCCAAATTGTGCTGTTTACTGATTAGGCTTCATTTGATAGTGATGGTACTTCAAACAGCAGGAATAGCCATGTGTGGGATGAGGAAAACTCTCACACTGTAGTAGGGTCACACCATCAAGTATGTTCTGCTGTGAATATCTGGGCCAGCATTGTACGCAACTATCTCATGGGGCCATATCTTCTATGTGGTCATCTGAATGGCCACTTGTACTTGAGGTTTGTGCAAAGAGCTCTACCTGAGTTGTTGGAGAACGTACCCTCAGTTGTTTGTGAGAGGATGTGGATACGACATGTCGGTGCACCGCCTCACTTCAGTGTGGATGTCCGCAACCATTTCAGTGTGGTATTGCTTGGTCGCTGGAGAGGAAGGGGACGTCTTATTCCATGGACTGCAAGGTCACCTGCCCTGAATCCCCTCATTTATTTCCTTTGGGGATATCTCATGTGTGAGACCCCAGTGAATATGGAGATGAAATTCGTTGCTAGAATTGTAGGTGCCTGTTACATGGTACAAAACACAGCAGGAATATTTGTCGGGGTGCTTCAGAATCTTATTCGCCAATGTTATGCTTTCATTGAGGTTGATGGTCATCAGTCTCATCACATTTTGTAAGATACAGTACAAATGGTACATTCACTGTGCCAGTGATGGTATTTGCAATTAACTGTAAGTAATGTAAATAAAAAGTAGAAAGTAATGTGATTTTATTCCAATTATTTCCTTCAGCTGGCTCCTCCAACCACAGGTTCCCCATCCTAAATTGTCCAGTGGAGCATCCTCTATGTCCTGTTAAATTTTTACATCCTCTTAGGGAAGCACCCTGTATATTATTGATTGTTAATAAATACCATTTTATGTTCAACATTAAGTAACATTATTTATGTGGTTACGACATATGAACCCCTAACCCATACAACCATAAATACTCAGTCCTACTCATAGCACATTATTACTTGTTTCACAATTTCATAACATACACCGCTACTCAACATACGGCAAACAGAAATTTTAACCCCCTTGTTCCAGCGTAACAACTTGTGCTGGCGCAAACATCATGAATGCAACAGCAGAGAAGGCTGTGAGATGTTGTCAGCCAGTAGTATGCTGGCTAGGATGACACCATGACTCGAGTAGTACCTATACAAACAGCTGCGACGTGCCACCTAGCTGCGGCTGCAGTGGAAGAAGAGCCGTCATACAAACACTACATCAGTGACATATGAACTGTATTGTTTTGCTCACATTGAAATTGTATATACCGAAGGACAATGATTATTTGCATGTCGCCATTTGCTTGCAACACACCTTTGTGAATATGCAAAGTTAAGTATTTTCAAATTAACTCCATTAATACAATTTGCTCAAATTGTTTTCTAGCCATCTGAGGAAACAACTTCCTCGGCACCCTATATTAACAGAGAATGAAATATGCTGAATAAAGCAACAACTGACCAAATTTCATCATATGTGTGGTTGGTTCTACATAAATTTTTCCTTATGTGATAAATTTATGAGAATATAATCCCCTTGATCAAAAGCATCAGCACTGAAATGAAAGACTAAAACTTCACACTGCTTTTCTTACTCTGGATCTTTCTCTTGCACAGAAAGGAACAAAGCATGCAGCCATAAGCATATGCGTCCATCTTCAGTGTATATTAAAGCTCCTGGCAGATACTGAAAGTTTCAAAAACAAACTCCAGTTTCTTCTCCTCACAATTCCTTTTAGTCCGTAGATGAATTTCTGAGTGTATAATATCAGGAGCAGTCAAAAAGTTTCTTTTTGAAGGCTGTGCCATCCAAAATTGGTTTGCCACTCAGGAAAAAGCACAATGAGAATTGAGGCAATCAGTCCACTAAAACACTAGGTTGAAGATACCCATTTGATAAAACACTGTGTTGTGCTGCGTGAAGTAGCCTGTAATGGCCTGCTAATGTCCTCATATGACAGGAATTGTTGAGTCTTTGAGGCCTTCTTTAAGGACCAAAGGCACGATAATCACATGGGGAGGGATCAGGACTGCAGGGTGAATGCTCGAGTGTCTCCCACACCTGTTGGCGTAACTTTGCACATCAACTGTAGTCTCGTGCCAAATTGTGACCGTCACAGAACTTTGCATACCATTCTACAGCTGCCCCATATACATTCATAATTCTCTTATGGATGTCTATTTGTGTTTGTCCTTCAACAGTTAATCAAAGAATATCAGCACATTGGTTCTGTTTGGGCCCATGTGGTAACAACATCACCATACTTCACGTTTCCGCATTTACTGTATATACATTGAAAAGACACAAATGTCAGTTTAGTCCCTTGCCCATATGTTGGGGCTTATATTGCTGCATTGGAGTTGCACTATGTTGTTTATACACTGAAGCAGTGTCCTCAAATGGAAACTCATTGATCGTCCCTTGTTTATAGTGCTTACCTGGTTAGGTTGCATTTATAAACTTGTGTTTTAGGTCAAGAGTAAAATAAAATATCCAGTTATGTAAATGGCCAGCATGTAACCACATTTTCACAGAGAATGGCTGTCTTATTTGTGAACTACTGACACATTCGACAGGAGGTTGAATTGTACCAATTTTTAATCATGAAGTATGCAGAAAAACTAACCTGAACTGAACTGGCATCGTATTTTGCATTAGGCAGTAACACTTTAGCCATTTTATCAAATAAAACCTCAGTTTCCATCTCAGACTATCGACATCATATAATAACAACTTTGTGATTTTCACTTCTCCAGCTTTTGATGTTGCTTTCCCAAGTGGTTCTGCTAGCATTGTCCACTTCCCTCTGAGCCTACACTTTCGTGTTTCCTTTCTCACCTGTGCTTTTGGGAAAAGTTGTACATCATCTTATACTATCAAGAATGTAGTCAACAGATTGATAAAACTAATTTCAGTATGACTAGCTAGAGAAACATTTTTTTTGTAGCAGAAGATCGTGTAAAATCAGCTTCTCCAACAACACAGGCTTATTAAGGGTAACATATTAATGATTAAAACACAGAAAGTAATAGTTCTGACTCTTCTAGAAATACATAAAACAAATACTTGTGGAGGTGAGTAACTCGGGGTCCATACAGTTCAGTGAAAGTTGGTCAAATAACTGACCCGTTGGTGCTGAATAACAATGTTTGTAGGTTGAACTGGAAACACTCAGAAATGAAGCACACACTCAGTGCACTCATATGTCAACACTTTGTCCACTAAAATCACAACTGTCTGTCAAATGGTGAGCAAAGGCATTCCCAGACTGAGTAGATGCATAATCTCATGCTCTAGACAAAATCAATGGTAGGCTTCGAAAGGGTCCAAAAAACAGTCCGTGAGAAAATTTCATACCACAGAGGCATTGTCAATAGGCACACCAAAGACACTGCAGTAAACATCAGCAGGTTGTGACAAGTTAGAACGTGGAACTCCACAGAAGCCCTTAGCTCTGACACATGTGTTTTTCCATGTGACCTGACATCAATAGGCATATTCTGTTGTGCCACACCCAGCCAACTTGCCAGATTTATATGTAATGACATCAGTTGATCTGTCAGTACATATGGTGGGATTGTGAGACAAAAGATTCAGTTGCTTTCTCCATTACCTCCATCGTAGATCCTTTGATAGTACATAATGAAAGAAATTCTGGCTTGAGCTGCCGGAGTCGGCAGTCGTGTGTACGAGAGGCTGTGTAAGTGCCATTTAACTATGCCTGTCTGCAACTTAGTGTGTTACCCTTACAGTACATAAGTCTACCTTTTCCTATGTTGTTGACATCCCTACCTGGTGGGAGATGTTGTCACACCTGGTGGGATAAAACCTGCAACGTGAAACCCTTAAATTTGGTTTTTGATTACATAATGGTTCTAGTATAGGAGTCATTAGTAAACTGTGCCACATCTACATATATACTCTGCAAAACACTGTGAAGTGCATGGCAGAGGGTACATCCCATGGTGCCACTAATTAGGGGTTTTTCCTATTACATTTACGTATGGAGAGTGGGAAAACTGATTTTTTAAATACATCTGTACTGGCTGTAATTAATCCACTCCTCGTGGGCTCTTCAGCGTTACCTGCAGTTAACATGAAGTTATTTGCAACCAACTGTCAAAAGTTTTAAATGGCAAAATAACACACAACATTACAGTAGTAATTATCCACAGTGTTTGGTGTCCAGGATATGGTAATAAGTCAAAGGTGTACAGATGTACACTTCTGTTATGAGGCTGCACTTTGCAGCTGGAGTGTGGAGGGAATGCCATTATTCTTACACCATTTGCTTTTTCCAAGCTAATGATTGGTATCCTCCAACCGAGTTCCATGGTTGTCCATGAGCTACAAAGTTAGCCTTTATACACTTGGCATTAAATTGAGAACAAAGGACTAAAAAACCTATGGGACAATTTGGTGCACCCTCTGGTCCACCGGATTCAGGACTGTCTGCGCTTGCTCCACCTGGGGGGCGTCTCGATGGCGTTCCTCTGGCTCCCGGGACACGTTGGTATCTGTGGAAATGAGGCGGCCGACATAGCAGCCAAGGCTGCAGTCTCTCTTCTTCGGCCAGTTATTCAATCGATTCCCTTCGCCAATCTACGGAGCGTTTTGTGTTGTTGTATTGTTCTTTTATGGCACGTACGTTGGTCGACACTTCCCCATAATAAATTGCGGGACGTGAAAGCTCTTCCTTGTGCTTGGACCTCTTCCTCCCGAACGCGTCGTCGGGAGGAGGTAATTTTAACTAGACTCCGGATAGGGCACTGTCTTTTTAGCCATCGACATATTTTAAGCGGCAATCCTCCCCCACTCTGTTCCCACTGCTCTCAGCTGTGGGCGGTAAGACACCTTTTAATTGAGTGCCCCTATTTTAATCCGTTACGCTCCCGTCTACAGCTGTCGCCTGATATATCATCGATTTTTAGCAGATGACACGCGCTCAGCTGATCGCGTTCTCGAGTTTATTAGTGCCAATGAAATGATGTCAGTCATCTGAAGCTTTTTTTGGGGACAACCAACCCCATTCTGTAGTGGATTTTTAAGCATTCCTTCTGCTTTTAGTTTCTCCAATTTTATGACTTTCGTTCCCATTGCTGCTGGTTTCCATTTTCGGTTTTTTACTGTTTCCTAAGTCACGGACCGGGCGCTAATGACCATAGCTGTTTTGCGCCCTAAAACCAAAACAAAACAAAAAAAAAAAAAAAAAAAACAAAAAAAAACTTGGTGCAATAGACTAACCTGAGAAATTCGGAGGCTTGACATTTGCCCTGGGAAAAACAATTTAATGTGAGATGTTGCTGCCAACAGCAGTAACTCCATAATCTCTCTCATCAGTTCCTCCAACCTTCTAGTACCAGGATTTTGTGGGCTGTTCTTAAACTGGGGTCATCACAGTTCCACAAGTCACTTTGTTGAAATGGATGACAGTTCAGAATCTCTTTTTTTTGTTATTAAAGACTAGTGAACCTGGCAATGCTTTGCAACTACTAAATATGGTTGAGAATTGGATGTTCATTTTAAACCCCCTTTCTGTCCCTGTTCCCTTCCCACTTGTCTTTGTTCATCTTCTCTTCCTCCCCCTATCCCTCTCCTTGTCCACCTCCTCTTCCTCCCCATTCCCCTCTCTTAGTCTACCTCCTCTTCTCTCCTATCTCTCTCCACCACCTCTTACTCCCACCTCTTTCCCCCTCACTGTATAATTTTCGTCCTCCCTTTCTATCCATTTCTTTTTCCTCAGTGTCTCTGATCTTGAACCCAGTTTATTTCAATTGCCATTGAAGTCTCTACTTTTTTTTTTTTTTTTTTTTTTTTTTGCAGATGTCTTCAAGATTGTCACTTACATGGGATACACACAACACTAAAAATTTCAAATATTAGCTCAGGGCTTAGCCAGCTTCACTTTATTGTCGAGTAATTTCAACTAGTTAAGCAGAATCTGTTGGTGCAATTAGTCTACCTCGAAAATTATGCTAATTAATAATATCAGTGACTGAAAACCTCATTATTACTGTTTACAAGTAAACATATACCCAACTGAAACTTCCTGGTAGATTAAAACTATGTGTGAGACCGAGACTCGAACTTGGGACCTTTGCGTTTCGCAGGCAAGTGCTCTACCATCTGAGCTACCCAAGCATGACTCACGCCCCGTCCCCACAGCTTTACTTCTGCCAGTACATTGTCCCCTACCTTCCCTATACACCCAACTGCTAAATTTCAAATAAAAGGAGAACAAAAGGTTATGTAGAGAAGTGAAGCTAATGCTGGAAATATGGTAGTCACTTTTGCCTTCATTTAGTTTGAGTAATTAAAATCTTTTGTAATAACATTGTCACTGAAGTAGAATACCATATTTTGGCTAATAAGACAGCAGAATGTAATAGCAATTATTGTTTTATCTAAAAGTCCTTAGTGAAACAAACCTTATTACACTATTCAGTTATTGAGAAATGGAGACCTTTAATTGTACTTTGTAAAAAGATATTGGACAATAATTACTGAAAGTGGTTTTAATTATCGCTAAATTATAACAGGAATATTTCAGAAGCCTTGTCAATCAGTCTGTAGGCAGTATGATGTAAGCAAGGTCTGTGCCCAAAATTATTAAATGATGTACCACCAATGATTTAGTATGTGATACAGGTCAAAAATGAATCATGAGTTATCTAAATCTTGTGTCCAAGAGTTTATTCAGTGACTGTTTTTAGTGCCCAATTGTGGACTTGTAGTAAGAAATGTGTTAATCTTCCAGTAATGCCTTCTGCTAACTGTGACAATAGGATCAGACTGGGAACAGTGTTATTTCCAAATTATACTTGCTGTCCTTCTCGTATGACTACCTACTTGGAAGGACAGTGTAATAAGTAACTGTGTTAATGATTTACTTGTACATGAAAACTTTTGGGGCACCTCTATGTTAGGTTACTGCACCAGAACAATCATCATTGTTTCAGGACATACTCATACATACATAGCTCTCTACATAGCTTCTCTACATAACCTTTTGTTCTCCTTTTATTTGAAATTTAGCAGTTGGGTGTATAGGGAAGGTCGGAGACAATGTACTGGCAGAAGTAAAGCTGTGGGGACGGGGCGTGAGTCATGCTTGGGTAGCTCAGATGGTAGAGCACTTGCCTGCGAAACGCAAAGGTCCCAAGTTCGAGTCTCGGTCTCATACATAGCTCACCCTTTATCAGTGCTTAAATTAAAGTGAATGAGACTAGACATTGCCACATATAGCTGGTTGTTTGATAATGAAGTGCAGTTGGTGTTTTGAGCTGTAAACCTGTTGCAGACACCATCATTTGAAATAGCCTACTTTTGATAATCACTTTCAGCCAGATTTGAAGGATGCACAGCTACCAAGGGCGTATTATCCCAGGTAAAAAGGATAATGTTACAACTGGAAAACAAATGACATGCAAGAAAATGGACAGTATGTTTTGTCCAAAACAGTTATGTTGTTCCTTTAATAAGGTCAGCGGTACAACACTCCCTTCATAAATTTGATTACAGTTGATATTAGTTATGATTATCTGAACTAACTGAGTGATTTCTTTCAATTAATGTAGTAGATGTCTACTTGTAAATATCTTTTATAATAATGAAGTTCAGTACTTTGACTACTAGCAGACATTTAAAGATCCCTAATGGTAATATTTGCATCAAGCAGTGGAAAAATGACATGCAAAATAAGAAAACTGCATTAAATTTCCTTTGAAAGAGAACAGTGACCGTTACTGAGAGGTCAAGGAACTTTAGAGAAACCTATTCTGATATTCCACCTAAAAAAATTCATTCACACAATTTCATATATTATTATTCAAAAAAAAATTTCAGTGACGAAAAGGTTAAATTAATGTTAGACATTTGATATCTGCAGCTAATATGCTCTGTGGCCTTACAATGACTCAAGTAACATATTTGGATTATGATTTTGATAACTAAATCATGGATCCCTCATGAACTGATAACAAACGTGCAAGAAAACAATAGCGGAGAATTTGCTGTAACAAATACCATGATAAACTGTCCTTTTGGAAACATTAGATGGCAGATACGGATTGGGTTATTAGTCCAACAAAGAGATAGTGGCTCAGATCTATCAGTACTACTATATAAAGCCAAGCCATTGTTTAACATTGTTACCAAAAATCTTGGAAAGTTATTGACTTATTTACTCCAAATTTTTACACAATGCTCTACGCGCACACACACACACACACACACACACACACACACACACACACAAAAGTCAGTGGCCACAGGAACATTCTCACACGTGTAGATGTAGCTTCTGCGTGTTCATGTAGCACAGTGTAAGGGCACCACTGGCAAATTGTGTGGCCACCACAGCTCAGATAAGAGAGCTTGTGAGCCCAGACATGTCAACACGAACGCTTCCAAACCTGTCATTATCAGTGGGAGTAGTGGCACATACAACCCTAGCCTGTCTTCCACTCACTACACAGCATCAACGTACATGCCTCGGCTGGTGTCATCAAAGGATCACTTGGAAGATGGATGGCACAGTGTGGTCTTCAGTGGTGAAAGAAGATTCTGCATGCACACAAGTGATACTGTGTGCGCATATGACATAGACCTGCTGAGTGCTGACTTGTAGAATGTATTCATCACACGCACACTGGCCCCACCCCAGGACTTATGGTTTGGCGTGTTTACCCTTGGTGTTTCTGCAGGGGATGCTAACCATCATTTGGAATGTGCAGAATGTTGTTAGACCCATTCTTTTGTCAGTCTTGCAACAGGAAGGTGATGTTGTTCCAACAGGATAATGCTTGCCCACACACTGCATGTGAATCTCCATGTGCTCTGCAAGATGTGCAGCAACTGCCCTAGCCAGCATGACTTCCTGACATGTCTCCGAGTGACCACGTGTGGTGTAAAATGGGAGAAGAAGTGAGTTATGCGGCTCATCGACCAACAACTTTTACAGAACTACATGAACAGGTTGAGCAGGCATGGCATAACGTATCCCATCTGTATGATTGACTGGATGGAGGCTACACCATGTACTAATGTGGGTGTATCAGTGTGATACCTCAGAACAGTTTCTGCTGTTGATCTGTAATCATCTCATGTACTCCATTTGCAAAGGTGCTACACTAAGTCTTGCGTGAATTGGAAACCTGTAAAGGGGTGTAATAATTTTTTTTCTGGCAGTGCATTAACCCCTCCATTATCATTTTTCTCGTATTGCCTGATGCAGAGTATTCATAAATGTGAATTTACTTCTTTTCATTTATTTCTAGGTATTCTTCAAAGTTCTTGGAGATCGGGTGATGTTCTTACATTTTGGCATGAACCACATACCTTTATCCTTGTTTGACAGGCTATTAAAGATTCTTGCAGTTTGGCTGCTCACTTTCTAAAACTAAGTTGCCCAAAATTTTGTAGTGCATAATTACTGGGAAACTCGTTTCATTCCTTTACTCTCAGTTTTACTTCAACAACATACTATTGCATAACATATTTTTTATCTATGTCAATCAGAAGGCTTCAAATAACATTTCACCACATAAAAATTATTGCAATCATTTTGATTTCTGATATTTCTGCACACTGTACTCTCCTTTACTGCTGTTGTGCACAACATTGTCAGTTCTTTTCTGTTTCTTGATCCGTCTTCTGAATGCAACTTTCTCATAAACCCTTAGCATCCCGGTCAATGTGTCTTCTACAACATGTTGCTCCTGATGTACATCTATAAATTCATTGCTGAACTGTTGTAAATACATTGTCAACCTTATCGCAAAGCTCATCTAAAGCTTGTCAGACACACTCATCACCTTATGGTCTAAACACTACAGCCTTGTGCTCCTACAGTCATACTCAAAATTAAGAAGACGATGGCCATGGTTTTCTAGAGACTTTATTCACAATACTTTGGAAATAAATAATTTCATTGAGATGAAGTGAAATCTCATACTAATTTTGAGTAGAAATGAACTAGCATTATTAGTAGAGTTAGATGCATTTCTGTTATCCAGGATGATCATTCAGAATATAAAGTTTTAATTATTATGTATGGAGATTTATTAGGGGACAAGTCCTGTTTTGTGTTTTTTATTATTTGCATGAGGTATTCTACCTGGTCTCCATGCCATTATGAGAGAGTCGAAGGTGTACTTGGAGTCTTGACAGGCAAAGTAGTCAATGGTGGAAAAGAGTCCTCTGCACCAGCCACACTGTCAATGACTAACAATAACCAGACATTTACATCAGTAATGTACATATGTATGTAATGAAGAAAATGATTGTTATTTGTTACCCAGAAAGTCTCCTGTAACAAGGTACTTATCATCTAATACGTGTTGTATTTAAAGGCGCAATAAAAGCCTTCAAACATTGAAGTTGCCAAGCCCTGGTTTATAGTAAAAATTAAGTTATTCTGCAGATAAGAAGAACATTTAACAAGTTGGGGTTCACAGACTACTCCAAGCTGAAGGGCTCAGTGAGGTCAAAAATGTAAAATGATTCAGTTAAAAAAGGGAAGGTAAAAACTGAAACAATGGCAGGATCATGAAACAGAACAAATGAAGATGGGTTTTCCAACAATGAGGTACTGTTATTTCTGAGTAGGGAGTATTTTTAATTATTTCTTTTTTTTTTAATAAATGCACAAGTAAATCAGTTGAAATGTAAAATTTTAATGGGTGAATCACTAGCACTGGTGTAGATACCTGACTAAATGTTAAACAAGCAATAACAGGTAGATGACAGCTAAATATTTTAACTGGAGTACAGCAGCTCTTTTGAGATGCAAGACATTTAATAATACTAATGAGTTATTGCAGTTTCTAGGCCCTCTTTGGTTAAATTTTCAAACGGAAGTCACGCAGAAGGCACGTAATGATTTTATGAGTAACTGAGCATGTTCCTATTTCCATTTTAAATTGCTAATAACAGAGAGTGCAATTGCTATTGAAATTTTCTTATTAATGCATTTTAGGCAACGCCCATCTTCAGAATATCTGTCAAAAAACATCACAGCTGCCATACGAGCACAAATTATGTATGACATTTTAAGAGCAAACATATGGGTTCATAAACAAACATGTTTACATACCACAGGAAAACCTTATTTCAGAATATCATATCAATTATTATGTATTGTATCACTGGTGCTCAGTTGACAGTGCTATGCCATTTCAAAATTAACTACCATAATGTATCACTGGGTAGCATGATTGCAGGGGTGCTGGATTCTTGTGTAAAATTTTTATGGGCAGTTGTTCACAAAATCTACTATAAACCATAAAATAATTGTAAACCATGTAAAGGGTTTTGTCCTATATGAAAACTAAGAATCATGTAAGTGCAAAAGATCACATCCAAACAAAAGTTCATTAACACATGGGTAAGACTAAGGGATATGGGATGGGAAGGGAAGAAAAGGACAAGAGATACGTAGTGGGAGGAATACAAAATAATCTCAGCGTATATAAATACCAGCCAGCAAGCTCTAGCATGGGCAAACTTAACATATGGAATGGACACCTACCGTAACTCTATTAGGTGTTGCAAAAACACACAATAAGTTGAAAGTGAAATTTCTTCATAGTGCATAAACATGTTATTAAATTATTGCAGCTGTATATACATGTGCGTTCCATATCAATGAGTAAGTCGGGATAGGAAGAAGCATGGGTGAATATGCACTTGAATGGGTAGGAGGAATGTGGAGGAACATAGGGCATTCAGAAAATTTATCTTTATTCACTTCTAATGCCACTGCACCTACAGAGTCACAGTACAATAAAATATCTTAAAATTTACAAACACCAAAAGTGCAACGAAGAGGAGTGATAGTGTTCGCCAGGCATAAGAAGAGATCGTGTACCCCAACATTAAACATAGGAAAATGGCATGCAGTTGAATCCACCATGAATTGCATTATAATTACAGTACTAATAGGAAATTATCTATTATATCAGTTAAACACACATCACTCACCCTGGTTAAAAAATCACATCAATTTATTTTTATGATGATTACTTGTGGGATGCACAAGTGAGGTGAGGGGAGCAAGAAAAAAGGGTGGAGTTAATTGTGTGTGATTCAATGGGAAGTGGCCATGCATGATCAAACGAAGATGCAAACAGAAAATAGACTAAAGCTATGGGTAAGAAAGTAGGGTGGGGGTTGGGGCAGGGAGGGACATGAAACAAGAGTAGAAGGGACTCGTGCCTTCATTTGATTGTGGAACCAATAGGCCAGGCAGACATCATTTTACTGTTCTAGGTACTGGTGACTGCGAATGCGAACATAAAAGGTAAATGAAGATGTCATCTTATAATGACTGGTATTGAGAGTCATTAGGTACTGGGTGCAGTGATATGGTCTTTGGGAAACCAGTCTGACCTGTGGTTTTTCAGTCATGTGAAGGATTTCTTTCTTCACCCTGTGTTTGGATATTGTTTACTTTTCTGTATAATTTATGAATTGTTTTTTATCTTCATGGAATATTACTGACATTTTGTATGTGTTTGCACATTCAGCCAAGCATAAGATTGTTTATAATGTTTGCACTCTTTGAAATATTACGTAATGTATGTAATGGCTATCTAACAAGTTACCAGATGAAAGCGGGGTTGCTATTAATTTGTATAGTACATTGTTATAAAAATTGCAGCTATGCATTAGGACATGCGGTCCACTGTCTTATCTTAATGTTGTGATATAATCTCCTATGGCTTTGAATACATCACCCCAAGCCCTCACCCTCACCCATGTATATTTCCTATTTAGCTTAATTCTTCCCTTGCCGATGCCTGATTACCTTTCCATTACTCATGCAAAATGTGACCCATCTCCACTCCCACCCCAGTGCATATTCTGCCTGTATAATTTGGCCAAATCTGACAAGGAAAGCAAGACATGATATCATTCAGCTAAGCCACGTGGTCTAACAGGTAGAACAACTTCCATTCTATGGTACAACAATGAGTAAGGTAAGTAGAGTCTAAACTGGCAAAGGAATCGGACCAGTCTTCTTGCCAACCAGGAAACTTAAAGAAACATGATCTGTCAAAAATACTCTAGACTCAAAGTACCAGGGATTTATAATATTTCTAGAAAGTGCGGCATCTGCTATGTAGGGCAGTCTATACAGACTGTTGCTGATTGCTGTGTTGAACTTGCCAACTAAAATACAGAAAACTTAAAAGCAGCAGTTACCTAGAACAGTCTGATGAATAAACACAAGACTGTTTGTACAGATGAGGGTTCAGGCCCACAATTCCAATAATTTGGTGTCTGTGATTAGGAAAGGAGTAGAAATTAGACGGTATGGTCACAACTGCAAGAGACACAGGTAACACATTTTCCAATTTATTCATTTATTTGCTATTGTTTTTAGTCTTAGCTAGATACAAGAACATATCAAATGTCACATGTAAGTTAATATATATTAATACAAAATATAATATTTTAAAACAGTTTAAAATTAGGTAGTATAACTAAAGCAATGCATGGAAACATGCACTTGAGAAAGAAAAATTGCAGTGGAAAACTTTACATAGTTTTGCATCCAGACACACAATCTACAAGCCACAATGTGGAGTGTTGCAGAGCGTATCGTTGACACCACTTGAAAACTGAGAGGGTTTTATTCATTTCCTTGTCTGTTCCACTGACAAATAGAGAGAGGGGCAAATGACTGTCTACATGAGGCCGTATAAGACCTAATTTCTCTCATCTGACCTTTATGGTCCTTACGTGAAATGTACAACAGTGGCAGTAAAATCGTTCTGGAGTGAGCTTGAAATGGCTGTTCTCTAAATTTTCTCAACACGGAATCCCTGCAGGGATTCCCATTTGAGTTGCTAAAGCATCTCCATAATACTTGCACATTGTTCGAAATTACCAGTAACAAATCTAGCAGCCCACCTCTCAATTGTTTTGACGGTTTCCTTTAATCCTGATGGAGATCCCAAACACTCCAGCAGTACTCAAGTATGTGTTGCACTAGTGCCCTATGCTCAGAGTCCTTTACAGATGAACTACACTTTTCCTAATCTCTCCCAATAAACCAAAGTCGACCATTAAAACCGCATGTTCTACTACTCTTACATGCTTGTTCCGTAACATATTGCTTTGCTACATTATATCAAGATATTTAAACAATGAAACTGTAATACTGTATTTTGAACATAACAGAATTGTTTTCCTTCTCATCTGCCTTACATACATTTTTCTATAATAGCACTAGCTGTCATTCATCACACCAACTAGCAACTTTGTCTAAGCTGTCCTGTATCCTCCTGAGATCAATCAATGAGGACACCTTCCCGTACATCACAGCATCGTCAACAAACAGCTGCAGATTGCAGCTCACCCTGTCTGCCAGATCATTCACATATACAGACAATAATAGCAGTCCCATCGCACTTACCTGGGGCACTCCTGATGATACCTCTGTCTCTGATGAAGACTGATTGTCATTGGCAATGTACTGGGTTCTATTACTTCAGAAGTTTTTGAACCACTCATACATCTGGGTACCTATACTGTGTGATATTCATCATCCGATATGAGTGATGGTGCTGCAAGCAATGCTGGACAGCAACATAAATATGGCCTATGAATGCAGAGAATGTCACCTTAGTGCATGCCATCACCATGATGTCATCAAGATGTAATTTAGTCAATCAGGTGCCATGCACTGGACATAAAAGCGTGAGCCTCACCAGGTTGATGACAGTCACACTTAGTCCCTGTTGATGGTGATGGAGGCTGTTATGAAAAGCTTGGAATTTTATATAGATTTGACCCAACATTAACAGAACATTTTAGCCATGTGGCTAAAATTATTATGTAAAAGCTATAGCTGAGCATCTTACAAAAATTTCTTCAGGGTCCTTGGGGTCTTATACTTACATGTCAATACATTTACCCCCTAATAGTATTTGTTGTTAATAACAGGGGTAATTTTACTATGTTCAGTGAAATGAACTTGCAGACTACTGGAAGTAAAAATATTGGCCATGTAGACTACGCATACCTGCCTATGATTCAGAATGGAATTTTAAATTTTGATACAAAAATCTTTAACAGATTGCTGCTAGGCATTAGCCAGAAAACTGGAAATTCTAAGGTATTAAAAAAATTTGAAGTAAAAAAATATTTTATTAGCCTCTCCTTTATAATTAATTATAACTAGGCATACTGTTTCAACCCATACATGCATCTGCTTGTTAACACTAAGATTTGTAGTAAACCGAATTCTACTGTTATCATTATATGTAAGGCTGACAGTACACTTTGTAAAATAATGAAATGCTTTGTATGAAGTATGAGAGAAAAACAGCACTTGAATAAAAAACTATTTCCAGCTTTCATGACCATTAGTTCCTTCCTCTGGGAAGATGGATATGTTTTGCAAGATTGGGAATGAGAGGAAGTTCACTGAGGCCACCTATGTAGAACACTAGTGTGACCCATTCATGAGTACTGCTCAAGTGTTTGAGATCCCTACCAGGTCAGATTAAACCAACACATTGAAGCGACTCAGAGGTGGGCTGGTAGATAGGTTACCAGTAGGTTCAAACAAATGTGAGTATTATGAAGATGCTTGGCAAACTCGTATCAGAATCCCTGGAGGAAAGACAATGTTCTTTTTGTAGAACACTACTGAGAAAATTTAGAAGATACTAGAAGTCAGAGCTCATATGGACGCATATAGATAGCCTTCCTCCCCTCACTCTATTTGCGAGCAGAACAGGAAAGGAAATGGTTTGTAGTGGTACAAGGTACCCTCTGCCATGCACCATTTGGTTGGTTGTTACTTGTATAGAAATATGTGACTGGCATATAGCTGTTTGTGTGCAGAACGAAGCTAAAAGTTTAAGCATATCAGTAACAGACTGGGCAAGAGCACATATCAGGGCTAGAGTACTATTTTGGATTTCACACCCCCTCCCACCTTTTCCCTAGAAACCTTGGATGGAGTAACAGGTTTATTTGTAACATAGTCTGAGGTCTACATTAGGTTGAAAAGCGATAATTTTGTTGACAGTTGTGGAACTCAGCGAATGAATAGTAACAGTTGTGATAACAAACAGATATGTGGCTTTGCCTAATATTTTTTTGCACCATATTTAAATGCGCTTTCCCATATTTAATGCATTTTTCGTAATAAAACAAATAAAACTCATAGGTCATCCCCGAACACACATTATTAGACACTGAATAAGCACCTGATGTGTGTTTTGATGCATATTACCTACAAATATGATACACAAAATGCAAAAATTCAAGAGGTGTTCCACTACATATGTTTTACCATATTTGATCCGTTTTCCTCATTTGATACTGCTGGTAGGGATGCAAAGACAAACTCGAACTGTAAATGTCTGAGTGGTAGTTACATTAATAAGTGGAACTTAATACATTAAACATTTTGAGAGATTGTCCTGAATGCATAATACGTGTTATGCTATAAATCTCTCTGCTACACAACTAATAATTCGTAATCAGTTGGCTTCAATCAATCATATAAAACTCTAACCTGTAACTCTGACTACGACAGAGATTAGTTGTCACCATCATCGAGATTATTGGCATTCAAACCTTGTTTCTATATTTAATTCTCTTAACAGAAGGTTAATTAAAACAAACTGTATTAACGCGATGTTCCAAAATGACAGCTTAGGCCCAGATGGCAAAGGCTGTATAAAGGCGGTGGCCAACAGGTGATGACGTCACTTGTATTAACAGAGCTGCTTATAGGCGTGGTCTCCAGGCAACACTGTCACGCTTTTGGCCTTACTGATGACGTCACGAGGCAATTCCTTGGGGCCCGCGAAACCCACTTCTAGCTTGTAGAAGCGGCTTGCCAGCCCCGAGGAATCATGATGTCATATTATGACATAATGTCATCTCTCACACTAGTAAAAATCGCTGCTAGTTTTCGAACAGCGGATATTCTTTGAACCATATCATTGTTCTTTGACGCCTTGTGTTGTATGTATAACGGCTGATTTGTGTGTGATAAAGCATTTCAATTATGGAAATCTTTGTATCCTGCACTTTTTCTGGTTTGTGCATATAGAGCCAAATACCTATGGTACAGTGAAGTGCCCACAGGGCGACTGCAGTTTTTCATTCAACGTCTTGGCAAATTTGAGAACACATGGTGCAAAATCACATGGTTGCAGAGGAGAGAGGAAAGTTTATATTCCAGACAATGGATGGTAAGTGACCTCGTATAATAATTTTATGATGTGCAATAAAAGTTAAGTGTCTGGGAAATCTACAGAATACTTTTTTTTTTTGTGCCTACCATTTTCTGATGTCCTATGCTACACTGTAAAGTTTCTTTCATTGCATCTATGGCTTTGGTATTTAAGTTGGAATCATCGTAACTTTTTGTTGGTCAGAAATTGGTAGTAACTGTATTATATCTTTAGTACCATTCATATATTTGGTTCAGTAACATGTTCCTGCACACATGTAAACTTTTGAATGTTCAAAATTACATCAGTAATTACTCAGTATTTTTTACACTAAAATAGCTATGAATTTCAGTGACAGAATCCACATATATGAGTAGTGTAATATGTTTTTGTAATGGATGTTTCAGAATTTCTGAAGTGGAAGTCCAATGAAGAGAAGACAGTGAGAAATAGCTTTTTGTGTGTTTTATGGTTTATAGGCCTACTGGGGAAACTCATCATCTGAAAAAACTCTATGGCTATGTGGAAATCCAAGCGTTGTTAATAAGGAAATTAATTCAGTGTTTGCTTCTTTTGATTCCTTTATTGTGTCCCTTTAGTTGACAAAATTTAATTGAAATACCCAGTTGACGATTTCAACATAAATTGGACTATGTGCATAGCTGTCTCTAATTGATTTGCTGCTTTTCACAGGTAAAGTATGAATATTCACTAGTTCTTTGGTACGCATGTTTACTAGTCAGCTGTGGCACAAGGAATCACTGACTCAAAGCATGATTTGCTTGGTAGACATAACTGAAAATTGCCATTTTAGTTGCAATTTTACATTTACAGATTATTGTATTCCCTGAGAGTATATCTTGTGGCCTTTCTTGGCTGTAGTTTAGACTATGTTTACAAGTTTACACACATAATCTGTGATGAATGTGTGGCGTAGAGCACCATAAATATCGATATTTGTTCTGTGTGTAAGTGTGCTATCTTTGAGGAGAGGGCTTTGGAGAGAATGTTGGACGCTAACGGCAGTTAGCCTCCGGACTTGTACCTGTGTAGACGCTAAGTGTGAATAAATCTGTATCTGAGTGAATTCTAGTTGTTTACCTACAACTATTCCATATTCCCTCACTGGTGACCCTGTTTTTTGTGTAATACGCGTCCGAGTTACCGCCCGAAGGTTATTTACGCGCCTACCGCGTCGGGTTTCTCCGCGATCGCGAGGGCCTTTGTTCAGCTCCAGACAATGGCCTTTCAGTACTCACCGCCGCCCGGATTTCAGCAACCTCTCTCCAGCACTCCTGCCGTTGTAGTGGACATGCCGCAAGAATCTTCGGAATCCTTCAGCCAGAACATCCAGTGGAACTCGTAGAGTGCTGCCAGTTTCTTCCAACCGCCAACGGTCGTGTACTCTGGTTTTGTTAGCCTAGACCTTCCCACGTGTTCTCCACAGAGTGTTGGTCGGAACATTCCTATTCCTGTGTCGAACACACAATTCAATACAGTTCGTGGCATCAAGCGAGGTTTTGCTACTTTGGAAAATCCAGTAGTAAATTCAAACTCGAATCAGTTCCCGCCACATGTGTATCCTTCCACGCCGGCTAGTCAACAGGTGTTCAATGCTCGCCAAACAGCAAATATCACACCGAGTGTGCGTCCTAGTGCACGTTTGTGGGATCCTTGTGTTGCTTCTAATCAAGTCAACAATTCTGTGCTGGACAGTAATTACTCCGACATCTACAACCAGCCCCACCACTCACGGTCGAGTGAATACTGTGTGCATAACGGACATTCACCGGCGTACTTAAGCACTTGTGGCTTCTCTCCAAGCTACCACGTCAATGAGAATGCACATTTTGACTACGATCCTCACACCATTCGAGCGTCCGTCGCTTCTCAGCCGCCCCCCCCTCCCCCCCCCCCCCCCCCCCGACGTCAAGTGAATTTCGCGATTCCCGCATTATGGGATGCCAATAATTCGAACTCGCTATCTTCTGCATGCTCTACTTCCATCCAAAGTATTACCGGACTTCAAACCCGCTCACCCGGAGTTCTGGTTTAACCTGGTTCAGACATTCAATGTGCGACAGCTCATCTACAAAGAGCGTCTCGGCGACAGGTCTCCGTCCCAGCTGTGGCGGTGCATCCGTCTTCTCGTCGATGAGCAAGGTGTACCTGATGACACGCTCGCAGAAATCTGGACTGAAAAGCTGCCTTTGCCTGTCCAGACTGCAATCTCTGCGTATGAAGATAGGCCAGTAAATGAACGTTTACGCGCCGCCAACAGAGCATACTCTGCCAGGCAACGTGAGCTCCGTGCACTGCATTCTGGACGTGACCGCACTAAGACGCTTTCTGACGCCACGCCCTTGTCTGGTGCTGCTGATAACAAGTTTGTTAAACTAGCCACCCTGCCGGCACCTTCAACTCCCCGCAACGACAGTGCATCAGCCTCTGTGGAAGACTCTGGGGCACATATTCCGTCACCTAGCAACTACCCACAGGGGCACAGGCCCGCCCAACCTTACTGTTTCTTCCACGCAAGATTCAGGGAGCAAGCTCGCAAATGCCAGTCACCGTGTTCGTACCCAAACTCCAACCACAGATAGGCTACGGTGCCACCTCCTGCGATGTAAACAATGGGCACCATCCCACATTGCACTCCGTTTCGGACAACAACAGTGTGGTCGAGTCTATGTTCGCGATTTACGATCAGGTGTATGTTTTCTGGTAGACACTGGCGCATATGTCTCTTTGCTGCCGGTTCGCCTAGCAACCAATAAAGTGCAACCACACAAAACTGTACTTCATGCAGTGAACTTGTCTACCCTACAGTGTTCGGGTTCCACTTTGTATACAGTGAAACTTTCGCCCAAGTACAAGCTGGAGTGGACGTTTCTAGTGTCAACAATTGAAGAACCTATTCTCGGAATTGATCTCCTCAAGCACTATCAGTTGTGACTAGATTTTGTGCAAAATACCATGTTTTACCCTTCCCTTAATAAACATATTCCTTTCGCTCCGCCGAGTGACAGTTCGGCTAACATCAAACATGTGTGCTGTGCTAAGAAGTGTGTAAACCTATCCTTGGAGCTGCAATCTTGGACAAACAAGCGGCTAGTGGAGTGTGCCAAGTCTTCGAAGTTGCAGATGGAACGTACGGAAATGCTGCTGCATCTCCGCAACATACACCACGAGTTGGCCTCCACACAACAACGCCTCGCGGCACTACAAGCAGACGACTCATCGGCTACAGACGAGGTCAGTCCGTGCCAATCTGGTGTTCCCGTGCCCGCGCACGTTAACGACAATGTTGTGAACTCTGTAAACTGTGTCAGCACCCGCTTTTGTAATGATAGGGTATGCCCGAGTGCTCATGCTCCTTGCGCTCCGAAAGGACAATTAACTTGCCAAGCTCGTGGCAATGAACTACGGCCATCTGCTGTTCGGCCACGCCCACTCGTGCCTACAGCGCTCGTAGAGGCATGTCCCGCTACCAAGAACCAGTGTACCAACCTCGCCCATGTTACACGCGTGCGGCCTTTATGCAGCCTACGAGCGGTTGGCACACCTGTACTTCCGTGCCCTCAGCACCACAGCTTTGCCCGTCCGCGACTGCCTGCTCTGCTTCACGGACATCTGACTGTCGTGCTGCGCCACGTATTGCAGTAGTCACTAACGGCACAGTTCATCGGTTACGTCTAACCGATGGGCCGCCCATATCGCAACACCCACGCCGCCTCAAGCCGGAATTTATGAAAATTGCAAAAGAACAATTGGATGATCTGTTACAAAAGGAAATAATTGAACCTTCTTCGCCGGCCGAAGTGGCCGTGCGGTTAAAGGTGCTGCAGTCTGGAACCGCAAGACTGCTACGGTCGCAGGTTCGAATCCTGCCTCGGGCATGGATGTTTGTGATGTCCTTAGGTTAGTTAGATTTAACTAGTTCTAAGTTCTAGGGGACTAATGACCTCAGCAGTTGAGTCCCATAGTGCTCAGAGCCATTTGAACCATTTTTGAACCTTCTTCCGGTTGCTGGGCTAGTCCTATCCTGTTTGACCAAAAGAAAGACAGTACTTGGTGTATGGTCGGAGACTATAGGCGTTTAAATGCCCACACTATCGTTGATAAATATCCGGTCCCACACATTGCAAACTTCAATCATGCGCTCGCAGGTGCAAAGTACTTCTCTGTTTTGGACTGTAGGCACGCATTTCATCAGATTCCTATGGCTCCAGAGGATTTTGAAAAGACTGCCATAACCACTCCCTTCGAGCTGTTCCAATAAAAATGTATGCCGTTTGGGTTGAAAAACGCCCCCCCAAACGTGGCAGCGTTTCATCAATCAAACTTTATCCCATCTAGACTTTTGTTTTGTATACATGGACGACATATTGGTTTTTGCTTCTACTTTGGAACAGAGTGAGGAGCGTGTTCAAGTCGTGACAGATATTTTAGCAGCTGCTGGTATTGAACTGAACAATAAAAAGACTCAATTGCACCAGTCATCTGTCACATTCCTAAGTTATGTTGTGTCATCGGACGGTCTGACACCACCGCAGGACAAGATCAAGCCTGTTCTCGAGATGGTACGCCCTCAGACCTATATGGAATTACGCAGGTTCATTGGAACAGTTAATTATTACCGAAAACATTTGCCAGCCGTTTCTGCGGTGCAGGCTCCTCTCACAGATGCTCTCGCTGGCCAACAAACTTCTGGCACCCGCCAGGTCCCATGGACACCAGACATGGACAAGGCATTTAATGAACTCAAACAGCTGTTGGCCTCCGCTGTCACTATTGCTCACCCACGTGCGGACGCCACAATGTTTATCACTACTGACGCTAGTGACAATGCTATCGGCGCAGTACTGAGTCATGTTACGACCCCCCTGCAGTTTTTCTCAAAAAAGCTAAACAACGCACAGAAGAAATACTCAGCATTCGACAGAGAATTACTTGCACTTTACGAAGCCATAAGACACTTCAGAACTGATGTTGAGGGACGAGATTTCTATGTGCTCACTGATCACAAGCCGTTGGTTCCTGCCATAAAAAATACTGCGGCTGATCCGCCCCCACGACGCTTTCGTCACATCGATTACATCTTGCAATTTACAAATGACATTCGCTACATCCGATGAGCGGACAATGTGGTCGCCGATTTTCTCTCGCGTGTTGGTGCTGTCACAACCTTAATTGACTTAACAGACCTACCTCGGTTGCAATCGGCAGACCCCGATACCATGCAGTTAATTTCGGACCACAGCTCCTCTCTCCAACCGGTACGCTCTACTTTCCCTGGCATATCTGACTTAGTGTGGTGTGATGAATTGACTGGTATGTTACGGCCATTCATTCCTAAGCCCCTTCAACGCCAGGTCTTTGACAAACTACACACACTAGCACATCCCGGTGTCAAAGCTTCCACCTGCCTGGTAGCTGAACGGTTTGTCTGGAGAGACAAGCGCTGTGACTGTCAGTCTTGGGCAAGAGCATGCATGGTGTGTCAACAGAACAAAGTTTCCAGACACACTTCGCCACCCCTTGGCTGTTTTGCCCAACCGCCAGGCCGGTTTCACCACGTTCATGTGGACCTCGTAGGCCCTTTGCCCCCTCTGAGGGTTTCCATTACTTGTTTACAGCTATTGACAGGATGACTCGGTGGGCTGAGGCTGTGCCTATTCCGAACATTACCTCCGAGACAGTAAGTCGAGCATTCATAGATTCGTGGATCTCTAGATTTGGCTCACCTGTTTACCTCACCACTGACCAGGGGCGACAATTCGAGTCTTCAGTTTTCTCTGACTTATGTAAAATGTGTGGTATTGTCAAAATTCATACTTCTGCATACCACCCCCAGAGCAATGGGCTTGTCGAGCGATGGCATCACACCCTGGAGTCTGCCCTGCGTTGCCATGACTCACTATGGACAGAGGCACTGCCCTTCGTGCTTCTTAGCCTTCGTGCGACTTTCAAGGAAGACCTCAAGGGTTCCATAGCCGAGTTTGTGTATGGCCAACCTCTGGTTTTGTCTGGAGAATTAGTCACTCCCACCCCATTTCCACGGCCCTCTGAACTCCCTTCACTTCTCGAGCGGGTGCGCTTGCACTGCAGCAAAATTCAGTCGCCACCTCCGGCTGCTCATACACCTCCGCGCGTGTACGTACCACGCACGCTAGACTCTTGTGACTATGTGTTTCTCAGAGACGACTCAGTCAAAGCCCCGCTTCAGTCGCCCTACACAGGTCCTTACAAGGTCATCAAACGCTCTGAGAATAACATGGATCTCCTCATAAACGACTCTTTGTCACGCCGGTCATGCTCCCTCGTATGCTGATCGCCCGAGGGTTGTCTCCTGCACAGTCTCGTGCACCTGCCACCCCCCTCTTAGCAGATGCTTCCCCCTGCCATGGCTTTCCCACACCTCCCTACCTCCCTACCATTGCTCGTACAGGTTCCATCCAAGAATTCACAACACATGTGCACCCTGATGACATACATAAATTATCTGTTGTCATAGGTGGTGATACAGTGTGTGTGGTACTTGCATGTGACAATGTTGAGGGAGGAAGTGCAGAATCTCGTGTGGTGCGCCGCTTTAAATTGAGCAGAAGTGCTGCGTGTGGCAATTTGCGTGCCTTTGTTAGGCCTTCTGGCAAGGTGATTCTCCGCCTGCCGGCTGACGAAGTGCTACACCTCCACTCCTCCAGGACGGGACGTCGTCTTCAGCCGCCGGCGTCGCTTGCTGACTTCACCGTCGACATACCGGGTTTCACCCCCCAGTCTCCTAACAGTCGACCGCTTCCACCTGACGCAGAAGAACTGTACGTTACCTTCCTAACTTCTCACCCCTCCCCCCCCCCCCCCCCCCCGCCCATTCACAGGGACATACTCCATACTGTTTGTGTGTGGCAGGGGGGGGGGGGGGGGGCTGGCTATGTGGCGTAGAGCGCCATAAATATCGATATTTGTTCTGTGTGTAAGCGCGCTATCTTTGAGGAGAGGGCTTTGGAGAGGATGTTGGACGCTAACGGCAGTTAGCCTCCGGACTTGTACCTGTGTAGAAGCTAAGTGTGAATAAATCTGTATCTGAGTGAATTCTAGTTGTTTACCTACAACTATTCCATATTCCCTCAAATGTTTCACCACCAGGTCGGGCATACAGCATTAAGTGTGCTGCTCTGCTGTTGCTGGTGGCATCTATCTTGCCTAAAAAGGTACAGCCAGAATGCTAATTACTGTTTGAGTGATTATCCTTTACACAGTTGAATATATTATGTTAAATATGTATCTGAAACTGAATTCATGAACAGCTTCTAGTCATTTAATCATTTGGTTCTGTAAGACATTGAAATAAAAATACTGCAGACCTAAAAATCGCCTGAAAATAGTAAGGAATATCAGATATAAGTAAATATTTTTGCTCAGTATGATTGGATTTTAAAAATGCTGATGTCTGGTTGTTACCACAAGAGCACTGTTGGCCACAGCAGTTATCTGCTGAGACCATCAGTGCCTTCATGCCAACCAACGGTTAATACACAAAACAGGGCAGTGCAAGACTTGCTCTCTAGTTCTCATTGGTTGAAGCAACTAAAATTAAATTTCTGAGGTATGCTGGAACTTTGTTATCAGTATATTCCCCACGATGATTTAAAATGTTTTCAGTGAAATGGCACTGACAGTGCACAATATATTTTGCAACTGATTATAGATACTTCAAAATGGACACGGGGAATATATTTCAAGAAACACTCTAGAACCAAACCTGACAATTGTATTAACACACAAGTAAACCCATCTGAATGGCACACTGGGTTACACCACATAAGCTGTACATATAGATTAGGTAATTTACTCAGAAAACTATCCATATAAATTTTATTGTAAAGCACACTAAAGTTAAGGGAAAGATGCAGTACACAGATGAGATACACTTGGACAGGAAAGAACTGGTATTGCTCAGATATATGGAAAATGAACTGTAGTATAATATTGACATATTGGGTGCAGTTTTCTGTGATCCCAACACGTCTGAGGTGCAAATTTGTGGACAGGAGCCATTACGTTAAACCTGTTGTGTACGGTGCACTTGCAGCGCTGTGATGATGTCATCCAGATTTCAAAATTAGGGACCTAGGAATGAAACTCTCATCAATTCTAATATTTAAAAATAAACACACCTGAAAAAGAAAGCCGTATCAGAACATTCAAATAAATTGCAAAAATATTCTTGTTTTGCACATTAATTGCAGCTGACACGTAGAAGCACAGGTTAGTGGCTTGTATTGACATTTATTAATGTCGGCAGCAGTGAACATGTTGAATATTCTAAAGTAACAAAGTAGTTGTTGGTATTCTGATATTAATGAATGACAGTAGGAACCACAGCAATGAAATAAAGTAAATTACTTGAACCAGGAATTAAATAAATGTACATAGTTTTGAACACAGTCATAACACGCAATTCTTTTCACTGTATATTTGTGTGCTACTTTTAATACAGTAACTTTTTGTTTTCTGATCTTTGTTGTGGGACACATGTCTCATCTCACTTGTTTTGCTAGATCAACTCTAGGTTTACAAGACCCACATTTCAGAATTCTGGTAACTGGTAGTTGTACCTCCTGTGGAAAGTGTGGGTTGATAAGTGTCTCTTCAGATATGGTCTCGTCAACTGCTATTTTGGGAGCTTGAAGCAAAAATGCATTTCTTTAATTTTCTGTCAGTGATGACTATATCACCAACGTATTTACCACAGAAATGATCATGATGGCATAGTGTAGTGCCTCAAAAATTTCAGGGGCAGTTCTGGAGACACTCCTGTTTCCAGCATCTCTAACACATGTTATTTTAAAGATGAGTGTGTGGAAGTGGATCTGAGTCTACTGCGCCACGATCGTGTGTGTGTGTGTGTGTGTGTGTGTGTGTGAGAGACAAAAAGAAAAGACACTTATTTTACTTATTCACTCACTTCTTGAGGTCTGGGTGGTGGACTAGCTAGAATTTTGAGAGATTTCTAGACCGTATTTATGGTAAAAAGTACGTAAGAGTATCTGTTGGACCGATGATTGTTGGGCTTATGAAAGATGAATCATTTATGTGGTGTCTTGTTTGTGTTTGTGAAAGTGAAAATATAGTGAGATTGATTTAAAAGTATCTTGAATGTACAGAGTTATTTTAAAAATAGGATAAATTCCTCAAAAACTGCATCATATCTTCAGAGAAGAAATTGGGCAGACCATCGCAGCTGGCTATCCTGAAAAGAAGATCGGCGAAGCAACTCCATGTAAGCTCAGTAATAAAGTGGGAGTTTGAGTCTGACACACCAACACCACACTGCTTCTCCTAGTCACTGGAAACCGCCAGAACGTGGTGACCGAAGTGATCAAGACTCGAAAAGGAGGAATTTTTTGAAGAAAATTGAGACAAGAAAAAGTTGAGAGTTTCCATAGCAACCCGTGACAAGAAGACAGGGAAATTGATCCACAGAATTCAAATAAGAACATTTGGGTGTGAGAAGGAAGCAATCCTCACACACGCAGTAACCAGCTGCCTACGTCGACGCAGTAACCAGCTGCCTACATTGACGCAGTAAACAGCCTCCGATGTCAATGCAGTAACCAGCTGATGCTGACAAAATGGCTGCCGGTCACCACTGCTGACTTTGTGTATGCTCACCATCGTCAATGCTGCAACTGACGTTCAATGCTGCTGGCATGTGTGTTATTCACCGGTGCGGATTCTACATTTGCGACATTGTTCAAAGACTGTAGTACTGTAGCTGGTACATTTAGAGGTAAAGTAGGTTAGATGATTACTTGGTTGAAAAAATAGAAAAATAGATCATATTCTGAAAGTTGGAGAAATTGCAGAGCCAGTCATGGCCATGACGGTGAATAAAGACACGTCAGATTTGTCTGAAGTAATAAACTTAATCAAAGCTCAGAGTGTTAAATTAAATACTATAAATACCAGATTAGATGAACACAGCAGATTCAGCTTCTTTAAGGGAAAAAATAGAGAGACAAAGTGCAACTGTTCAAATTGCCTCTTCGAGGAATGAACTAAGTGATCAAAATGCTTTGCTAAGACAGGAACTGAGAGATTCTTTAAGAAAGGAGTTAAATGATCAGAATGTTGCTCTGAAAAGTGAAATAAGTGCAACTTTAAGTGCTCAAAGTCTTAAGTTAGATTCAGTAAATACGCAATTGAACATCAAATTAGATTTTAAGAGTGAAGTGTTAACTAGCCACAGTGAACAGTAAAGCAACAAATATAAGTCTGCTAAAGACTGAGTTTGACACTTTGAGCAATAAAGTTGAGAAGCTGAAGGTAGATTTAAAGAGTGAACTATCCAGTTCTTTAAATACTCATGTTAATCAACTATTTACTGAATTTAACCAAAGACAGGAGGTGCAATTTCAAGAATTAACTAAGAAATTAGAATTTGACATTGAAGACAAGTGTAGTACTGTAGAGTCGAAGTTTAAGGAAAAATTATGATCATTTAAAAATGTGTATAATGTTACGTTCGATGCAGTGAGACAAAGACTACACATCTTAAGTGGTAGCATCGAAAGGCAGGACAAGCTGATCCCTATATTCCCTTCACAAATTGCAGGAGTCAACACTCGGGTAGATGATGTGGAGAGAAATTTTAAGTAAAAGCTAGCAACCTCTGACACCATAATTACAAGCAGTCTGGAGGAACAGGTAGAGAATTAATCAACTGGAAAGTTGCTGAGAGGGTAAACCCAGACAATGTTCAGTCATGTTTGGTTTCAGAACTTAACGATACTAAGAGAAGCATAGAAGATTTGTGGAGAGAGTTTAAACTTATCCAGGATAAGGCAGAGAAAAGGTTGGCTTCACAGAATGTAGTGCTGGCTAGCAAGGTGGTCACAGATTTACAATGGGGAGCAAATTCTGGACTCTCCAGACAATTTCTCAAATTTAAACCAGATGGAGATGTGCACCCAACTCATTTCTTGAAACAATTTAATCAAGCATTGCCGAAAAACTGGGAAGATGCAAAAAAGATAGAATTCACTGTAGGTTACTTTCTAGGAGAGGCTTCAGAATGGGGCACAGTGAATACAGAAAATTTCTTGTCTTGGGCAGATTTTCGGAAAATGTTTAAGGAGAAGTGTTGGTCAACAAGTGCCCAAGAAAAGTTAATAACCAATTTGTCTGATCCAACGTACTATAATAATACATAGGGTATGATGAGAAAATATTCTGACTGGCATTCAACAAGAGCAAAATATTTAGATAAACCATTAGAGGAAGAGGGATTGGTAAGGATTTTGATAAGGCGCGTATCCACTTACACTAGGAAAGACATATTATGTAGCAGGTGGAAAACGGTAGAAGAATTGTTATCTTTTGTAGACACACTTGATGCAATAAATAAGGACCAAAATAAGAACGTGCTTTAAAATGAGTGTCAAAACTACAGAAGGAATAATAATGATAGTAATGATAATAATTTCAAAAGTCATGAGATGAATGTGGATAGAGAACACCGGAATAATCGGAATAGGGATAATGAAAGTTATCAAAAAAGACATCCACCTTCAAATATATGCCCAGTGACTACACAGGAATTTGTACCTGGTAACAATAGAGTACAAAATGTAAATGTCGTACCTAGGTTGGGTAACCAGCCGGTGATTACAAATAACTAGGAACACGTAGTGCAATCTGGATCAAGGGCTGGGGCCAAGGTTGTGGAAATACATTAGGAGACCTAAATCATAATAAATATGTTACCTTTATGCATTATGTACCCACCAGAGAATGGTTGTCACTAGAAGAACATACCATTAACAGCAGTAATCCACAACCAATTATAATTGGAATGGTAGAAGATCTTGACGTTAACATATTTATAGATTTGGGTAGTGAAGTATCACTTATTTCTCGGGGTTTCTTTAACACATTAAGACCTAAGTGTGACTTACCTGTATTACAAGTAACAGGGGTATATATATTCGGTATAACTGGAACTAAAAGTAAAGTTGTCAAATATGAAACCCAACTAAATTGTAGCATTGGTGATATTACGTTTCATCAAACACTGCTGTTAGTAAAAAATATTAATGGGGATGTGTTATTTGGCTTAGAATGGCTGTAAGAATTTAATGTCATGTTAAATTTTGAGGAAAATTTGCTTTACTGTGGAAGAGGAGACTATAAATGTTGTGTACAGTTTGTAACAAACAATGAGATGGATAAACAAACAACTGACGACCAGCATGTATGATTAACAGCAACAGTGCAGTTGTCACCAGAGATGATAAACGTAAGTCATGTATCACATCAAGCTGACATAAAAAATAAAGTAAATGAATCCCCAGTATTAACCAACGACCAAAAATCAGATCTAGCCGAAATTGTATTAGAGTATGAAATGGTATTTTCTGATAATCCAGGTAGTATTATTGACTACCTAAGTAAATTTAAGATCAAAGATAATACTCTGTTCGTCTATAAACTGTATCCAATACCGGTGAGATTAAAGGAAGTGATTAAGGAGGAGGTAAATAAAATGGTAGATAATAAAATATTAGAACACAGTATGAGCATTATAAACAATCCCTTGGTAGTGGTGAAAAAGGCTATTTGACGGGAGATCTTATCATTTTAATTTGTTACCATTTGGGCTAAATATCTTGGTAGAAGGCTATAGAACCTCAGTATAAGGTCGATGACCTAGTTCTAGTGAAACAGCATCTTCAGAGCTCTGCCCTGAAGAAAGAAACACACAAATTTTGCCAAAAGTATGTGGGGTCTTGCTGAGTGCGAGCAGTAATCCATTCAAAAACCTTGTTTTTAGTGGATCCTACAACAGGAGAACAAAAACAGAAATATAATGTTAAGAATATAAAGTGGTATACTCCCCACAGACGTTAACATTCTCTGTTAATGGGTGGAGTGACGACCATTGATTCCTGAGTTGGGTTCGGTGTTACTTCCCAATAGCTTTCCTACACCAAATTCCGTTCAAATCTTAGACTACTCTGTAATCTATTCATAACCCCTTAAACTATCCTATCATATTAGTATTAAAGTGACTGAACATGACTACATGTTTGTGATTAATTTAGGGAGTCACGGGTAAACAGTGACCTCTAAGCATGAAGTAAAACAAATAGAATAATTATCTAGTGGAAAAAGAATATGATGGTACCTTTTAAGCAAGGTGATAACTAGATGACATAAAATGAACACCGTATTTTCTGTGTGTGTAAAATATGGTGTGATGTGATTAACTACATAACTATTGGCTTCTCGCTCAAGTACTGGCGAAGTAGCAATCCTGGGGAAGGGGTGTGTGAAGGGTTTGCTGTCTTTGGGGCTACCTTCTTTCACTTCTTTGATCTTAGCAACCATTTCTATTTTTTCCTTTCTTACTTCTCATCTGAGTACCAGTCTATCTTTCACTCTTTCCATATGCATACACTTCTATCACTGAAGTCCTCCTCAATTTCCATGGTTTCCTATAACCTTCAACGTATTTTACATATGCAGGCCGAAGAATCAAGCTACATGATTACTCATAAGCATACACACAAAGAAATTGTTGGGCTTATGAAAGATAAATCATTTATATGTTGTCTTGTTTGTGTAAGTGAAAATATAGTGAGATTGGTTTAAAAGTATCTTGAGTGTACGGAGTTATTTTAAAAGCAGAGAAGATTCCTCCAAAACAGTATTATATCTTCAGAGAAGAAGTTGGGCAGACCTTCGCAGCTGGCTATCCTGAAAAGATCGGTGAAGCAACTCCACGTAAGCTCAGTAATAAAGTGGGAGTGTGAGTCGGGCACGTCAGCACCACACTGCTCCCCCTAGTTACTGGAAACTGCCAGAATAGAACAGTGTGACCAACTTCTAGACACCTGCTGAACAGAGTAAATTGTGCACTTCACATCCAGTGCATCAATTTCTTCTTAGGTAATATCACAGAGCTCTACTATTGTTGTGATGCTCAATGAAGCAGCATTATGCCTTGAAGACACTAAACAACCTTCTTATGTTTTTGGATGAAAGATATAAGTGAGTAATATATCCAAAAAGAAATAAGTTTTACATTTAGCTGTCAGGAACCACTTTTGAATCTTCCATTATTATTTTTTACATGCATGATCTTTTTGTTTTCTCTTCTCAGTTTGACAAGGAAATTTGATTTGTTTAATGATGACATTTATGGCTACAAACAAACAAAAAAGAAAAAATGTGTGGTGATAGTGCAACCTGCAAACTTAGTTAATACCCAAGGTGGACTTAAATCTGCAGATATGATCCACCCATTCAAATACAGTTTCAAGATTATTCTCAAAACCCTTACAAACCTAGGAAACAAGCACAATTATTTGGGCATCATAGCATGTATTAATAAACCAGATGTTTCAGTTATTACTGAGCACTGGTATACAAAAAATCTTATTATGTACCCATTAACAAAGAATCTCTGCTCATCTTTCAGTAGGGAGATTAAGCCTGATGGTGATGTTGCAAAAAGTGGCAATAATTGGTGGCCAAAAAATGTAAGTTCTGTAAGTATTGAAGGTGTCACTGAAGTTTCTGTGAGAAACTGTAGATGGGAAAGGACACATATAATTTTAGATATAGACTGACCACCATCTCCGAGTACAGATATTTTTTAGCTAATCTCTGCCACTTGCTTGCAGAGGGAGGTAGTAAATAATCTGGGAAAATGGCTGGGTAATTATGCTGATAATTGTTCAGTCTTACAAAATCTAATGAAACAAATAACAGTTTTCACAATTAAGAATGGCTAGTGGCACACACAGATCTGTGTCCAATGACAAGTAATAGAGGGTACCTAAGGCTTTGTACTGGGCTGCCTTCTTTCATTGATTTATGTAAATGACAAAATACTACTCTCCAAATTCAAGAATAGTTATGTAAGCTGATGCTACATCCATCGCATGCAAGCATAAAGAAAACGACCAAATACAAATACTATGAAATCGTATTACAAATAAAATAATTCAGTATTTCAATGAATGTAATCTCATTGTCAGCACAAGATAATAGCAGTAATGGATTTTCATCACACAAGACAGATTTTCAAATTCAGTTGTGCTCAGGAACTTATGTTGCCATCAAAGCAAAATACTTAAAAATCCTGGGAATAACAATACTGAGATATATACGTTCACTCTCTGGCAAGCAAACTGGCTTAAAATAGGTTTGTGATAAATATGTAAAGCAAACACTGAAACAATACCCATGTAGTATGGTCTGCTTATCATATGTCATTGTACTCTAATGTAAAGTATGGAATAGGAGTATGGGATGTCAAACACAAGCAAATATTCATAAGATATTTAAGTTAAAGAAGAAGGGTGTAAGAATAATTTGTGGTGTGGAACTAAGAGACTCATGCTGAGTTCAATTCCTTAAAGTTGGAATACTATCTGTTACAAATTTCTACACTGATGAGCCAGGACATTAAGGCCACCTACCTAATATCCGGTATGTTGAACTATGGCATGGATAACAGCAGTGACGAATCATGGCATGGAAGCAGTAAGGTACTGGCAGTGTGCTGATAGGAACTCGCTACTGTGTTCCTTGAACGACTGCATCACACTCCTTGTGTTGAGGCATCATATTGTATTGAGTATATTATATTGGCATACACATGGAATTTCGGCTGCAGAGTCCCATCATTAGGAGTGTTCTGTGGACTGTGTGTTCGGCCTCACACATTCTATGCCCAGCATTAAAGTCCGATGTTTGTTCCACCGCAGTTTGCCACCAGTCCATTTTTACCAGTCTGTCCAGCCTACAATGTCCTACATCTGTACTGAGTGCTAGTTAGAGGTCATCCACTGCAGTAGTAGCCCTTGGGCGACCTGAGCGTGGCATGTCATCGACAGTTCCTGTCTCTCTGTATCTCCTCCATGTCTGAACGACAGCGCTTTGGTTCACTCTGAGACACCTGGACACTTCCCTTGTTGAGAGCCCTTCCTGGCACAAATAAAAATGCGACACTGTAGAACTAGGCATGGTTGAACTACAAACAACATGAGCCATGTACCTCTTTCCTGGTGAAATGACTGTACCTGTTCAGCTGTCAGACCCCTCCGTCTAATACGTGCTGCTCATGCATGGTTGTTTACATCTTTGTGTGGTTGTAGTGACATCTCTGAACAGTCAAAGGGACTGTGTCTGTGATGCAATCTCCACAGTGAAGGTCTATCTTCAGGAGTTCTAGGAACCTGGGCGATGCAAAACTTTTTTTGTTGTGCGTATATTGGCACACATCTAGCAATTTTCTTTCGTACTGTGTATCTGTGCATCAAGATGGCATACCTGTTGAATGGCAAATATCATGTCTTCATGTTTTACATGAAAAACGATGTTCTGCTGTGAAATGTCTTATTGGTAATATCCATGGAATGGTGATCCCAATCGTTAAAATTGTAACGTAACTGTATATGAACGGCCGGCTGCTGTGGCCGAGTGACTCTAAGCGCTTCAGTCTGGAACCGCGCTGCTGCTGCGGTCGCAGGTTCGAATCCTGCCTCGGGCATGGATGTGTGTGATGTCCTTAGGTTAGCTAGGTTTAGGTAGTTCTAAGTCTAGGCGACTGATGACCTCAGATGATAAGTCCCATAGTGCTTAGAGCAACTTTTTTTGTAAATGAACATCATATAAACGAGGGTTGTGCTTCTGATTGGGAATGATTAAGCTATCCTAATCTGGCTGATGTGGGGATTGAGCACGGCATGGCGCTCCTGTGAGGTTTGGGTCACCTCTATGTCAATGTGGGTGGGTTTGTTCCACCCACCTTCAGGTATCTGTTGTCTCGTCAGTTGCAGTAGCTGCTGATACTGCTGATTCATCGTGGGTTAATTGTGGGTTACACCAGGTACTGCACTACGCGCTCTGGTGGTCTGCTGAGACATTAGCAGAATGGATAGCGGCTGCACCATAGTGGTGTTGTTTACTAGGGTATGAACGGAACACGTGCATGAAACAATAGGCTTGTCCCCCTCATACCAGCAGAGATTTCCACCAGTAGCAAAGTGGTGCATTCTAATCCCTGTGTCTGGGGACCACGGTGACAGCATTTGGTCTCAGTGCCATGTTTCTGCAGCATCTGTGAGACGACCCCACGATCAACTTGCTGTTTCCATCTCCAGTTGGGTGGCAGTAAGGTCTTCTGCTGATAGGCACTTTTTTCTCCTTTCTAGGGAGTCGACACAGCAGTGAATCCACGACCTGAGTAGAATGTCCATCTCATTGTCCGTTTCAAGATCTGAGTCTGTCTCAGGTTGGTGTGGGGAGACGACAGGTGGGACCACTGCAAGAAGAATGTCCGCCACACAGCGACCTGCCATTCCCTTCCCCTTAGCGCCACGAAACACCATGTTTGCTGCCCTGACATGGCAAGGTTCTGAACATGAGAAATCGATTTGAAAGCGCAAAACAAGTTGCTTCTTCAAAGAACAAAACTTTGCCAAATGAAGTTAGTCACCTAGCAGGATCCTAGCAGAGTGTGTCTACATTTCCACCATACTGTTGCTGGAGCAAGATGTGTCTGCTGAAAGCTGGTGGTATTTATACCTGCCAGTCCATAGTTCGGGCCTCTGCTCAGGGGTGAGGTGCAGGGGCATGTGGTTGCAATGATGGAGGATAGCACAAGAGTCTCAGTTGCCTTCTGCTGACCGTTGCAGTCACACCGTGCATCTAGAGGTCGCATTATGGTTTGATGTATACTATGTGATCAAAAGTATCTGGAAACCCACAAAAACATATGGTTTTGATTTTAGGTGCATTGTGCTGCCACCTATTGCCGGATACTCCATATCGGTGACCTCAGTAGTCATTAGACATCGTGAGAGAGCAAAATGGGACGCTCCACAGAACTCACAGACTTCGAACATGGTCAGGTGATTGGGTTTCACTTGTGTCATACCTCTGTTTGCGAGATTTCCACACTCCTAAAAATCCCCAGGTCCACTGCTTCTGATGTGATAGTGAAGTGGAAGAATGAAGGGACACGTACAGCACAAAAGCGTAGAATCCGACCTCATCTGTTGGCTGACAGAGACCACCGACAGTTGAAGAGGGTCATAATGTGTAATAGGTAGACATCTATCCAGACCATCACACAGGAATTCCAAACTGCAACAGGATCCACTGCAAGGACTATGACAGTTAGGCTGAAGGTGAGAGAACTTGGATTTCATGGTCGAGTGGTTGCTCATAAGCCACCTATCACGCTGGTAAATGGCAAACGACGTCTCGCTTGGATTGACCAGTGGAAAATCGTTGTGTGGAGTGACGAATCACTGTACACAATGTGGCAATCTGATGGCAAGGTGTGGGTATGGCAAATGCCCGGTGAACGTCATTTGCCAGTGTTTGTAGTGCCAACAGTAGAATTCGGAGGCAGTGGTGTTATGGTGTGGTCGTGTTTTTCATGGAGGGGCTTGCCCCCCTTGTTGTTTTGCATGTCACAATCACAGTACAGGTCTACATTGATGTTTTAAGCGCCGTCTGGCTTGCCACTGCTGTAGCACAATTCGGGGATGGAATCACATCTTTCAACACTATCGAGCACCTGTTCATAATGCACGACCTGTGGTGTAGTGGTTACACAACAGTAACATCCCTGTTATGGACTGGCCTGCACAAAGGCCTTAGCTGAATCCTATAGAACACCTTTGGGATGTTTTGGAACGCCGACTTCGTGGCAGGCCTCACCGACCGACATCCATACCTCTCCTCAGTGCAGCACTCCATGAAGAGTGCGCTCCCATTCCCCAAGAAAGCTACCAGAACATGATTGAACATATGCTTGCGAGAGTGGAAGCTGTCATCAAGATTAAGGGTGAGCCAACACCATATTGTACTCCAGAATTACCGATTGAGGGCGCCAAGAACTTATAAGACATTTTCATCCAGCTCTCCAGATACTTTTGATCACATAGTGTAGCTTAGTACTCACTCCCAGGCCTTGTTTAGTTGCAAGCCAGTGACCTCACACGGGTTTCAATCACTTCACTGAAAAGGGGAACCAAAAATTATTGCTGGTAGCCAGGACATCCATTTGCTGGTAATTCAGTTTATACCCACTTTCAGTGCAGTGTTCTACTATTGCAGGCTTGTTAGACTGCAATAACCCAGTGTGACGGTCATGTTCTGTACATTGATCTTCAGTCGTGGAGATTGTTCATCCAATATGTTTTTCCCATTCACACGCAGCTTGGTACACCCAATTTTTTGAGACCTAGGTCGTTTTTCAAAGATCGTATTCTGGGCTCGTGGGCAGAAAACTGGCATTATGTCGTCTTTTTGCAGTAGTCTGACACTTTATGACAATGCATTTCCAGATAATGGTGTGAAGGCGGTCATCTTATCACCTTCATCTGTGTTTTCGGTCTCCGTGTTGCGACACTCGAATGTGTCGGTTTACTGTATCCATTCTCGTGGAAGATTCCATGTGCCACAGCTCTGACGTCGGACTTTGCTCGTCTGAAATGCAGAACGCCCTGTGTACCAGACTGTTGAGCACTCTGTTCTTCATGGCAGTTGGAGACATGGCAATATAAATATGTATGCGCTGTCTTGCTTTATACACTGTGGGCAAGCGAGCTGTCAGACCTATGAGTACACTGAACTAAGATGCCAAGAAAAGGAAGTTTGCAGCCTTTTCTGTTTCCCTCGTAAACTGGAAGCTTTCGTGGATGGATTTCAAATGTTCCAATATTGTTTTTTCAAATGTTCCAATAGTTTTTTGCTTCCGTGTGGCTAGTTGTAAGTGTCGTCCACATACAAAGAGAGACAAACTGGTTTTAGTTCAGTGGTTTCCATTTCTTTGTCCTCGATGAACTTGTAACGTTCTTAAAATTTCTTTAATGAGATACATAAATGAATGCCTGAACTTGGAATGCATCTGAAACTAGAGTCGTCGTGTAGTGTGTCGTAACTGCAAATGGTGCGCTTACTCCGTGTTATTGTTAGCAAAACTTTATATGAACTTATTGGGCTATGGAACTCCCAATACCAATACAGAAATACAGCCACTGCAAAATACAGTCGGCCCCTAAGTACTCGATCCTTTGGCCCTGTTCAAAACTGTTAACTTTGGTCCCTGTGAACGTAACAAATAAACAAAATTCTTTTGTGTCAAAAAGAACAAGTCAGTAGACACTTCTTGTGAGCTTTTTCTCATACTGCTAATAAACTGCGCAGTTAGTGTTAGTTTCCCCATATGCACCTTCATAGAAAACCCTCCTCAATTCTAGAATATGAACAATTTAAATTTTTATTGTTGTAATAAATCAGCATGTGCAATACACCTTGTGCAATAGTAGTGTGAAGAAGGATTTTCACTTTGTTATTTAAGAGCCAGAGAAAATATGATAAGCCTGAATCGTGGACAGCACGTGTACAACATTTTGTTACATTGTTATTCATCGAAGTTTTGGTTAACGTTGGCACTGTCCAAGCAGGACAGATATGTACTGAAATAGCAGTGACAAATGCTAGAAGAGTACAATATTAAAATACGAAACTCCAAGGATGATTTTTACGTAATACTGGAAAGACCGCTAATACAAGTGTGATCGAACAGTCCATGGCTGAACTGCCAGTTCAGTGTCTAACGGGCATGTGACAAAGCAATCTGGTATCTCTTTACCTCCTCTCTTGTTTTGCCATCTGCCTCCTTAAATTCATTTTTGACTAATTACTATTGACATATATCAGAGTAATCTGCATTTTCAGAAAAGAGAAAGGTCGGCCCTTGGTCTTAAGAAATATAGCACCAGATCTAATTTTGTGCTTAGTTTTGAATATGTTATCAATTCCCTAATTTATTTCAACCGTTCCTAGTTAATATGTTATAGGGTGAAATCAGTAATTATTCCTTGACTTAATTATGTTGTTGACTTTTAAACAAATATAAATTCTGTACTAATTATAAACATTTGGTCGAGAAACCACTGGCATTCCTAAAGTATTTATTTGGCTCCATTTGAAAACATGTTTTCAAAGCCAGCCCTTATTTATTTCCAAACTAATTACCAGGTTTTTCAAAAGTATTGTTTGTATAACTACATCTGTTAATTTCATTATTTAAAGAATGATGTAGTAGAAGAAACTGTTAATAAGAGAGAATTTTGATGTACTCAATTAATTGAATGAGTTATGTTTTAATTGTAATTTCTGTTACTTAAACATTGAACAATTTGTAGAGTCAGCTCCCATTATTGTGAGGATATATAAAGGCCCAATTTTTAGTCCCAAGACAGTTAGTCCACAGCCGTTCCCCCCCCCCCCCCCTCCCCCCTCCTTTCCCTACACCCCCCCCCAGACGAGATACCTGAATTGGTTAGGTCAACAACAATGCATCATGTAATAGTCTTCACGGGTGTGCCGTTAGATCATGTTGTGCAAATTCCACAATATTTCCTTATAGCAACTTTCCTACATCTTCAGGTGGTTCAACCTTGCTGGTGGCTAGGTACAACTGACGGTATCTGCACGTTTATGCCCCGCTAGTCACAACAATGCATCAACCTAACCATGAAATAAGTGTAACGCAAATAGGCCATGTGTTAAAGTAATGACAGTGTCTATTCAATACTGCCACACGTACTGGATTATTCTGCAAGAACTGTGTGGTTAGGTTTGTTACTGCTCACAGATATTAAACCATAGACTATTGTAGCAGTATGCTGATGCTTTCCTGCAAACTATTAATGAGGCTTATCAAAAGTTAACCAATAGTGAATCATTTACCTCTAGGTCAGCTGCAAGTAGCAGTGTACAGGGACCGGACAAGGATTCAAGTGCCTGTGCAAAAATAAATGCCAGAAACGTTTGTGTGTAAAAGGAAACTATATTTGGAATTCAAAATGTCATCTCAGTTCATAATTTCATTCATAATATTCAATGTTTTGGGAAAGCCTGTAGCTGTCATTCATGATTTAAATTGTGAAAAACTCCACCATTTATGGTACTTATTTTTTCATTATTGGCACAATGTGTTTTGAGAATGTGCTCTCATTTTAAAGTTCATTTATTTACATGAATGTTTTTGATGTTTGTGTGTGTGATTTTCTGCCCCTCTCACATTGCAGATGTCTTCAAGGTTATACTACAGTTAGAAAAGTAGACAAAATGACAGAGTATTTTTAGATGCTAATGTTAGAAATGGCATTTTTGTTTGTCTGCCTAGAGGTATTGTGCTGCCTCCATTACACACTGTCACTCATGTGCAAATTATCACTTACACTTTTTTAGTGAACAAGACAATCTGCAAAAATACTATTGTTCCACAGAGTTGTTAGTGTTTTTGGATTACATTATATAGCCTATACAGAGTTGTCAGTTACAAAAATTTTTTTGGACTACTAATTACAGAATTGTCCATTAAATTTTATACATGTGTCGAAATACATATTTATAAACATTAGTTGTCATATGAACAAGAAAGAGTGAGTCTCCAGTTTGTCATTGAGAATTTTCCTCAAAGCTGTGAAAATATCATCAGAGATATGTTTTCAAATGGGTGTCCAGGGTTTTGCGTGTGTTGCTACATTGCTGATTTTGTAAACTGGTTATGTCTGTTAACAGTTGTGTTTAACATATCTAATTTAAAAAATTCTGCCAGTTGGAGGTTTTACATGTGCTTTTTTATATTCCTGAGTCCAAAATTTACCACTTTTATTGTTTAAGGTCCAAACTAATGTCTGTTGTTGTTAATGGAGAAAGCTGCTTTCATTTTCTCTATAACATTCATATTTGGTACTGGCACCATCAGAACAATTCATAAAGGCAAACATAATAAAAAATAATGTAAACGTGAATGGCAGAGCTAACAGGACAATATGTAGCTAGCACAAACAGCAGCTGAAGTACACAACTATTTGGATTTAAGACACACAACAAACCACCGCTTTTTTCCGCTGTAACTGCTAATGCGATGTGCAAGGTAAGCTGATAGGGTTGCTTATCTTTCGTTAATGGACTCATCCTCATTGGTGAGACCTGCAGGACGTAATGAATGAATAAGTTAGTTTTCTTGTGTTCTCTAAATCACACCAAAACTTTTAGGAAAACTGAATGTGTCTTTTACCCATGTGTGGATAACAGCTTTTAGTGCCCTACATGTCAGTGATGTGTGAACTTGCATTTCCATACCAAAAAAAAAACAAAAAATCATTAGTTTTCTGGTTGGTTCTCTGAATAGAGGTTGCGGTGTATTCTTAACATATCTCATGTTGGATTTCGTGGGGATAAGTGATTCCACACACTGTAACACTTGTAAGGATTCTCGAATTTACAGGGTGTTTCAAAAATGACCGGTATATTTGAAACGGCAATAAAAACTAAACGAGCAGTGATAGAAATACACCGTTTGTTGCAATATGCTTGGGACAACAGTACATTTTCAGGCAGACAAACTTTCGAAATTACAGTAGTTACAATTTTCAACAACAGATGGTGCTGCGGTCTGGGAAACTCTATAGTACGATATTTTCCACATATCCACCATGCGTAGCAATAATACGGCGTAGTCTCTGAATGAAATTACCTGAAACCTTTGACAACGTGTCTGGCAGAATGGCTTCACATGCAGATGAGATGTACTGCTTCAGCTGTTCAATTGTTTCTGGATTCTGGGGGTACACCTGGTCTTTCAAGTGTCCCCACAGAAAGAAGTCACAGGGGTTCATGTCTGGCGAATAGGGAGGCCAATCCACGCCACCTCCTGCATGTTTCGGATAGCCCAAAGCAATCACACGATCATCGAAGTATTCATTCAGGAAATTAAAGACGTCGACCGTGCGATGTGGCCGGGCACCATCTTGCATAAACCACGAGGTTTTTGCAGTTTGTACCGCCACAAATTCACGAAGAATGTCCAGATAGCGTGATGCAGTAATCGTTTCGGATCTGAAAAATGGGCCAATGATTCCTTTGGAAGAAATGGCGGCCCAGACCAGCACTTTTTGAGGATGCAGGGACGATGGGACTGCAACATGGGGCTATTTGGTTCCCCATATGCGCCAGTTCTGTTTATTGACGAAGCCGTCCAGGTAAAAATAAGCTTCGTCAGTAAACCAAATGCTGCCCACATGCATATCGCCGTCATCAATCCTGTGCACCATATCGTTAGCGAATGTCTCTCGTGCAGCAATGGTAGCAGCGCTGAGGGGTTGCCACATTTGAATTTTGTACGGATAGAGGTGTAAACTCTGGCGCACGAGACGATACATGGACGTTGGCGTCATTTGGACCGCAGCTGCAACACGGCGAACGGAAACCCGAGGCCGCTGTTGGATCACCTGCTGCACTAGCTGCGCGTTGCCCTCTGTGGTTGCCGTACGCGGTCGCCCTACCTTTCCAGCACGTTCATCCGTCACGTTCCCAGTCCGTTGAAATTTTTCAAACAGATCCTTTATTGTATCGCTTTTCGGTCCTTTGGTTACATTAAACCTCCGTTGAAAACTTCATCTTGTTGCAACAACACTTTCTAGGCGGTAGAATTCCAACACCAGAAAAATCCTCGGTTGTAAGGAATAAACCATGTTGTCTACAGCACACTTGCACGTTGTGAACAGCACACGCTTACAGCAGAAAGACGACGTACAGAATGGCGCACCCACAGACTGCATTGTCTTCTATATCTTTCACATCACTTGCAGCGCCATCTGTTGTTGAAAATTGTAACTACTGTAATTTCGAAAGTTTGTCCGCCTGAAAATGTACTGTTGTCCCAAGCATATTGCAACAAACGGTGTAGTTCTATCGCAGCTCGTTTAGTTTTTATTGCCGTTTCAAATATACCGGTCATTTTTGAAACACCCTGTATGTGCATATAGACAAAATGGTATTTCATTGTAATTGTTTTCTGAATTTGCTGTATTTTTATATAAAATTTTAAACCCATGTTTTATAATAGGTAATAAAATAGGTGTTGGCTATCCAGTGTGACAAACAAGTTAGCTGTACGGATGTACCAACAGCAGCAGTGTCAGTTGGACTGATGCTCGTACATGCCAAAGTTATATTGGAGTGTGTGGTGTAATTATATTGAGCCTACATGAGTACCTATAACAGTATGTAACCACGGAATTGAAATTATGTACAACTGAGAGATGGCTTTCGTTCAGTGTATTGTTTGATTCTTGTATCATTCATGTATATATAGCATTGATGTTGCACTGTTAGACAAAATCTAGCTCTGCAGTAAAAATGGTGACTGATGCTGACCACCTTTCTGCCCTGTGTCACATGTCAGAAGTAGGTTTGGTTGAAAGTGTTTGGAACACTATTTCATGTCAGACTAATGGCATGTCACATTCGTGTTTCCACATCTCGTAGAGTCTCTCTGTGTACCCGATGAGAATATTGACAACTCAAATCGACTGTTCTGAGAGTTCACATAAGCTAATAAATGCAGCTGTGCCTCAATGTAGAAAAGGAATGAGCATGTGTGGACCAAAGTTCCATCATGAAGAAGCTGCCAGTCACATAACTGACAACAAGCAACAGTTTGTGAACAGCCAGTTGCTCTGTTATGCTCTATAAGTTTTCAGTGTGAGCTGGTGCTGCTGACCCCAAGCCTGGAACAAATGGCACAGTGACTTCTTTTCGAGGTCACTCCCAAGTCGCATAGTTTGTCGGTTAGAACTGGTACACATTCCAGGCATACAACCAGTAAGATTGTAACTGGTCTTCAAAAATAAAATATTGGAGTAAGTTAATCATATTAAACATAAGGTGCTACATCACATAGGAATACTACCACTACGTTTACCAAAAATCAAATTTCCATATGTGGAACAACTCTAAAAAAATTTCAGAAGAAAGCTGGGAAACAGATGTAGCTGCAGATTTACAGAAGGAAACCACTGAATATAGTAAAGTATAGAAAAGGTCAGTAGATTCTCCTTCCTGTTGTAAACCTCAACTGTTTTCAGATCATATCTGTGAAGCCCCTTCCCATGTACAAGTGACCTTTGTGTGTGATTTGAATTACATCCAACGTGGACCCCAGTTTACTTGTAAATGGTTCTCTCCATAACTCCTACTAAATAAACTTTCATTTCCATTCCTGTTCAACACATTATTATGCTGGCAATAGTTACCTGTATGATTCTGCTTGACTGGTCCCTATAGTCTTACATGTTCACATCAGTGTACAAATTTACATCAGTATGTACAAATCCTAAATTCCCATCATAGTGATCTGTGTGCTGGCAGTGACATACACAGCAACACTGTTACATTTTGTCAGTCACTTCTTATCACACTTGAAAACTGTGTTGATCTAAATGATTTCTACTCGTAACTGACAGTTCTGTTTAATCCCTGTTGTTGGTAAAACTCTGCTCATAGTATTCATTTAAAGTTAATTGGTCAATGAAATGTATGAGTGTGTAATATCACCTAGCCAGTATTAGCAACAGTTCCATAAAGTAATTTTTATTTGCAGTCGCAAAATTGTTACAAAAATAATATAATGGTTATATGAAATGCTGTTAATACAGTTTACTGTTGCAAAAATGGTTACACTTGTACACAACCACCAAAAGAGATAACTGACAAACACTCAGTCTTTTGTGAACAGTCGAATGACACAAAATTGGACACTTCTAAAATACTGTAATTCATAGATTAATTGAAACTTCTCAATGTTTTTCATTATTTAACAGAGGTGCTCATCAGATCCAACTACACTAATATTAATAGACTGACCAGAGATCCCGCTGCCCCAAGAAAATCATTTGGGACACAATTGTCCTGGTTTTTAATCGAGAAACAAAATTAGTGCAATAATTTATTTCTCACTTAAGCATTTGTGGAAAGAAGTTTTCTAGTAGTAGAACATCATAGAAATGTATATTTTCACAATATATAGGCCTACACGTTTAACTAGTCTCATGCCTGAAGATAGAGTACGAGATACTCAAAACAAAAGAGGGCACTACCTACCCTGACCTCTAACTTGCTGATTGTCCACCTTATGACCTTCAAAACAAGTAAAAGCAAAAGCAAAGGAGATCACTTAAACCATTTCTTCTAATGGAACTGCAGCCATGTGGAAGCTAATGTTGAGTGGTGCAGTGTGTGTTAGCAGTGCTTTTTGAATATCATTTAGCACGTCCACATGCGTGCCTCGACCATCCGCAGTTAAACGATATGTTAGATGAAACTTCCTGGCACATTAAAACTGTGTGCCCGACCGAGACTCGAACTCGGGACCTTTGCCTTTCGTGGGCAAGTGCTCTACCAACTGAGCTACCGAAGCACGACTCACGCCCGGTACTCACAGCTTTACTTCTGCCAGTATCTCGTCTCCTACCTTCCAAGTATGTAAGGTAAGCATAACTGTAGTAATGAAGTTTTGTATAAACACAACTGTCCCGGTTTTCTCTTAGAAATCTGGTTAACCTAAGTATTACTGGAGATGGAAAACTTACTAAAAGCACCACAAAAGTACTGAGCCTTAGTTGTGGAAGTGATCAAGAGTGGTGACAACACAGGTGAGACACCCCGGGCACTGCCGGTCCACCTGTATGAAGTCGAGCAACAAATAACCAAAATGAACAAATGAAGCAACATGTGCACCGTGTGGGTAGACAAAGATCCCAGTAAATGCTCAAAATTATAAATGCACTGGAAGAAGTGTTGGCAGGCCATACCACCCTGAGAACAGTAGAAGGCAATTTGCCTAATACATGAAGTGGACTACAGCAATCACCACCACCGATACGTCACCTGCCACTGCTGCCCGAGCACCACGTAGCAACCACAGCCGATCTGCGGCATTGGTGGCTCCCCGCAATCCAGACGTCGGCACTTGTCGTATAATAAAATACCCCGTAAATAAGTCTAGTACATGTGGCTGCTCTGATCCACACTTGATGTCAGACAATAGACTAATCTGCATTGTGAGGTAGATGCAATATTTTTTTATATTCTAATTTTACCATGCATGTTGGTTTTGGCCCATGTGCAGAGCAGCAAATAGTGACACCTTTCCATTAAACTATAATTTACTTTTCAATTCCTAAAAATTTCACCAGACTGTTTAAAGAAATTGCAGGACAAGTCTTGTGCAGTGTCTATCCTTCCACAATTTTGAATTTAAGCCAAGAATAAGTTGCAAGGAGTTGTATGATACCTTTAAAACCATTACAATTACAGATGCAGTTCTTGACTCAAGGAATGACAGTACATTATTAAAATATTCGTTAACATAATAAAATATCTGATGCAGCTTTCCACAACATTTAATTTCAAAGCTTTTAGTGCATTTCTGATCTCCAGTAATACTGATGTACTTGAGCCCAATAGTACCTCTGTTAAATAATGAGAAATGCAGAGAAAGTTCTATTCAACAATGGTCAAGTTGCAGTTTAAGGTATGAATTACAGCACATTTCTGTAGTTATCAACTTTGTTACTTCACTGTTCACAACTCTGTTGTTTGTAATTTCTCTCTTTTTGGCAATTGTGAACAAATCAACCTTTTTGCAGCAGTATATATTGTTTTAACAACATTTTATGTGACAGTTATACTATCTCTTGTAAGTTAATTTTTTCATAATAGAACTGTTGTTGAATAACTGCTATTTATGATCAATGTTGGCTAAGTGACGAAACTACATACTCATTAATTTTGTTGATCAATTACCTTTAAATAAATATTATGAGCAAAGTACCATTAACAGGTAAGAAACTGAAAATGTCTATTAGCCAGGAATGGAAATTACTGGGACAGGATCGTCATTTCATGTCTCACATGAGAACTAACACAAAGTAATTGTGTTGCAGTTGTAAGTCACTGTCATCGTACAAATCACTAGGACAGGAATTTAGTATTTTTTTGTACTGATGTAAATGTGCAAACTTGTTACTCGATGATTAATGACTTTAGATGTTAAATTTTCAGAATTCGTTTATGATTTATTCCACAAGTCTACACAGAAGGTCCATGTGAGAGATGAAGTAGGAGCTCTTGTGAACAAAGATTAGTCAACGATCGGAGGGACTCTGCAGTGTACAAGGTGGGCCTTAACATTGTAGCTGGGAGCTCTTTCAGGAGAGGTGAATAACAGTGCTGACTGTGTAGCAAACCCATCTGCAGCATTCAGCATTCCTTTTAAACCCCTTCCTCTTAACAAATCATTTCCATTTAATTAACACAACAGAAAGACTATTGCACAGTTATAACTCTTCATGACCTATCTCTATTGAGATGATAGAAAACACAAAAAAATCCCAGTTCCATACATGGATGTCTCCCAATACTTAATACCAAAGAATAACCCGCACACAGTGTTGGTTACAGTTATGAGTCAATTGTTGGCAACCAGTTGCACACTGCCAATATATTATTAACCTGGTTAATAGTCTGAAGTAATGGACCTATCAAATCAGGCAAGAAAATGTGTACCATACACTGATGTAGATGTTCAAGATTTTTCTAAAATCTAATAGAATCCTACAGGTAACTACTCTGGGCACAGTAATGTGTGGGACAGGGAAATGGAAATAAAAGTTTAGTGAAGAGGGGTTACGGAGAGAACTATTTATAAGTTACCGTAGTATACCTTGTAATTCAGAGCATACCCCAAGACCACTCACATGTGGGAATGACACTCCATACAGATAATCTGAAAGCAGTCAAGACTAAAAAGAACAATCCACTATTTCTATGATGGAATGTTGCTGGTTTCCTTTTCTGCGTTGGGTACTAAAAGTGAAAGCAGCCAGAATTTTACCTGATAGTATTAGTGGAGTATGTCGAGAGAGTTCATGGAAGAACAGCACGTTTTATATTATCATGAAATAGGGGAGTGTCTCACAGACATTACACAGGATTTGGGATGGACACTGTAAAAACAAGGCATTTTTTTGTTGCAGCAGAATCTTCTCGCAAAATTTCGATCACCAGGTTTCTTCTTGTCCGAATACGAAAATATTTTGTCGTTGACCTATACAGGAAGAAACTATCACAATAAAATAAATGAACTCAGAGCTCGCATAGAAAGATAGGTGTTAATCTTTTCCATCCACTGTTCGAGAGTGCAGTAATACAGAACTGCCAGGCAGTTAAGTGTGATTTGCAGAGTATCCACATAGATACAGGTTTGGAGGATACAAGCATTTCATTATTCATGCAGTTTAAATACTCATATTTAACATCCAAATAAATGTTTCTTTTCCAAAACTGAAGTTTGTCATCATTTGATCTTGTACATATATTTCTCCATATGGTGAGGGTTGCAACAGAAATGTAGTGCTCATCAGTTGATAGATGCTCTGCCCATCCACCACTACCTCATTATCTTGAAAAAAGCTCACTAATTGGTCCAATCAAACAATAATAAAGATATTTAGTGCAGTGCTCCTCGTGCTTAATCTGAAAGCTACTTCCATTTATAAGACCTATTGTTATTCATGTGCAGCATGTGTTCCACACATAGAGTAGAAATAGCTCTGGAGTGAGCATTGCGTCCTGCGCATGTTTTCAACATTAGACTGGAATTGTGACGTGATCTAGGGACGACATCGATTGTTTAACGCCAATCCGCGTCCGCCATCAGGTGACGTCACGTCTCGTCACATAACACCAAAACATTCTACAATACTTTTCGAATGGAGGCATTCGCACAAGTCGTCAACGGAACGTCACGTCATTTCACGATACGTCAAAGTTTCTCGGGAAGAAAATTTTAACGGTACCAGTCTGTTAACATGTTAAGTTAACCTATTTTCACAACGTGCATTCTCCTTATAATAGTGGATTTTGTACTGTTGTATCTTCATAATCTTTATTTTATAATAGCACTTTGTTTTAGTGACAAATTGGAGATGTTCCATGACAGCTGGGATATTTTTCCCACTTTCTTACACAACTGAGGTTGTATATCTGAAGTTATTTAGGTTTTACGATAACACAACAGCGCAGCCCGCCCACAATGTATATGTATAAGAACATAAGTAGACAAAGCAAATTCCACCATATGACATTTTAAGCAAAAAAGTCAGCTTTAATGAAGGAGTAAAATACAGTTGTTCATGACGTTATTAATGACGTAAGAAAAAACATAATGGATAAGTTTAACAGGCTTCATTAATTCGTTTGAAACTTTCTTTGATGTGTACGAATGTACATGTTTCCCCTAGCAAATAATTGTCGATATTTTGAAACGTTGTCTCACTTCTCAGTAATTTCCCAAACATAATTGATCAAGAACATAGGTTATAAAGTTTGCTTCGGCCATTGACAAATTTTGTCGTTGTTAGCTCCTCAGTTCTGATACTATACTCTAACATTTTATGCACATTAGGGATGGTGACTCAAAACCCCAATTTCGCCGTTCAGTACTGTGTTAAGCGACTTGACGAGATGTGACATGAAAGACATTGTAAATGCATGCTGACGTGAAGCTTCTGTGACGTCATGCTCGCTCAGTTTGCTCTTCAAAGCTAAGAGCCCATTTTTTTCAAATATCAGACATAAACTGCTATGGTGCCTGCAAAACGTCTATACTAAATCCACAGCACTTACGAAGGGAATCCTTCTTTACTAGCAGTATGACAACATTCAAAATTTATAGGACAAATGTCGGACAAATCTACAGCGTCCTGAGATCACTTGACCATTCTGGCAACGTATGTTGACAACACAAAATCAATTCTGCGCTTCTGAATGCTCACTCCAGAGATATTTCTACTCTATGGTTCCACATTCCCATCTCTTTCTGAATTGCTACCAAATTACTAAATTTAGAAATTTACGGCTGTAAAGATATCAAACAATTACATTGTTTTACCGTATCTAAATGTGTGATGACTATTCTTATCTTGAACATGTTTTATTAGTACTGCTTAGTTTCATGTTTGTTACTGCTCTGTGATAAATCCACAAGGTTTAAACATCAGCAGTTTGTTGTTGGTCTTGTGTCGATATGGCTTATAGAAATAGAACTGTCAGTACTAACCATCTGGCTGTTTAGACTACTCATTCCCATAAAGCCTTTAGTGACAACAGTCTGGAAGCAATAGACATAATGACCCGAGTCAGACAAGTCCCTGCTTCAATAATATTCATGTTGCCTGCAGTTAGTAAGGAAGTAGAGCTTCCAGAAGTGAATCTACCCCAATAAATACTCAAGTCCTTAAAGGAAAGAAAATTGTTTCCCCCCGAAAGGCTCAGTTGCACAAATCTTACCATTAGGAAATGAACACACCTGCCCTGCCAGACTGGCAAGTGAAGAAACTGCTCCCCAGTGCCACCATATTTCACATCTCGACGGCAAGTCATACCCGCTGTATCTCTGCTTTGATAACCGCCAGCACTGGCTACAAGTATGACACTGCAGTTCATTTTCTAACCTGTACACCATGCTCTCAGGGCCAGTGTTCTCCTCTTAACCAGAAAGCTGGCTTAACCCTCAAACCGATTCATCGATCTCTCGTACCCGTCACTCATTGCGAACACCTATTGTCTTAGCACGGCAAGAAATGAAAATGCTTTGATAACCGCCAGCACTGGCTACAAGTATGACACTGCAGTTCATTTTCTAACCTGTACACCATGCTCTCAGGGCCAGTGTTCTCCTCTTAACCAGAAAGCTGGCTTAACCCTCAAACCGATTCATCGATCTCTCGTACCCGTCACTCATTGCGAACACCTATTGTCTTAGCACGGTAAGAAATGAAAATCTTTCAGTATCTTCATTTTAATGTGTGCCATACGGAAAGTAACATTCAACAATTAGCTTGACTTCCTCATTTTAATGATAAAGTATATTGTTCAGAAGTCAGTGTGAAATTGGGTGCCTGTTAACATTTTGCTTTTGGTTGTTGTTTTTTTTCTTATTTTACAGCATTGTAATATGTGCAAGAAACTTATTTTTAGCTATAGCATGGAGTGACTTTCTAAGACAAATAAGACTTCTTCAGTTTATCCAAATTTTGAAGTTCTGGTGCAAATCAGTTACAATATAGGTGATAAGGAACACTGGAATGATGACATTTTTGATGATTCTGATTTTGTGGTGGCTGATGGTCACCACAAAACACAGGGATACTAGCAAAGAAAATGATTTTTTGGTAAAAGAGGCTGTTGTGACCCGAAACTTCCTGGCAGATTAACACAGGGTGTCAGTCCAATGCTAACTCAGGACCTTTGCCTTCTGTGGGAAAGGGCTCTACTGACTGAGGTACCTGACAACTCACGACCTGTGCTCCTCACAGATTTACTTCTTCCAGCATCTCGTCTCCTACCTTCCCAACTTCTGGCAGAGCCAGTTTGTCAGTTGGCTCAATTCAGGAGTACTACTCTTGCATTTGTCACGAGAGAGCTTCTGTGGTGTTGGAAGGCAGTAGAAGAGGTACTGGCAGAGGTAAAGGCAAAGGTCTCGAGTTGGAGTCTCGGTCCGGCACACACGTAATCTGGCATGAAGTTTTGTATGGCACACTCTCCACTGCAGAGAGATAATTTCATTCTGATAGGACCAGTTCCACAGGTAATTACTCTTAGCAGGGACAGTCTTTCACAGCAAAAATAATTTGAAGTGGAAACATTCAGAACTATTTTGTAAGAGCAAGAAAAAGTAACACAACATTTTGAAAGGAGGAATGCTTAGGCTACAAGCAAAAGTTGAAATTTGGTACAGATGCCATCCAAATCTCAAATATAGAAGAATCATCCAAAGACACGTATGTATACCAACCATAGAATGGAAAAGAGTAAGTGTATGAAGTACTGTGCATAATAGGAAAGGAAATCAGCATATAAATGCACCAAATGAGGTCAAACAATTTGTCTGGAATGTAATAGAAAGATAGGTGTTCACAGTGCAAAAGTTGTACAAATTAATATTTTCAGATCATTTGATTATTACCTACATTTACACTTTCTGCATTCTTTCATTTAATTCTACACCTACATATATATTTAGCAAACCATCATGAGGTGCATTGAAGAGGGTACATCCCAATGTACCAGTTATTTGGATTTCTTCATTCTATTTGTGCTTGGAGTGCAGCAAGAATGATTGAATGTCTTTGTGCATACGGTAATTTTTCTTATCTTATCCTCATGATCCCTAAGTGAGTGATACATACTGGATTGCAGTATATTAAGTCATTTCAAGACTAGAACTAAGTGATTATACACACACAGTGTTTCATGTACATTTTGATTAATGTGAACAACCAAGTCTTTATAGAGGGTTGCCACAACATTCCTGAAGTGAAATTCCCTGATTTGCAGAGAAGTTGTTGTATTTTTCCCTGACAAATTCTGAGATCTCAAGGGTTACTAAAGACATAAGTTGACAAAAAAGTAAGGGCTTCTGTATTTCTCTCCTGTCTGAGCAAGAATCTTAAGTACTAACACAGACATCTTTTGTAATGAACAGTTTTTAGATGAAGAAAGCAACCCAAGTAGCATGCGGGTTTCATTAAGACCACTTATTTTATTTCAATAAAACATTTGGCGACAAAAATATGTATTTACTTGGAGTCATATGACAAGATTTAAAATACTTCACTGATTTCAGAAATAATCTCAGAAAAATGTAGGCCTTGAGAAAGAAGGGTAAAGTGGGGAAGAGTTGTGTAAACTGATACTACAGGTACTCGCCAATATGATGTTGGTTGTGTTATGTTTGTTATTATTAGTTATTACCACAGTGTCATGTCTTACTTTGTAGGTATTGTGTAATATTTCTTCGAGATACCTGACTACATAGCATACAAACCACCAGCGACTGCCACAATTTTCTCATCGTTCATACTTTAATATATTAAACTACTCTCGTGGTGCCAAAATATGTTAGAATAAAAAAATGGCTATAAAACACTGCACTGTACAATGTACTTGTGGTGAGACAGATGAAATACACTCCTGGAAATTGAAATAAGAACACCGTGAATTCATTGTCCCAGGAAGGGGAAACTTTATTGACACATTCCTGGGGTCAGATACATCACATGATCACACTGACAGAACCACAGGCACATAGACACAGGCAACAGAGCATGCACAATGTCGGCACTAGTACAGTGTATATCACCCTTTCGCAGCAATGCAGGCTGCTATTCTCCCATGGAGACGATTGTAGAGATGCTGGATGTAGTCCTGTGGAACAGCTTGCCATGCCATTTGCACCTGGCGCCTCAGTTGGACCAGCGTTCGTGCTGGACGTGCAGACCGCGTGAGACGACGCTTCATCCAGTCCCAAACATGCTCAATGGGGGACAGATCCGGAGACCTTGCGGTCCCCTACGGCACTGCGTAGGATCCTACGGTCTTGGCGTGCATCCGTGCGTCGCTGCGGTCCGGTCCCAGGTCGACGGGCACGTGCACCTTCCGCCGACCACTGGCGACAACGTCGATGTACTGTGGAGACCTCACGCCCCACGTGTTGAGCAATTCGGCGGTACGTCCACCCGGCCTCCCGCATGCCCACTATACGCCCTCGCTCAAAGTCCGTCAACTGCACATACGGTTCACGTCCACGCTGTCGCGGCATGCTACCAGTGTTAAAGACTGCGATGGAGCTCCGTATGCCACGGCAAACTGGCTGACACTGACGGCGGCGGTGCACAAATGCTGCGCAGCTAGCGCCATTCGACGGCCAACACCGCGGTTCCTGGTGTGTCCGCTGTGCCGTGCGTGTGATCATTGCTTGTACAGCCCTCTCGCAGTGTCCGGAGCAAGTATGGTGGGTCTGACACACCGGTGTCAATGTGTTCTTTTTTCCATTTACAGGAGTGTACATTGCATGTGGCCTCTCACGCACCGAGGAGCCCCAGTCCTGTGTCCACGGTAAACCACAAAAATCTGCCCCATTACACCACACCTGGACCTGTGGCTAGGTCGGCAAGACTAGATCCGATGGGCAGGGCTTGCATGCTAGTGGGAAATGACATGCTTGATATCGGCAGGCCTGATTCGTTAGAGATATCCTCAGAAATGGCCTGCACTTTTGGCCCATCGTGGAAGTCCACTTGTTGGGCCAGCTATTCACGTGTCACAGACACCGTGTTGATGAAATGAGACCACAGTGATCAATCCGTGCAACAGGTAACATGCACAAAGACTCTGAGAATCAGTACTAGTAAGGACATGTAGCAACTCAGTGTGAAGGTGATCACTGGGCTGCAGACGGGGATGTAGGAATGACAACTGCACTCGCGCAACTATATTTTTGGCCATATCCCTTGCCAGGAAACGAGAGTACACACACATTCACACAACCGCTCAGAGAACTTATGCAATCATGACCACCACCTGTGTCAGTCTCTGAGAATCAGATCCAAACAAACCACTCCTCACGCCTGCCTGCCTCTCACAGGTAGGGTTGCCATAATCTCGGAATCCAAAACCAGGATAAAACTTATGGTCACCGTAGCCAATCGAAGGAAATAAGAGGAATAAGGAGTCCTCACGCCCATAAGCTAAGGGAAATGTGCATTTAATTAATGATCCAGACTTTAGGAAGGACTGTTTCATTAAGAAAGCATTTATTACAAAAAATAAGAATATGCATTACATTATTCAGTACACGAAGTTCTATTGTCATCATTTGAGCTTTTCTTATACCAATCGTATTTCTCAGAACCTTGAATAGATGAAAGGAACTTAATCTGGTTCCCAATCAGTTTATGAAATTCACTGCAACTTACATTTTTCGTGTTGTACTGTATTTGCATCATTGCATTAACTGATTTTACTGTTAACCTATTCCTTTCTTCTATCCACTGAGAATTCATGAGGGAAAAGACTCTCTCTACATTGGCGTTATGACTGGGAATGGAGAAATAAAATTCCACAATTTTTATATAATGTGAAGGCAAAGAGATAATATATTGATGCTTATTTGACAACAACTTTTTGAAATTACCGGAAGTTGACTTCAAATCCAGCAAATATCGCGGACATTTGCCTTTTCGGCCCGGACGTTTTCATTTACCCTAAAATCGCGGACTGTCCGTGAAATCCGTGGCGTATGGCAACCCTACTCACAGGCAGCTGTTAGACTAGCAGCAAGAAGTGGTGGCATCACTGACTGCTTCCTGAGGGAAATGGTAGGAAGGGGAGAAGCAGTAAGAATGAGGGGGTAGGGAAGCAGCACCCGGCCCCTGACGATGCATGACATCTCGGCAAACAAACAATTTAATCTACTGAGACAAAGACGAGATTTTCCTAGTTTTTTTCTCAAATTTCCCTGACACATTTGTAATTCCCTGATTTCCAGAACTTGTGGCAAACCTGTTGTAAGTGCTAAATAGCTGATAAAAATATTATGAGGTTTGTGAGATGTCTCATCTTTCTACTTACACACATTTAAGAGATGTTTCGCATGTTGTTGTTGTTGTTGTTGTGGTCTTCAGTCCTGAGACTGGTTTGATGCAGCTCTCCATGCTACTCTATCCTGTGCAAGTTTCTTCATCTCCCAGTATCTACATGTTTCGCATAAGAGTTAAAATTACATTCAATTCATGTGGTCATTACTTCGATAGATCTAATAGATTCAGTTATATTAAGGATGTCTTTGAGTGCATAATGTGGTGTTGCAGTGTCTGCAGTTCACTGAAAAATTTAAACATTCATATTCACTCACTCCGCAGATTTGCAAGAGCGCCAGGTCCTGCTTGTGTCAGAACCTTACAAGCAATCAAACGTTGAGCTCTGAACTATGATTTACAGTGTTTAGAATCATACCGTTACAACAGCTCTTAAATTTGACATGTTACCTTCATTTTGTTGGTTGTGAAAATGTATTTAGTATGTTAAGTAAGTTGGCAAACTGATTCACATTTCACAATTATTTCTCTACTGTCTGTGAGAGTAAATTTCATGACATCTGTAACTTCCAGTTGCTTGTGGTTGGGCGTTACTCATCTCTTGATATCGAATATAATGATCAACTGAAGAATGTGTTATGTCCAGTCTGTTGATTAACCTTCTGGCAACAGTCACATTATCCCATGACAGTATGCTTCGTCAGCCGTATTTACATTTACTGTTACAAAATTAGATCAACAAACCAGGCAGCTTGGGACATTGTCATTAACCTGACATAATTTCAGTAGATTAGTGTCCTATGTGCTGAAGTTTGCAGATACTCCATATGTTGTAAGAAAGTGTTGGCAAAAGTATGGGTGCCTATATCCTCATGGGTGCCTATATCCCCATTGGATTAATAGCCATGGTGTTCACAAATACAAACAATTATATGCAACATTGTCAAATGACTTCACATTCATTCTCAACAACTCGTTCTGAACCTTACACAGATTGTTAAATATGTTTTCCTGTAGACCACCTGTAAATCAGACAATCATGCAAGGTTGTTTCTGATCAATTTGGAACTTGATCAAATGAAATTCTAAATTGAAACCTAGTGTGCGATATGTAGTTAGTCTCCCTTTACAACAAACACTATATGTAAGGCAAGTCACTTCCCTTTTTGAGACAAATCTAAGACCAACAATTTTTTCAACTGTTTTGTTCCATGTCGCACAACATAAAACTTTATTTACCATTGCTAAAATTTTTTGAACAGGTGGAAAGGAAGCTTTTGCTTTCACCAGGAATATCTGTCACTGCTTTATTTGCAAGACCCAGACTAGTTAATACATTCTCACAGATTTATCAAACAAGATTTCCCCTTACAGGAAATCAGTTAACGTTGCTAAATGTTAACTTGAGAATGCACTCTGGTACACACTTCTTCATTGGCGGTAACCTGATCGTATGCTCACCAGCTGCCTCTCACACTGGTGTATGCTGATGGGCAACAGTAATTCGCCACCTAAGAATAGGGATTCTGTGCCGACATGAAAATGCACAGACAAGTATAAGGCTGTGTTAAGAAGTGCTGGACACATCTGGGAAGAGTATGTGGTGTAAGAGTCTGGACACTAGCTTCAAAGTATACCACACTGGAAGTTTATTGAAAATAATGTGTATCTGGAACGTAATGAAGATCAAATGTTAATGATTGCTACTCTGGAGCAGTTTCAGTAACACTCTGCACTCCTGCACCAGTCAAACGTTTGACCTACTGCCTGCAGAAGGAAGATGAGTATGAAGAGAAGAAAGAAGGGGGAGGAAGAGCAGGTAAATATTTGAATAATTCAATGACACATGTTTCACAGTATACCAAGATTTTTACTTGCTTCAGTCTCCAAACGGTAGGACAGGCCCTTGTTACACGGGACTAATTCTGCTCAGTATGTCTACGACTGCCCTCCTGTTATATGGCAGGCCAACTTCCAGAAGCATCCTACCGTAACCAGCAGCAGACCGGTCCGCCCCAAACTGCAACATTCATTCGAATTTAGTTGGTGTACTGGGAATAGCATTAAGCATGAAGTGATAGGAAGTGGACACATGTACTGCATCAACAGCACTACGATTTGCTTGTCTTATTACTGTACACTGAGATGACAACAGTCACGGTATAGGAATATGCACGTATACGCATGATGGTAGTACCACGAACACAAGGAATGAAGGGGCAGTGCATTGGCAGAGCTGTTAGGTGAAAAAGGTTTCTGAAGTGATTATGGCCACATGACTGGAATTAAACTTTCTACATAGAATGGTAGTTGCAGGTAGATGCATGGCACATTCCATTTCGGAAAGCATTACACAGTTCATTATTCCGAGATCCACAATGTCAAGAGTGTTCCGAGAATACCAAATTTTAGCCATTATGTCTCACCACGGGCAACACTGCACTGGCACAGGGTTGTCAGTGGTAACAGACAAGAAACAAGGCGTGAAATAACCACAGAAGCCAATGTGGGATATAAAATGAATGTATCCATTAGGACAGTGCGGTGAAATGGACTGTGGAAGCAGACGACCAACGCGAGTGCCTATGCTGACAGCACATCGTTTGCAGTGCCTGTCGTGGCCTCGTGGCCGCATCGCTTGGACCCTTGATGACTGGAAAAACCGTGGCCGGGTCAGACGAGTTGCAGTTTCAGACGGTAAGAGCTGATGGCGGTGTTCTAGTGTGGCACAGAGCCCACGAACCCATGGTTGTCAATAAGGCACTGTGCAACCTAGTGGTGGCTCAGTAACAGTGTGGGCATGTTTACATTACAGGGAACTGATCACTTACTGGGAAAGGTTATGTTCGGCTACCTCCAGACCATTTGCACCATTCGAGGACTTTATGGTCCTGAGCAACGATGGATTTTTTATGAATGATAATGTGCCACGTCACAGGGCCACAACTGTTAGCAATTGTTTGAAGAATGCTGCGGATAATTCATGTTAAGAATGTGGCCACCAGGACCACCCAATATGAATCCCATCAAACATTTAAGAGATCTAATAGAAAGATCAGTTTGAGCACAAAATGCTGCACCAGGAATACTTTCTCAATTATGGACAGCAATAAAGGCAGCAGGGCTCAGTATTTATACAGAGAACTTCCAACAACTTGTTTAGTCCATACCGGCCAGCTGCGGTGGCCATGCGGTTCTAGGCGCTAGAGTCCGGAACTGCGGGACTGCTACGGTCGCAGGTTCGAATCCTGCCTCAGGCATGGATGTGTGCGGTGTCCTTAGGTTAGTTAGGTTTAAGTAGTTCTAAATTCTAGGGGTCTGATGGCCTAAGATGTTAAGTTCCATAGAGCCATTTAGTCCATACCACATTGAGATGTTGCACTGTTCTTGTAAAAGGAGGTGCAAAATGATATTATGAGGTACCCCATGACTTGCTGCCTTGGTATATGCCTTCACTATTGTTACCTCTCTGAAAGTTTTCCAGCTTGGTAAGATATACAAACCACACAGGCATGAAATCCATTTATAATGCAATTTATGTTACAAACAAACTGCACAATTGATACACATCAGTTGTATTAGATGTTAGACAAGTCCCTGTAGAATATTTTTATTCCTGTGAAACACACACAGCACAACAACAACAAACTATAAAGGGATTTGGGATGTCTACACAGCACTGCCCCTGACTGGTACGGGAGGGGAGAATTCTGTATCTCTCCTTATACACAAGCTGATTGGCAATAAAACTTTACACCCATGTCTGTCAATGTTTAATAGCACAACTTAGAATGGAATGAAACTTGAACAGTTACAGGCAACTCACTTTTGTCAGGTATCACTATGTATCCCAAATATTACAAAAGGAACAGCTAACATGTTCAAGAGAACCACATGCCCCACCAGCAAGTACATCACTTGTTCTGGCAAAATGTGAACATAAAATCAATAAAACGTCCTCTTGCACCTTGGAACTAACAGGAAGTCTCAGTACTCCATGTAGCCAAAGTGAAGCTCTGTACAACAGGAGACTGTGACAAACTATTTGTTTAGAATATCAGGAAACTTTCTGTATACAGGATTACTCCAAAATATGTACAGAAGTATTGTCTCCAGGAAGTGGGAATGACCTCCACAAACAGCCTGCACCAGGGACTACCTGATTTGTGTTAACAGTACACAGTGAACAACTGGATAATGAAGAAGGTACTGAATTTAGCTGATGAAAGGAGAAAACAAAAACAAAAAATAGGTTAAGGGAAAAAATGAAATTGACAGAAAACACAAACTGGCTTAGAAGGAATGGTTAGTGGACAGATGCAACAGAATAGGAGCATGCTTGACTAAAGAAAAGATAGATGACACCCACAGAAATACTGAAGAACTCAAAATGAAAAAAGGAGAACCATCTGTAAAAATACGAAACATAATCCCCTGCTGTGCACCTAACTGTGGTTTGCAGGGTGTAGAAGTAGATGTACATCTTGTACTTTAGCAGAAAATGACCACAGCCAGATAGGAAACCTGTTATTCAGGGGCAAGAAGTAGCGTAGACATCAGCTGTCAAGTATCTGGGGGTCGCAGCGGACCAGCGCCTTATTTTTGTGGACTCGTGCAAGAGATAAAGCTTAAAACCTCTGGCATGGTGAGGGAAGTGATGCATCTCAACAAAAGTTAGATCCTACAAGGCAACTGTACTATCAAAGATCCTTTATGAGAGCACAGCACGAGATCAAGCTAGCCCTGAGGACCTCAATTTTGAACCTCTTGGAGAAATAATTAACTCGTGTTCAAAATAATTAGTGAGAAACTAGATCACTGCTGACATTCCACATGTCTCATCAGAGAAGTAGCTACCAGCGGAGGAGAAACCCAGCATTGGTACAGAGTCCCCAGATCATTAGTTGAACAGGTAACTAGAAATGAGACACTACAAATAAACAAACAAACCCTGAGAGGAGAGACTGTAGGGCCTTACAAATCCTACCCAGGTGCAATAAAGTGGTGAAAACTAAGTAAACCATATCCTGTCACCAAGAAGTGGCCGACATTACAGATGCAGTAATGGGACTTTTTTTCCCTAAAAAACAAAAAGACAAGAGATAAAATTTGAAATTGAGACAGACACTTCGAATGCTCAGGCCTTTTGTTTATTTTTATTCTACATTATGCTACGTTATCTGTTTATTTTAATGTAATTTATTTTGGTTACAGGTATTACACGAAATAACATAACTTCCTTTGTTACCTGCACATCAGCAATATCAAGCGAACTATCTTTTTTTTTTTTTAAATAGTTTATGATCTGGATCACAAGTACGGTTTCATCCACACACACACACAGACGCTGCACACTGCTGTAAACCGAGTGCATTGTGTCCACTATCGCATTTAAAAAATAACTTTGATCTGTCAGTCACGATTTGTTTTTCATTTATCTTTTGCACGTAATACGTCCCATTTTCATTAGGTTTTTTTTTTTTTTATATTATGCCATTTACTCAAGAGAATGTTCATATGTGAGCTGCTGCAACGTAGTTGCTCTTACTGTAATATGTAAATCATGTACATATAAATGGCGAATTTCGAAACAAATTTGCGTTAAGATAATTAACTACAATATTCCAAGTTTGTATAATACAGTAAAGGTAACAGAAAAATGCAGTACCCCACAGCATAAAATGGTTCGATTGGTTCTGAGCACTATGGGACTTAACTTCTGAGGTAATCATTCCCCTAGAACTTAGAACTACTTAAACCTAACTAACCTAAGGACATCACACACATCCATGCTCTAGGCAGGATTCGAACTTGCGACCGTAGCGCCTAAAACCGCTCGGCCACCCCAGCCGGCCCACGTCGGAAACAACGAATACATTGCATAAGATATGAAAAACTCACTTAAAAATGGAAATCAAATACCTTAGAGCCTCCTACAGCAGATATGTCAAATTTAAATTTATATTGGCAGCAAGAAAAAGTTATTCTGTGAGGTAACTACTGTCTCTGCAGTCGCACGCTTCCACCAGCCAATTCTGATGGATAAAATACAACCTAAAATTATTATTACCTCCTCTGATGAATTATAGTAGCCTGAGAGCTGGCCACCTTCTGAATCTATGAAATGTTTCATAGTTTCCTGAAAGTCGGTTTCACACACTTTGCACATTTCTGTTTGCTGGCCAACACAACAACGAGCGCAACAAACGGACCATATGGAAGTCGGCTGTGAGGAAGACAGCACACCTGACCTCCACTTAACTCCATTCGACCATGAAACACGATAACAGACGACAAGTGTGCTGCGCATTGGTGACACACTCGTGTACACCGAGGTGACAAAAACTCGTGAGACAGCGACATGCACGTATACATATAGCGGCAGTATCACGTTCACAAACTATAAAAGGGCAGAGCATTGGCAGAGGTGTCATTTGTACTCAGGCGATTCGCGTGAAAAAGATTTCCGGCCTGATTGCGACCGCACATTGGGAATTAGCAGACTCTGAATGCACAATGTTAGTCGGAGCTATGCTCACGGGACATTCAATTTCGGAAATCGGTAGGAATTCAATATTCTGAGATCCACAGTGTCAAGAGTGTGCCGAGAATACCAAATTTCAGGCATTACCTCTCACCACGGGCATCACAGCGGCCGAAGGACTTCACTTAACGTCCGAGAGGAGCATTGTTTGTGTAGATCTGTCAGTGATAACAGACAAGTAACACTGTGTGAAATAACCACAGAAGCCAATGTGGGACATATAACCACCCTATCTGTTAGGACAGTGGGGTGGAATTTGGCAGCAGACAACTGGAGCGAGTGCCTCTGCTAACAGCAAGACAACAGCTACAGCACCTCTGCTGGGCTCGTGACCATATTGGTTGGGCCCTAGACAGCTCCAAAACTGTGACCTGGTCAGGTGAGACGTGATTTCAGTTGGTAAGAGACTGAAACAGCTATATACAACTTTCTAAAACTTGTCCTAAATTCCATTGATAATAATGAAGTAAATTGTGGGGTCTTTTTAGATTTATCAAAGGTCTTTGACGTTATTGCTCATAAACTATTGTCCGAAAAACTTAGTTGCTATGGAGTCCATGGTCCTGCTCATGCATGGTTTAAGTCATACTTATCTGGCAGATACCAGAAAGTAGAAATAGTTCATGACGGAAAGTCATACTTGTCTGGTTATAAGGAAGTTAGTTATGGGGTGCCCCAAGGTTCAGTGCTAGGACCCATGTTGTTCTTGATCTTTATAAATGACTTGCCAAACTATTTAACACAAGCTGATCGTGTACTTTTTGCTGATGCAACTCTATATTAAAGCTCAGAATGAGACTGACCTTAACAGGAAAATTGGAACAACAACAGTTGAAACAAGTAAATGGTTCAGGGACAACAGTTTATTTGTGAATGAGAAAAAAAAAACATTATGGATGGGTTACAGACATGTGTCAAATAACGTGAAGCCCAGTATAACTGTGAAGCTAGGCCAACAGAATATACTACAAACGCCAAATACAAAATTCTTAGGAATTTGGTTAGATGGGCATCTAAAGTGGGACAAGCATATAGATGTGCTCAATAAAAAATTGAGTAAGTGTTGCTATGTATTTAGAATGCTCAAAAATTGCTGCAGTGATCAAACAGTATTGTGTACATATTATGCATTTATGCATAGTCTTTTGCGATATGGTGCATATTTTGGGGCAATTCAAGTCAGGCAAAACGCTCTTTTATTATTCAAAAACGAGCTATAAGGATCATAAAAGGAGTTACACCTAGAGATCCATATAGAGAATTTTTCAAGGAATATAAAATCATGACTCTTCCATCCATTTACATCTATGAAAGTATATGCTTTCTGAAGTCTCACCCCCAGTTTTCTTCTTTAAACAGTGAGTTCCATGACTGTACAATGACTTTCACAGAGCAGTGCATAAGAAAGCCCAGTACAACAAGAGTGCAATATACCACCCGAAAATGCTCTATAGTGCTCTTCCCTTAAAAATTAAAAGGATTCAGAAGCTGAGCAGTTTTAAAAGTGAACTCAAAAGAATGTTAATTAGAAATAGTTTTTACAGTGTTAGTGAATACATGAATTCTTCAGAAAGATGGTGTGCCTTCACTCATATACAAACTTGTGTCGTGGGGTAGACTCTTTTATGTACAGACAAAAATTAATTAATTTGTCAATATAGAGTGTTATAATCATTGTTTCCTGTTGCTGTCCATTATACACAAAATATATGTAACTTATTTGTGTCCTATATTGTTACAAATTTATATCATGTAAGCTATAATTGTTTTTGCCTATATATTTAATTCAGATTAGTTCACTGATATTTTTTACATAATATGTTGTTATTCATATTTTTTCTGTATGTAACACATGACAAATCCCATATCATTGTACGTGATAAAACGGGTGCTTAATAAATCAAATCAAATCAAATCAAAGTGTGGTGCAGACGTCACGAAGCCGCGGATGCAAGTCGTCAAGAAGGCACTGCGTGAGCTGGTGGTGGCTCCGTAATGATGTGGTCTGTATATACATTGAATGAGTTGGGTTCTGGTTACGTTTGGCTACTTGGACAGCATTTGCAGCCGTTCAAGGACTTTTTGTTTCCAAACAACAATGCTGTTGTTATGGGTGAGAATGTCTCACGTTACCAAGCCACAAATGTTTGTGATAGGTTTGCAGAATATTCTGGATAATTCGAGCAAATGATTTGTCCACCCAGACAATTATGAAAGCTTTCAGGGGGGCACAGCTCAATATTTCTGCAGTGGACCTCCAATGAGTCCATGTCACGTCCATCTGCTGCACCACACCCTACAAATGGAGGTGGGACGCGATACTGGGAGGTGTCCCACAACTTTCGTCACATCAGTGTACTGTACATCATTTTCACGTCACTTCCGAGTGGTTCTGGGCCATGCGGGTGTGGTGTAACACTTGTGCTTGCTCCGCTCAAACGATTTTCGTCGTATTTTCCGTTTGGGATTTTGTGCACACTGGTGCTTCACATGCAGCACTGCAGTGTGTTGTTTAGAAGGGACGTGATTGAGTGACTGAACTTAATGCAGTTGTTTCATCATATGCAATACGGTTAAGGGATGCAAAGTAAGGAAGCGGTTCTGGGTATTACATTCAGTTCAAATTTAAGCTCTACGTCTACATTTATGTAGATACTCCGAAAGCTACTGTACAGTGTGTGGCAGACAGTACCCTGTACCACTACTAGCCATGTCCTTTCCTGTTCCACTCACAAATAGATCGAAGGAAAAACGACCATCTATATGCTTCTGTACGAGCCCTAATGTCTCTAATCTTATCCTCGTGCTCCTTATGCGAAATGTATGTGGGCAGAACTAGAATCTTTCGGCAGTCAGCATCAAGTGCCGGTATTTAAATTTTCTCAATAGTGTTCCTCGAAAGGAATATCGCCTTGCCTCCAGTGATTCAGATTTGATTTCCTGAAGCATCTGCACAACACTTGCAATTCGTTTGAGCCCACCGGTAACAAATCCAGCAGCCCACCTCTAAGTTGCTTACAAGTCTTCCTTTAATGTGGCCTCGAACGGATCCCAAACACTCGAGCAGTACTCGAGAACTGGTCGCATTAGTGCCCAATATGCGGTCTCCTTTACAAGTGAACCACCGTTTCCTAAAATTCTCCCAATTAACCAAAGTCGACCATTCGCCTTGCCTACCACAGTTCTCATTCCATTCCATACCATTTTACGCCCAGATATATAAATGACTTGACTGTGTCAAGCATGTCACTACTAATTCTGTATCCGAACATTACGGGTTTCTTCTTCCTACTCATCGCATACTCTGCTGCTCAGGGTACGCTAGTATTTTGCTTTGTGCGGACTTTAACACAGCCCTTTTCTTTAAATTCTTACTGTGCAGTACTGTTATGTAGCAAACTGTCGTCAGGTTCAAGTCTATGCAACACTGCAAAAAGCTAGCAAGAAGGAATAGGAAATTCTAGAAAAAATAAAACATTTGCTCATGTGTACCAGAACTAAGAACAATAAGTTATTACATGACCATTTTAAACTGCATAAAAAATGAACAAGATTATCTGAGAAGATGGGAAACTGTAGAACTGGCGGTTTCTATTCTATTCTAGGGATAACAAAGGCAATATGACAGTTTGGCGAGAGGGCAGGGAACTAGACCTTGGCGTATGGAATATTTTTAATATCTTGGAAGATAAGTGGCGACTTGTAAGTAGCCATAAAGGGTTCCAGTTACTGATCTGTTAATAAACCTGCATAATACCGACTTTTAAATCATTTTCTTGAAAGAAGTGCACCTGACTACCCTATATTTTTTATTCTTCCCCTGAGAGCTATTGGAGGAGAGAAATTGCAAGCAGCACGGTCCCCTCGACACCTCACCACGAGTATGGATCCCCTCCTGTAGGTATAAAAAAAAGACAAGTGAGGAGCTACAATGACAAAAAAAATGGTATGCTGCCAGTCCGTGATTTGCCAAAGAATAGCATTCTGTAAATTTCGCATTAGCTCTGCGCATGCACGTAGGGCTGCCGCCAAATGCTTAAATGAACCTAACTGTACACCACCAATGTGACTCGCTTTCGGCCAATCACGAACTGTAAATGGCAATAAGAGATGGGGCTAAAAGCAAAGCCATATCTTCTGAGGGTCTTGAGCTGACATCTGTTGGGAAGGTGTTGCCAACACTGCAGTATTCAAGCGCTGCTTATTTTACTTCGCATTGACAAGTTTAGCATGAAAACGTTGAAAGTAACACATCTTTGCAGGTACATCAATTCCTTATTTGTAGTTTGCTAACAAAATAGCAATAAACGCCCACGTCTTTTGATTATCTGTAAAGGATGTAATTCATACCCATAAAGTTTCGTGGTAAGGTGCTCTTTACATATGGCAACGTCTCACTATAAATTGCATCTCTGGCGGTACCATTCAATGAGTGCATAGGTATGTATCGAAGTGTTAGGTGTTCCAGGATCATCCAGCCAGCAGCAGCAGCAGCAGCAGCCTGGCTGCCCCCTTGGTCGCCCTCCTCCCCTCAGCTCCTCTACTCTCCCCCCTCCCTTCCCGGCGATGACAGCGGAGTGGGGCTTTGGCCCCAGTCAGCCTCATCATGACTACGCCCACTGCCACTGCCACCACCGCCTTCCATCCCCCCGCCTCTCACCTGCCCCTCTCCAGCACTCCTCTTGCCCCATCCCCAGCTCCTTCCCCCCTTGCCTCCTCCTCTGACCCCTTCCCCCCCTCCCTCACCCTGTTGCCACCATTAGTTCAGCCCCTGCCAGGGTGGCCTGGAGGGCCACGGCCCACACACAACTGTCGCTGTCGCCATCGCCTGTTGCAGTCACCGTTGCAGTCACAGTCGCCCGTCGCCATCGGGGTGCACACCAGCTCTGGCGCCCACACCTGGACCTGCCACCTCCCGTCATGTTCTGGTTGTCCTGTCCCCCAAGCCCCTTCTCATCCTTCTGTCGCGGTTAACCATTCCAGCAGCACTCCCGTCTCCTCTGCTCCCAAAAAATCCCAGCCTCTTCCTCCTCCCACCTGCGTGGATGCCATGGACGTCTCCCCACCTGTCCCTTCTATCACCTCCTCTTCCTCCTCCCCCTCCTCCTACAAATACCTCCTGTCCTGTCCTGATCTATCACTCCTCGAGGCCTGGAACCTTCTGCCAGCGCTTTCCCAGAGCCCCCATCTCCTTCCTCACTCCCCACTGAGACTCCGTTCTCGTCACCTCCCCTAGCCCACCCTTCACTCTGACATCCTCTCCAGAATCCCCATTACCCACTTTGGCCCCAGTGTCTCCCTCACCCCTGCTCCTACCTCGTCCCCCTCCCAGCAACCCCAACCCCAGCGTCACCCACCAACCTTCATTGCCGTGATCACTCGGCTTAGTCCGATGATCACAGAGGAAGAGGTGTTGGCAGAGCTTAAGGCACACCCGTACCCAGAAATATGGGTGGTACGCCGGATTTTCAACCCAGCCGGCACTACCCGCCTTATTCTGGTGCTCTCCAAACATGCCCCTTCCATCGACCTGCTCCTGAAGTAGGGTGCCCTCCTATTCCATCGCTGGTACAAAGTCGACCCCTCCCGCACCCCTGCTCAATCTCTCCACTGCCGAGGTGCCTGCATTATAATGCACACCCAACATCTGTCTGGCCATCTGCCCACACTGCAAACAGGTGCACTTCCTCCGGCAGTGTCCCAACCTAGAGTCCCCTCCTTCCTGTAACACCTGCAACCTACTGCACCCTACCTACTCCCAGATCTGCAAGGTCTGACCCCCCCCCCACTCCTGAACTCACCATCCCCATCCTCCCTCTGGACACCCCCACCCCTCCTGGTAACTCCCTTCATCCCCCCCCCCCCACTGCCGAGGAAACACCAGTGTTTCCCTACGTCAGTGTTTCTCCGTTTTATGCTACATTGGTGTCATCAATGTCCTCCTAAATTCGTGTCTCCAACTGGATGTCTTCATCTGTTCTACTGGTGACCACCTTCGTGTATCATGTCTTCTGTCAAATGGCTTCTAATCTATCATGTAATGTTGATCATGTATTACAATGCTTTATATGTTCTCTGTCTTCTCTGTCTGTCTGTTGTATCTATTGGCCAAAGAGCAGCATATGTAAGCCACTGCTGGCCCACCTCGCCTGTGGCATGAAATTACAATAAAGGAAAAAAAGAAAGCAGCTTTGTATGATGTGGGCTGTGTTCGCATGAATTACGAAACCGTTGTTAATTTTCAACGACTCGGGTTGCCTGATTCAACTTGTATTCCTCCCCTCCACCAATGCTATATCTGCGACTTAGTGCTTTATCACATAAGGTTTTGTACTCTGATTAGTCGCAAGTGAGAAGTGAATTGCGACACAGCAACCAAGAAATGTGTTCTCGCCTGTAAAGGCGATTGATTGTCAGAACCTGAGGTGAACGTTTCAGTAATCCATCTGAAAAAAGTTATGTGAGATGATATTGTTAATATTTGCAATTCTTCATCACGTGTTACATAATATATGAAAGTTACAGAGAAAATTTCTTTTCAAGAAAACAGTCAAAACATTGGTTTCTTTCTTTGGATTTAATTTTGTATTAGCAGAACACGTGAAAATATTAATACAGTGCTGTTGAGAATTGTAATATAAATTGCTGTACAGTACTGTAAGAATTCATGTTTAGAATTCGGATTCTAACCACGTTGTTATGCGGACCAGTATCTAGAACCACATTTTCAATCACACAGTGTGGCGATAATTCTAACTATCACTGACCGCAGAACTGGAGAAGTCGTGACAGTGACCTCAGACCGTCTTTGTCAGAAGTGATGTTACTTTCTAAGTTTGTGAATTAACCTAGTGAGATTGTGTATGCCCAGTGTGCAACCTCCCCCACTCAACTGCTTTTAGCTTTCTGCCTTAAGTGAACAGAATTGACAGCGAGAAAGAGTAAGCATCACACTTGCAAGAAAATATATTTACACTAAAGCACAAATTAGAAACACAGTGAATAAGAGTTAAAACACAGTGAAACAAATCACTACCGTCTAACGTCACTTGCCGGTACACCAGCCCCCATTTCTGAAGTTCAGTGTGCCAGATATATTGGGGTTCTTCTGGACCCTGTGATGGCTGGAGCAATTAGTGGAGCGTCTGTCGGCAGTATGGTGTGGTCTGTAACCTGAGGTCTACGTGGTCCCTGGAGCTCGTAGTTGGTAGCAGTCACACTAGAAGTCGCGTTACCCTGTGTGTCAAACTGAGTGGGTTTCAGCCGCTCTACGTTTTGTGCTTTCCATTCCAATCTATCATGTAGTCTTTTGGCAATCTGTGCAACACTCAGAATGGACCTGTATGTGGTTGGTAGAAATCAGACATGTGTTCTTCAGACGATAGTTTCGTTGTTTTGTCTGTCAGTAGCTCAGCAGAGTGGGAGGGGAAGAGCAGAGAGGAGCTTAAACAAGTGTCTAGGCATATGAAGATAAAGTGGGCCTGTTTGTGAGAGTAAGTGGCATACGTATTGAAATGGAAGATGGAGCAGCAGCAAGGGAGATCTGCTGGAGGGTGTGGGGATGTTGCAATGGGTGGATATTCTGCAGAACAATGGTCAGGATCCAGATGTCTTCAGCTGTAGGGGGAGGGTGGAGGGAATTGATGGGGTGGATGGGCTGGTCGATGTGGTGAACGGGGGCAGTGAGCTCAGGATTAATGGGAGGGGGTTTGGCTTTGCATTTGGAGGAGTAGGTGGGGTGGAGTCCATTGCAGGTGTTGCAGGAAGGAGGAGATCCGAGGTTATGGCATTGTTGAAAGTAGTGGGAGGCTTTACAATGGGGGCAGGTGGGGGTCTAGCAGTTTTGAGTGAGGTGGTCATTCTAAAGGAGACATCGCTGCAAGCAGTAGGACTGAGGAGGTTGGTTGGTTGTTTTGTGGAAGGAGACCAGACAGCGTGGTCATTGGTCTCATCGGATTAGGGAAGGATGGGGAAGGAAGTTGGCCGTGCCCTTTCAGAGGAACCATCCCGGCATTTGCCTGGAGTGATTTAGGGAAATCACGGAAAACCTAAATCAGGATGGCCGGACCCGGGATTGAACCGTCGTCCTCCCGAATGCGAGTCCAGTGTCTAACCACAGCGCCACCTCGCTCGGTAGGACTGAGGAGGGGAATGGGATGGGTCAACAGGATGTGCAGCAGTTAAACTTCAAGGCTCCCTAAGTGGTGGATCCAGACTTGGTAAAGATATCCATGATGAAGGTAGGGCCAGAGAAGTTGTAAATACAGCAGGCCAAGAGCATTCCCATGGTGGGATGGACATTCAGTTCTGCCAACACTTCTGCTTCTGTGATCACAGGGCTGAGTTTTGTGATCATGACAGTGGGGGTAGGCAGATGACAAGTGGGTTGGGGCTGATAAGGAGTGGAGAATGTAAGGTAAAGGGCTAGGGATGCATGGGGGTCAAAGGTGATGTGAGGAAGTTACTGGAGGAGGTCAGTATGGAAAGGGATAACTCGGGTAATGGGGGCACTGGAGATGTATTTACAGATTTCAAGGTTGATGGTGCTATGATCTAGGAATTTAGGAGCAGGGTTGGAGAGGGTCAAGGTATACAGGGTTGAAGCTAGGGAGGTGGGAGGAGGTGTCTATGGTGGGATCAGAAGGAAGATGGGCAGGCAGGGCTTCTTTTTAAGGAGGGGGTGGAGGTGAGGTCGCCATTTGGGCACTTGGGAGTTTTTTTGGCAGGTGTGGTCTGGGAAGAGGGGTAAGGATTGGATTGATTAGAAGGTGGTGGAAAGCTAGCTGCTCTCGTGAGGCAGCGGCACTGGGAATGGAGGTGGGGCACTCTGTGGTGGCGACTCTGGTGTGATGGGCGGTGACTCTGGTGGGGGAAGCAGGAGTGGCTGTAGTAGGGTGGGTGGGGAGGGGGGAAGTGTTCTCGGTTGGTGATAGCAGCGGGAGGGGGTAGGGGCAGAGCAGGAACAGTGGCCGGAGCAGGAGCAACATACAGGTGGAGATACAGGGACGGGGAGGAGATAGAAGGGGAGGGGACTGAGTGGAGCGGAGGTGGAGTAGAGGGGCTGAGCCCAGAGGAGGCATTCCACGAGGCAATGGCGGATGCAGGGGAAGTAGAGGTGTAAATGATGGTGCTAGTGGGGGTGTCCACGATGGAATGCGTGGCTCACTGGCAACGGGAGTCGCTGAAATGGGAAAATAGAACAAATATGGAGGGTGACTGTGACGAGGACAGGGTGGCGGCGGTGGTGAGCACTGGGCAGCAGCGGCAGCAGCCGGCAGACAGATGGCAAAGGCACCTCGAGAATAGCCCAGGCGGCATAATCCTCCGATATGGAAGTGAGGAAATTCAACCCTCGAGATGTTAACTTTTTCCCCTTATTGAATGTCAATCCCCCCCGCCAATTGATGATTTAAGAAAAAAATACGTAATGGGAAGATTACAAACGATATAAAAAGGCAATAAAACGGTGACTTTGTTGAAAACAGTAAAGTGGCAGAAAAGTTGCAGAAGTGAAAACAGAGAAAATATGGAGTTGATGACGCTAATGAAGACATACAGTAAGTACACAGGCAAAATTAAAAAAAAAAAGACATGATGATGGTATGTTTTCTGTTCGCAACACGATATTCAGTCTTCCATGATGGTGGAAATATATTTTAAATCACTTGACAGCATCCAGTCACAGAAATCTGTGTCGTTTTTGTTTGACGTGAGAGCTGTAAACGAAGAGAAAACAGCAATACCACCAAACACAAACAGGGGTGACGTGGAGACCAACCCGGACGATGACTGAGACCACTCCGAGCGTGTGCGAACCTGCCTGCACGCTGGCGCTGCTCGCACGGTTGACAGGCGGGAGGCGCTGTTCGTACGCGGCCTCAGCTCTGCGCATGCGCGTCAGCCCGCCGGCGACTGTTTCAACAAACCTTATCGTACGTCTCCACCTAGGTGGCGTTGCTCCAATGCGACTCGTTTTCGGCCAATGACGAATTGTAGACGGGGCTAAAACGATCGCCATATTTTCTCAGGCGGTCTTTCGCACTGACATCTGTTGGCAGCACCGAGCAACACTGCAGCATTCAAGCGCTGCTTATTTTACTTTACAAATTTAGCACGAAAATATTGATAGTAACAAACAAATTCCGTAGTTACATCAAGTATTTCCATACTGCTAATAAAATAGCAATAACCACCCACGTCTTTATTTTGTTTGTGAAGAATATATTTCATACCCACAAAATTTCTTGGCAAAGTATTCTTTAGATATTGCAACTTTATTCTGTCTCCCGGTATTATGAGCAGGTTGCAGGAATTATTATTTTTGAAAGGGTCGGATTCAGTATTCCGCCCCTACATCATAAGTCGAAAACCTGTGTCCATATTTTGCCACTGCTTTCCTATCATTAAGTTACAGCGAGAAACTTTCTTCGTCGATGTAACATCCATGTGCTTGGCTACATAAATCTCCCACTTCCAACACTCTCCATTCCAGCCAGAATTACGTCTGCTAGGGCGGTCTGGGGCCTGGCGCATTTCTATATATCCCCGTCTCCCCCAGTAAGTCCCAACAAGCAACTCGTCAAGCTAAAAGTCAAATCTGGTAGTATTTCCAAACGTCGACTTTCGAAGAAGTCGGAAATTTAGTTTTAAATCTGTATCGAGTTTATAGTAAAGCACGCACCTTCCTTTAATTTTTGTGTTAATTTTACTTCTCTGCCCAATCTGTAACTTTTATCGATTTGTTCTCTGCATGATAGTTTAGTTTTTTGTGTGAAATTCCAAGCATACTTTCGCCTTCCCTCGCTCCAGTATTGAAATGACAGTCAGCTTTTCTTTCGTCGCCGGTGCTCAGCTTTGGAAATCCAGACAAGTAAAAGAGGAGGATGCTAAGTTCACCCAACCTGGATTTGATGTGACGTCATTATGACGTATATACGCTTTAGTCGATTAACAAACCTATCGACTTTTACGAACGTTCGAGATTCTAAACTGTCGTCAGCTAGTGGTTTGTTTTGACACGTGCGATTCTGATAACAGCTCAGTGTGGCAGCGTATATGTATTTCGCCAAAATAAAAGAGCTGGATATTAATAGAAATACTCCTGACTGTGACCTTGAAAACACCACAGACAATATGTTTCGTAAAAAAGTGAAGTCTTCTTATGTCCCGACCAGATTTGATTGTGTGATTGTTGTGTTGAACGCTTACGCCGAAAATAGTATTTATTTATTATCAATATTTTAGTATGGTTTCATACAATTGGTCTTGTCAGTACATATTACATTGTAGCAGCATACTCTTGCTGACTTTTTTTTCTTAATTTACATAGCTGAAAGAGAACTTGTGCAAGTTTGTTAGCTAAGTAATTCATATGTCCATCTCAAGATACTCTTTTATCAACCATAATTCCAAGTAATTTTACACTCGGACCGCAGAGACAGGTACCTTAGTGTCCAGTAATGACTGGTGTGTAGAATGATTGAATTTCGAAATTAAAAAGAAAAATATGAGGCATTGTTGAAGAAAAATCGTCGACCGGAGATGAAATATGAGGGGAAGTAGATTTCTCAATGTAATCTTAACCAAAGGTTAGTGTCTTGATGCATCTAAAGATTTTGGCTGCTGAGTGCTTCTTCTCACCGAGTACGAATAACCGACGCACTTTAGTTGGGTCAGAAGTACATCAATTTCTGCTTGAGATTCACAATAACCACGCAATTGCCCGTCGTCATCGATGCTGAACTCTTTCAGATTTTCTCTCATTAGTCTCTCGAATGCTGAACACATAATTAGAGACAAGCAAACGAAAAACAACGCACAGGACACAAACACAGTACAATACACGATTTAAACGCAAAACACATTTAAACGAGTGGCACAGAGCACAGCGCTACCCTGTCACTACCTCTCGAAAGTTCACAAAAGTCGAATAGTCGATACACGGTTTCTATCGCTTTCGATGTAGCGTGTCTACGTCATAATGACGTCACATCGTATCCAAGTCCGGTGAACTTAGCATCCTCCAGTAAAAGAGGGCATTAGGTGTAATGGCGGGGATCATGTATCCAGCCAGCTGCACGTAGTATGGATGGGTGACGCTAGATAGCAGCAGTTCCCTGCTGTGCAGAGTAGCCGGACTCGTGTAGTATGGACTGCCACCGACAGATGGCAGGCGGAAGCTCTAGAGCAGACTGCTTGCCTGGCCCCCACACTGCGCGGTGTGGGTCACAGACGACTGAGACGAGTCTGGAGAGAAGCGATGGACCGTGTGTGTGGTTTCCCTTCCCTAGTGCGAGTATTTCACGGAAGCCTAACATACAGTTCTTTTCTTTTCATTAACAAACACAACAACCCGTGGCAGAATAGAGCCAACCATAATGGCTTTGGAAAACATCGATCATGCGAAACCGAAGTCGCTCTTTTCTCACATGACATACTGAAAGCTTTGCATCAAAGGAGCCCGGTAGACGCATCATTTCTTTATTTCCTAACAGCATTTCACTCAGTACCACACTGAAGCTTATTGTCAAAAGCACGATCATTTAAATTTATCAAGTTAAATTTGTGACTGGATTGAGGACTTTTTGGCAGGGGCATGCTGCATGTTATCTTCGATTGATAGTCATCGTCAGATGTAGAAGTAGCTTAAGGGGAGCGTGTTGGGGCCCTTGCTCTTCGTGTTGTATTTTAATGACTATGCAGACAATATTCATAATAACTTCAGGCTTTTTGCGGACTGTGCACTTATCGACAATTAAGTACCGTCTGAAAGAAGTTACACAGATATTCAGGCAGATCTTGATAAGATTTCAGCGCGGTGCAAAGACTGGCAACTTGGTGCAAAATGTAAACTTCTGCAGTTCAAAAAACGAGAAAGTTAGTATCCTTTGACTACAATATCAGTGAGGCATTGTTGGAATCGGCCAAGTCATACAAACACGTGGGTGTAACACTTCGTAGCGAAATGAAATGGAATGATCACGTAGGTTCAGTCGAGGGTAAAGCAGGTGGTAGACTTCGGTTTATTGGTAGAATACTGGTGAAACCTGGTGGACAAGGGAAGCCGGGATCCGGTTACGATTGTGGATGGGGCGGTAATCAGCTACTATTGGTTGCCTTTTACAGTCACGCACTATTTATTTTAAACCAGTAATTCCAGACTCAGCAATAAATAAAAATACCACATGTTATTAATGAAGGAATAAACAACTGTGTAGATAATAGTGTTTTCAGTGAGTTAAAATTTAGCAAATCACCATAAAACAGAGATACAGCAGATAATGTTTTAAAAGCAAGCCACTGTGACGTAGGCAAAAGGCCTTGCACGCCAGAAATGGCAATAAATTGAGAATCGCTTAAAATTCGCTGCAACTTACAAATTAATTATTGAAATATTAAAGGCAAGTCTCCAGAACAGCAGAAGGCATCAGACGCCGGCAATGGCAGTAAATAAGGATTTAAAGGCTTGCTGCGTAAATACAAATACCAAATTAGAATTTTATGGCGAGTAACCACAATCACGGCTGAAGGCCTTACACGCTAAGAATGGCAATAATATAAAAAAAGTTTAGAAACCTGCTGTAAAACAGCAAATACAATAGCAAAGGTTAATTAAAGAAACAAGCAACTGGTCACCAAACGGATGAAATAAGATGATGGTGAACTTTGTAACACAACCCTTAACATCCACAGAACACTAGACTGCTAGATTTATTTCAGAAGGCGAGCAGAACTAATAACTAGACATATATAACATTTAATGTAGGCATTACAAGGTACTGTAATAAATAATACGATAATAAAACGCAAGGACCAGTACATAAGTTCCTTAAATGGTACTGAGGCAGATTATACCCGCAGAAAGCGTGGACTGAAGGAGCGTTACACTGAACTGCTGGCCATATGACCTCCTTTTAGAACACACACGTCTTACAACAACCAAGGGGCCACAGACAATGCTCCAGAAATGACCTCTGAGAAGGTCCGGCAATAAACACTTTCGCGGGTGATGAGATAGGCAGCCGAGAGTTGCATTTACTTCACAAGGTGGTTACACAGACCAGTGGCCGTCTAACGAATGACTAATGATAATCTTGCTGAAGCTAGCTGAAGTCCGATAAACCAAATGCAACGGTGGAACAATACGCCAAAGCCGGAACCGGCGGTCTGCACTACACCCCCAGAATACTGTGATTAGAGCGCCCGGAACGAGAAAGGGCTCACTACCACCAGAGTAGAAGAATTACCAACCGGCCTACAATCAAGAAAGTTGTCAAAACTACACGCCTTACCGGACAGCAGCGGCAAGATGAGGAAACGTACACTGCCGTTATGTACACTTACCCCCAGTGAATTAATACGAAAAGACTTTAAAAAAAGTATTTATAAAGAAGAGACATTTAAAAATTAAATAATTTACATTTTTCTCATGTACACGTAAAATAATAATTTCTCTGTGTAAGTTTTGAGGGCAAAGAAATATAACAAAATGATCTAAAGAGACGACAAGATATGCTCTTTTGTTAATTTTTTAGTCGTCTTCACTTCTTCTCTTGTCTTGGTTGCGTGTAGACGGACATCTTGCGAGTGCTGGCAAATGTAAGCATATTTGCACTAATTAAGCAAATAATATATTGATTTAATATTATTGTCCACTTTTAATTTGTAAGAGGTGATCCCGATTTCATGTCCGCCTTCCTTGAATTAACCTGCATTCGAGTAATTTACAGCTCAACAATCGCAGCGGGCGATGCAGCCAACGACGCCATTACGTGGCGATATTAACTTATAAAAATTAGCGGAAGCGAAAAACTCGCCCGCTGTTAACATAATGTACATTTTTCTCCACAGCCGCCCGCAGTTGCAGAAAATACGTAGCTTAAAGATTCTTTTTTTTTTTTTCAGTACAACAGCCGAGATCCACTTCGACTACAATGCAATGGTTAACGGAGGTAAGGAGAAATTCTCTCGCGCGTGTGTGGGCCGCAATTGTAATTAATAACTAAAGATTTTTTGCTTTAAAGTGGACTAGCCGAGGGAATTAATATGGAAAGTTTATTCCATTGTTCAACTTATACGCTCATATTTTAAGGTTCAGCGAGTCTAACGTTCATTAACGGCCGTGCGGTTAAAGGCGATGCAGTCTGGAACCGCAAGACCGCTACGGTCGCAGGTTCGAATCCTGCCTCGGGCATGGATGTTTGTGATGTCCTTAGGTTAGTTAGGTTTAACTAGTTCTAAGTTCTAGGGGACTAATGACCGCAGCAGTTGAGTCCCATAGTGCTCAGAGCCATTTGAACCATTTTGAACGTTCATTAACGTAACAAATAATTTACACTGAAGATTAATATTGATAAAACAGAGAACTTCGCAGAAGCATTTAATTGTAAATCAAAATAAAATGAAATGTTTTTATTAAGGCCCACCACGTAAGTCGGCAACAATCAACATAATAATAATATATTAAATTACGACGGCCGACAGACGCGAGACCTGACGTCCGATAAACCAAATCCAACGATGGAACAGTGCGCCAAAGCCGGAACCGGCGGTCTGCACTACTCCGCAGAATACTGTGGTTAGAGCGCCCAGAACGAGAAAGGACTCACAACCACCAGAGTAGAAGAATCACCACCGGCCTACAATCAAGAAAGCTGTCAGAACTACACCGTAGCGGTCGCACGGTTCCAGACTGTAGCGCCTAGAACCGCTCGGCCACCTCTGCCGGCGAAGTGTGGTAGCCAAAGCAGTAGAAGTTACCAACATTTTGAGGGCAGTGTGATGTTGCTGGGTTCATTTATGTGAGATTTCGGCCTTAGTGAAAATTCCGCGTGGCAGATTCCATAATTCTTCATGGAATATTTAGGCGAGCACTTCTAACATTGAAGATCACTGAAAAAACCGAATGTTCAGCTCGCTAACTGTAGTTGGGTCATTGTCTGTTAGATAGCAAATATAACTGGGTCGGACATGTAGAGGTTCTGGCTGTTTTTATATGTGCAATCTGTGGTATTGACTGTGAACCTGGAATGATAGAGCAGTTATCTCAGTAAATACGGACTTGTTAGCCATTTCGTGAGATTTTTAAGGAATAAAAGGTCATTTTATCGAAATTTCGAACACTTAATGAAGTCAAAAAGTACTACCCTGTCGACCGAAAATTGTTATGATGAACTTACAGGAAGTGATTTTGCGTCGTGAGCTACGCGGCCGCTGTGTGGTTTCATCAACGCTGCTTTACGAGGTGCGGCTAGAAAAAAAACCGGACTGATGCTGGAAAAAACATTTATTTACAATGATTTACAATTTCATGTTATCTCCTTCAATGTACTCTCCTCCTCGGTCTCTACACCGCTCCATACGAATTTTCCACTGTTCACAGCAATGCTGCAGATCATTTTCGGTAAGTCCGTACATTACTTCCGTCGCTTTTTCTTTTACTGCTTCAACAGTCTCAAATCTAGTTCCTTTCAAAGCTGACTTGACTTTAGGGAAAAGAAAAAAGTCACAGGGGGCCAAATCAGGTGAGTAGGGTGGATGATCTAAGATGGGAATGTTGTGTTTTGCCAAAAACGTCTTCACTGACAACGCACTGTGAGCTGGGGCATTGTCTTGGTGAAGGATCCATGACTTTTTTCTCCACAAATCGTTCCGTTTTCTCCGTACTCGCTCACGTAGGGTAGCCAGGACGCTAATGTAGTACTGCTGATTCACTGTTTGTCCCTCTGGTACCCAATCAATGTGCACAATCCCTTTGATGTCAAAAAAAAACAATCATCATTGCCTTGAATTTCGATTTTGACATTCGTGCTTTTTTTTGTCGTGGAGAACCAGGAGTTTTCCAATGCATCGATTGGCGTTTAGTTTCGGGATCGTAAGTAAAAAACCACGATTCATCGCAAGTAATAACATTTTGTAAGAAGGTGGGATCACTTTCAATGTTTTCCAGGATGTCAGAACAAATCATTCTTCGGCGTTCCTTCTGTTCAATTGTGAGACACTTTGGAACCCTTTTTGAACACACTTTGTTCATGTTGAAACTTTCATGAAGAATCTGCCTAACACTTTCCTTGTCAACTCCTGTTAACTCAGACACTGCTCTGATTGTTAAACGGCGATCTTGTCGAACAAGTTTACCGATTTTTTCAATGTTTGCATCAGTTTTTGCTGACAATGGTCTGCCAGTGCGAGTGTCATCACTGGTGTCTTCGCGGCCATCTTTAAATCGTTTAAACCACTCAAACACTTGTGTTCGCGATAAACAATCATCGCCGTACACTTGTTGTAACATTACAAACGTTTCACTTGCAGATTTTCCTAGGTTGAAACAAAATTTGATGTTAACACGCTGTTCTTTCTGTACACTCAACATTTTCCGACGCACAGACAAAACGTCAACTACTTAAAACAGACGCCACGGGCAGACTGAGTGCAGGAGGCAGATGAAACTCGAGCAGTAGGCGGAGCGAGAGTCACGTGACAGGCCACGCGACTTTCAGCCTTATTGCATTCGTTTTATTGTTTCACCAGTACTAGTCCGGTTTTTTTCTAGCCACACCTCGTACACTGCCAAGCGTGTACCTACTGCTGCAGAGTGAAGGGACGTCGGAAAAAAAGAGGTAGGTGAACATTTAATGAGAGAGGGAACGGAGACGAGAGAAAGACAGACCGACCCCGCCCCGCCGCAGCATTCGAAAGTGTTCACTTGTGATCTGCTGGCTGTCGGGTTTTAGAGCCGAGCCCTGTTCGCTTCGGCCCTACGCTTCGTTCATCATAAGAATAAACCTGACGTAATCAAACACGAATGCCACGACTGCCCGGCAGCTGTTATCTCTGGTACATTGGTGTCCGCTGTAGGACGTACGTCCAACTCACGTATAAGACATTTTATTACTATGTCACTGTAAATCAGGGGTTCTCAAACTTTTTCTGCTTCAGGCGCATCTAAAAGGTCGCAAATAATTGTGAGTGCAATGTATATATATTTCTGTGGAATATTTTACAACAGTCAATGCAGGAAATAAATACTGTGGTAAAGTAACAATTAGGTCATTTTGTTTTGAATTTCGCGTTCAGACTACAGAAAATACAACTTACATTAATAAAAACCATACATTATCACAATGTCAACAAATAATTTTTGTATGAAGAATGTGAGAGATTGCTGAAGCAAGATTGTCACCCAAATCGACGGCCGAGCGCCGTGTTGCCTCCTACCCTCCCAAGACGAAAGGCAAAAGAAACTATTAAGTGAAAAGTATTGAAATGAAATAATGGAATAAGACTAACTATTAATTCAAATTATAGAGAAAAGTAGTAATGCAATACAAATGAATCAGACCACACGTCTACTCTTTCTAGTGTTTACGAGAAACGTGAGCCTGATGTGTCCTCGCGAATTCTTCAATGTTTGGCGATATATTTGAAAGACAGACTCTCATTTCCTGGTTAATACGCTGAAGAGCTCCTCTCTTTATATGTTTAATTGTGGTGAGGGCGGAAAATCCTAATTCACATAAATATAATGTAGAAAATTAATGTAAAATGTTCAAAGCCTTTTGAGATATCGACAGATACGGTATACTTCTTTTATACAAATCTAAAAGGCTTCAAGAGACAATTCCTTATGCTTAATCATAAGTCCAGGGTCAGTAGACATAGCTACCAGTTCTTCTCCTTCTGTAATCACCTGACGCTTCCACGAATGGATTTCGAATCCAGTCCTACTGCTCAGTGTTGAGCGATGCAAAATATGAACTCAGTTTCTCTTCTAAACTTATTAAATGATCTACATTATTACTATTGGAAGTATTTCATTTATGCACGTACCCCTTACCAACGGGAACATTTCCATGTTATCTTGAACAGCTTTGCTTTTTCGTATTTGTAGTTTTCTGTGAAACGCTTTAATTTTGTCAGTGGATGTGAGGATATTTTCTTCTTTCCCTTGCATGCTAGTGTTCAAAATATTGAACTGCTGAAATATATCGGCCAAATACTGCAATTTGTCAATCCAAAAATCACTCCGAAGGAGGATGCAAAAATATAAATGTTTCATTTCTTCGAAAAATATGACAGTACTTGTTGTAGCTCACGAACACGGGTAAGCACTTTTCCCCTGGACAACCACCGGACTTTTGTGTGTAAAAGCAACTGTCTCTTCTAACTCCATATCGATAAAAAGTTTATCGAATAAACGGGTTTTGACTGGTCTTGTTTTAATAAAATTTAGCATCTGAACAAGTTGCTCTAAGAGTTATCTCAATTTTCTCGAAATATTTCTGCTATTAAGTCCTACCTATGAATAAAGAGTTGAGATTGGTTGGTAATGTCTGTTGATTCATCAACTTGCAATGCAAAGTTTGAGTGCTTCAGTTTATTACTGCATCCATTTTTCTCAATATCAGTAGACATTTCTATAATTCACCTGTCAACTGTATCATTCGACAAAGGAATCTTGCTTGTTTACATAGATGTTTTATTTCGTTGTATTGTCATGAACATTTTTTTGCAAGCAGGCTAAATATGTGACTCACCTATAGTATGACATTTCGTACTATTTGCTATAAGTCAATAGACTTGGTAGGAAGCGAACAGAGCTTTATCAGAGGCATACATTACACTTTTAAAAGAATTTGCTGCCCTTTTTTGCTTCTCAGACAAGCTCTTGAAATAGCTTACAGTTTTTTCTTGCAAATGTGAATGCATGCATTTTAAAATGTTTGCTCAGTTTGCTAGGAAGCAGAGATTTACACTCCTGGAAATTGAACTAAGAACACCGTGAATTCATTGTCCCAGGAGGGGAAACTTTATTGACACATTCCTGGGGTCAGATATATCACATGATCACACTGACAGAACCACAGGCACATAGACACAGGCAACAGAGCATGCACAATGTCGGCACTAGTACAGTGTATATCCACCTTTTGCAGCAATGCAGGCTGCTATTCTCCCATGGAGACGATCGTAGAGATGCTGGATGTAGTCCTGTGGAACGGCTTGCCATGCCATTTCCACCTGGCGCCTCAGTTGGACCAGCGTTCGTGCTGGACGTGCAGACCGCGTGAGACGACGCTTCATCCAGTCCCAAACATGCTCAATGGGGGACAGATCCGGAGATCTTGCTGGCCAGGGTAGTTGACTTACACCTTCTAGAGCACGTTGGGTGGCACGGGATACATGCGGACGTGCATTGTCCTGTTGGAACAGCAAGTTCCCTTGCCGGTCTAGGAATGGTAGAACGATGGGTTCGATGACGGTTTGGATGTACCGTGCACTATTCAGTGTCCCCTCGACGATCACCAGTGGTGTACGGCCAGTGTAGGAGATCGCTCCCCACACCATGATGCCGGGTGTTGGCCCTGTGTGCCTCGGTCGTATGCAGTCCTGATTGTGGCGCTCACCTGCACGGCGCCAAACACGCATACGACCATCATTGGCACCAAGGCAGAAGCGACTCTCATCGCTGAAGACGACACGTCTCCATTCGTCCCTCCATTCACGCCTGTCGCGACACCACTGGAGACGGGCTGCACGATGTTGGGGCGTGAGCGGAAGACGGCCTAACAGTGTGCGGGACCGTAGCCCAGCTTCATGGAGACGGCTGCGAATGGTCCTCGCCGATACCCCAGGAGCAACAGTGTCCCTAATTTGCTGGGAAGTGGCGCTGCGGTCCCCTACGGCACTGCGTAGGATCCTACGGTCTTGGCGTGCATCCGTGCGTCGCTGCGGTCCGGTCTCAGGTCGACGGGCACGTGCACCTTCCGCCGACCACTGGCGACAACATCGATGTACTGTGGAGACCTCACGCCCCACGTGTTGAGCAATTCGGCGGTACGTCCACCCGGCCTCCCGCATGCCCACTATACGCCCTCGCTCGAAGTCCGTCAACTGCACATACAGTTCACGTCCACGCTGTCGCGGCATGCCACCAGTGTTAAAGACTGCGATGGAGCTCCGTATGCCACGGCAAACTGGCTGACACTGACGGCGGCGGTGCACAAATGCTGCGCAGCTAGCGCCATTCGACGGCCAACACCGCGGTTCCTGGTGTGTCCGCTGTGCCGTGCGTGTGATCATTGCTTGTACAGCCCTCTTGCAGTGTCCGGAGCAAGTATGGTGGGTCTGACACACCGGTGTCAATGTGTTCTTTTTTCCATTTCCAGGAGTGTATTTGCCATTTTATACCCACAGACTAAGCATAGTGGCAAAGGACAATCTTCATTCCCAGTCCAAGTGAAACCATAGCTAAAGTAGCTTTCATTATATTTACTAGTAAGCAGCTGTTTTGCTTTTTTATTTGCACTTAGCGTTTGCTCACTTCCAGAATCGGATTCTTCAACGGCATGCTTGTTTTTCAAAATTCTGTCCATTTTATTCGATGGTATTTTGCACATAAGATTCACTTCTAGCGCTTTGAACACAAGCAGTACGCTGTACACAAAACACGTGACCCCCGTATGCTAACAACACCTCACTGACATACCACGTGAAAGCTCTGCGAAATGTCAAGCGCACAACAATGGGAACGCGTTTTCCTTTTGGGCCTCAATTATTGTGTCTCCATGAGTTACCAGTGCTGCCAACGATAATTCTAGAGTTCCGTTAACCTTGGTGGAAGCTTCTGTCACGAATCCGTTGGATCGCTAAACTGCAGTGGAAATGACGCTCAGAAGTAGCAAGGCTTTATGAACTATGACGATCATGTTCACGTGCGCTACTCATCTGTAGCAAATAACATGAAATGAAATACTTTTAGTCACTGACAGCTCGATTTCAAACAGCTCTCATAGATAATTTCCTTTCCCAGTTTCTCTTTTCAATAATATTTTATTGACAACAGGAAGGTGTGTATTTTAAATAAATTATTTGATACACTGTAATGGTACCTAAATAGGTCATACTGACCAATAATAATAATATGCAATTCACTTCCTGTGTGCTGTTGCAGCGTCACTCAGAGATATGGGTGGAATTAGTGGGACCGCCACGAAACCTTCAGAATTCTACAGACAAGCTGTGATCACATGAATAGTGCACAAGGCTCAATTTCACCACCTGCAACCAAGAAAGAGAAACGTCCATAGGCAAATCAATTGCAAAACAAAGGTACGACACGATCACATAATATCCAGAAGAGTTTCCGTCGGAAAAATCCGTCAGCCGTCAAACATTTTTTCGCCGTTTTCTCCTGACTCCGAACGTTTGGATCTGACCAGAAGTCCAGTGACGCTTCACAACACTGTGGATCAACTCAATGTTTATTTTAAAATTTTAAGAGCGACACAAGTGTCGTACCGTTTGGTTACGGGAGGAAGGCATGGGACGAGGCGTGCGAAAATAATTTGCATGGCGCCTAAGGAACGTAGGGTAATTAGAGGGAGGTGGTTAGGAAAGTTTCACGATCAGTGGTAGTCATCCAGGTACGCCTGTGCCCCTGGTACCGACCAGCGACAACGATAGTTATATTTTACATACAAAACTAAAAGGTGTTTACTGAAAGTGCATCATTTCTATCAAAATCTGTGAAATTAAGTTTAGGCTGTTGTAATGCAGTTCTAGTGCAAGGAGTTGAAGAAAATGGCATTTGAGGCATTTATTAGTTATGAATGACCATGAAGCATTACGTTGTAAGAAACTTGCAGTCCATGGTTGCGGTCTTGGACTGCACGTTTTTTACAACATATCAAATACGTTACTCTCTTGGCCACACCAGCCTTTACTATGGATAAAATCTTACATTTATAAATATAGTTACATTCGTTATTAAATCAATTAATCACTCCCTCCACTGCATATTGTTATGATTGTAGCAATGTTGTAAGTGGGCTGTTTAGGTTTTTTTATTGGTAACGCCACCTCTGTACGAAAATCACAGGCTGTGCTGTGTGCAGTCTGTGTCCAGTTTGCATTGTTGTCTGCCATTGTAGTGTTGGGCAGCGGCAGCTGGCTGTGAACAGCGCGTAGCGTTGCGCAGTTGGAGGTGAGCCGCCAGCAGTGGTGGATGTGGGGAGAGACATGGCGGAGTTTTGAAATTTGTCATGAACTGCTATATATATATTATGACTATTAAGGTAAATACATTGTTTGTTCTCTATTAATATCTTTCATTTGCTAACTATCCCTATCAGTAGTTAGTGCCTTCCGTAGTTTGAATCTTTTATTTAGCTGGCAGTAGTGGCGCTCGCTGTACTGCAGTAGTTCGAGTAATGAAGATTTTTGTGAGGTAAGTGATTTCTGAAAGGTATAGTTTAATGTTACTCAGGGCCATTCTTTTGCAGGGATTTTTGAAAGTCAGATTGCGTTGCGCTAAAAATATTGTATGTCAGTTTAAGGACAGTCATGTATAATTCTTCAAAGGGGACGTTTCATATGTCGACCCTTAGCCGAGGATACCTCACTGGAATCTTCTGATTTTTTCTTGTAGTTTGTGTAATTAGTGTAGATTTTGTTTATTGCTTGCGCGTAATTGCAGAGAGAATCTCCTTTGTAGTTGCAGTCTTTCATTGTTGTACAGTAAAACAGTTGTGGCATGCATGTAGATTTGCACCAAGTATTTCGCAGCTGCGCTGGCAATTAATTAGACATTATTTCCATTGCTATGTTATTTTATTTTGCTCATCAAATTATGCTGTTCTGTGTTATCGTGTGAAATATTGTGACAATTATGGCGTGTGAAAAACGTAATACTAGGCTCCAAAGTAAACTGAGAAATGACAGTGAAGACGAAAGCAGTGTGTTAGCGCCGCAGAGTAATGAATTAACTAATGTTCAAAGTAGTAATTTGGTAATTGTGCATAGGGAAATGGAGCGGGCGGCAAACAATGGCGTAGGCAGTGAAACAATTAGTGAACAGGGAAGCATTATCGATCGATCGATCGGCAACAGCTCGCCTCAGGAATCGGGAATGGCAGAACACAATATTGCAAATACTGTAGACTCAGGTTTTGGGTTCTCACCGTTTTCTCAAATGAGTCAAGAAACATTTTCTGCTTGTCAAAATGTGAATGTTGCCGGTGCAACTTCACTGCCGAAAAGCACTGAGGAACATGTTTCAGACACCAGTGCATTGTTATTACAATTAATGCAACAAATGGGACAAAAGCTTGAAAAGTTAGACACAATGGAACAATACCAGAGACAAACACAGCAACAGTTAGACACAGTGGAACAAAATCTCAAAAAGTTAGACACAGTGGAACAAAATCTCAAAAAGTTAGACACAGTGGAACAAAATCTTAAAAAGTTAGACACAATGGAACAAAATCTTCAAAAGTTAGACTCATTGGAACAAACTCTTGAACAAACATGTGAAGATTTAACTACTGAGTTACGTAACATTGAATCGAAATGTCAAAAAGTCTGTAATGACGTAAAAACACAAATTTGTGAGCATTTTCAACCTATTTTTTCGCGGCATGAAAATGCATTACAGAATCAAGAAGCAGCCATAAAAGAACCCCAAACTATTGTTCATGAGAATCATGAGACCTTGCAAGCTAAATTTGACTCAGTTGCATCTACCGATTCAGTTACGCAACTTGCAAAAACTCAGGAAAACTTAAAGGACACAGTAGATACTCTGAAACGTGGTTCAGAAAAACACACTGAGGAAATAAGTACACTATCGGAGAAAGTAGCCGAACTTTCGGATCAATTCACTAATTTATCTACGAAGGTAGATGATAATCTGAATGACACAAAACCGGCAGTCTTTAATGACAAAGAAGAGAGCGAACAAATTAGGAAACTGAAACAAAATCTGAATCAAATTAATACGCAACACCAAAGAGAAATCCGGGAAGTACAAGATCAGCTGACACAGGTAATACAAGAATTACATATTTCAGAGGACACTCGCGCTCCAACACGGGAAGAGGGACTTAGAAAAAATACGGAAAAGCCGCAAAATAATAACACAGGGCATTTCGGAAGCTATGAAAGAAATTGGCAATGTGCACCGAATTTTGAGATGGAACGGCCGACACGACCTAACAATGACCGATATGCGACTCGCTGACATGATGATTTTGACTATAAGCTGTTCATCACTACACGTAAGTTCAAAACATTTAAGAATTCTGGCAACGACATTCATCCACAAGCATGGCTCCATCAATTCTCTCATTGTTTTCCTCCCAACTGGTCGTTAGAACACAGATTAGAATTTATGTGTGGCTACTTGGAGAATGAACCAGCTGTAAGAATGCGATCGGTCATTCACGATTGCCACAGTGAAGGAGAATTTTACCATGCCTTCCTCTCAGCATATTAGTCTCAAGCCACACAAGACCGAGTAAAACATGGCATCATAATGATGAAACATTTCGAACAATCTGAATTCTCCAGTCTTGTGAAATATTTTGAAGACATGTTGCACAAGAATCAGTACCTGACAAACCCATACAGCCCCTCAGAACTCATCCGCATTTGCTTAATCAAATTACCTGAACATTTACGACATATTATTTTAGCAGGACGTTGCAAAGAAGACATTGAGGCTTTTCAGGGACTGTTACAAGAACTGGAAATTGACACAGACAGTCGCGGGATGCGAAAACAGGAAAACAATCACTACAGGTCACATCCGTCACAATTCCGTGACGACAGAAACAATAACTGGACACGACAGGTCTATTCTTACAACGCAAATCGTGACCAAAATAGACACCACCCGTACGAGAACCGTTGGCAGAGTAGTAATAATTACAGGGAAAGATCACCTCTCCGCGGTAGTTACTATCACAGAGACAATCAGAGAAACAGACAATATGGGAACCAAAATAATTATTATTACGGGAGACAGAATAACTTTAGATGCAACGGTCCAGCGCGCAGTTACGATTCAGGGAGAAATTCTCCACCACTTAACCGACAAGAAAGAAACTACAGGAACTACCGACATGACGACAGACGATGTGATCGTAATGACAGACCTGAATTGCATCAGAACTGGCGGGATTCAAACAGAGCAGGGCCCTCTCGTCACGGTGAATTTGTAGAAGTTAGGTCTCCAAACCCCAATAACGACGCGCGCCAACAAAGAGACAATAGGCAATGACTCATACCGCTGGCAGCCACAAAACGTACATATGACACTAACGACGCAGCTGCCATAGCTAGTAATTACGTAAAAATGGAAGACATTAGGGACATCTTACTCCAAGAACACGACGTAAAACATAACAACATTGCATATCCTGTGATTCACATTACTATAAATGACGTAAAATTTATGGCAGTACTTGACTCTGGCAGTCCCATTTCAGTAATTAGTGAAACAGCTTTTAGCAAATGCAACAAATCGAACGATTGCCCCACACTTCCGTTACGTAAGATTAAATTACAAGGTGCAATTTTTGGAAAAAGTGTAGATGTACGCCAACAAACCAACTTAGAATTCTGTTGTCAAAACCACAGCTTCTCTACGAACTTTCTTATTGTTCCATTATTGTCGACGGAAATTATACTGGGAGTAGACTTTTTGAATGAATACAAAGCAATCTTAAACTTTCACGATGCTGAAATAAGTTTAGAGAAAGAAGATAAGTCAGTAGCTTTGAAATTTGAAGATTGGCTCTCAAACCATGACGAAAAAATTAATCGGCTTTACCTCCTGTTAGACAACAGTTCGGAATTTTCGACGGAACTTGACACTAACAATCACTCTGCAAGTACTGACAGGGATGATATCGACGGCATATTTGAAATTACTGAGTTAATTCAGAATAAAATTCAAACAATTGAGAATTGTAATGACACTGATAGGCAGGACCTTTTTGAGATTTTACAAGCACATTCCACAGTTTTCACTCACAAAACAGGAACAATCAAGGGATTTCAATACCAATTTCGTGTTCGTGAGCATACTAAATTTTGTGTTAGACCATACGTAATTCCAGCACATTATAGGGACTGTGTTAGAACAGAAATACAATCTATGCTTAATGAGGGCATTATTGAGCCTGCAGTAAGCTCATAAAACAATCCATTACATGTTGTTGAGAAGAAAAATGGATCGATCAGGCTTGTCTTAGATTCGAGACAAATCAATACTATCATCATTCCTGAAATGGACAGGCCGCAGACGATGGAAGAACTTCTTCAAAATTGTAATGGTGTAAAAGTGTTGTCTTCTATTGATCTCAGATCCAGCTTTTATAAGATCGAACTTCATCCAGAATGTGGAAAATACACAGCTTTCTTTTGTTTCGGCGTTTGTTCTCAGTTTCGGAAACTTCCTTTTGGTTTGAACATTTCTTCAGCAGCATTCATTCGCGGGCTAAATTCAATATTACCTGAGTTCTTAAAACGTCACATCATCTTGTATGTAGACGATATTCTGATAGCAGAAGCCTCATGGGAACAACACAATCGCATCCTCAACAGCGTGTTACATATTTTTGCAGAATCTGGAATTACAGTTAACTTGGAAAAGTCTGAATTCGGTAGGACAAAGTGAAGTTTTTGGGACATACTATTTCTTCTGAAGGCATTCAGCCGGACCCTGAAAAGTTAGAAGCAATCAGAGCCATTCCAGTTCCATCCACAAAAAGACAAGTCCGCAGTTTTCTAGGTCTCGTAAATTTTTACCGTCGTTTTCTGAATATGCAAATTCTTGTTACACTAAAACTTTGTTCTCTCACTGGAAAAAATACTATTTGGAACTGGGACGAACAAGCACAGTTGGAATTCAATTCTTTGAAAGAATCGCTACTTAACGCGCCAATACTAGCTTATCCAGATCTGTCACAAGATTTCTGCCTTAGCACGGATTCTTCTAAAGTCGGTCTTGGTGCCCATTTATTTCAAGAAGCCATAGAAAATGACACTACCGTTCAGAAAACCATTGCTTTTGCTAGCTGAGTGCTAACAAAATCTGAAAAAAATTATTCCGTTACTGAATTAGAAGCTTTAGCTATCATTTGGGCATTTAACAAATTCCGTTTCTTTCTTTCTGGTAAGCACGTAAAAGTATACAGTGATCATCGTGCATTGCAATTTCTTATGTCTTCAAAATTAAATCATGACAGGTTAAAACGTTGGGCATTGTTTCTGCAAGAATTCCGCTTCACAATAGTCTACATTCCCGGCAAGGAGAACATTGTTGCGGACGCACTGTCAGGCGCATTGGCTGGGCTTGAGAAAAGTAACACAGAAGGCAACCTCGAGAAAAATTTCAGTATTCTTTACATTCAGAAAGTCGCCTTTGAAAACTTCATCACCACATCTTTAAAGGACATTGCTCATGAACAAGATAAAGATCCGATTTGGAAAGACATCAAGAGCAAATGGCATGAAAAGACACACACACAGATTCGGCATTATTATCTGGTTAGAAACAACATACTGTTCAAACGCTGCACTGTTGATGACAAGCTATGGGTACTCTGCATTCCGGACGATTTTGTTAATAAGCTCATTTGGTACATTCATTTCAGCTACGCACATTTTGGTCCACGAAAATGTTATCATATTCTTCGAAGGACTTGTTATTTTAACAATATGGAAAAGAGAATTCGAAGAGTCTTATCTATTTGTAAACTTTGTCAAAAGGCGAAACCATCTACTGTCTCACATCGTGCTCCGTTGTTTCCTATTATTCCTTCTAAATTAAAAGAATTTGCTGCTGTTGATTTCTTGGGACCGCTTGTCAGAACATCTAATGGATTTTCGTACGTTCTAGTCCCTGTTGAACTTACTTCAAAATTTGTTTCTTTCACTCCGTTACGTAAAGCCAATGGACGATCTGTATCCAATGCCTTTGTTAAAAATTTATTACGTGAAGTTGGACACATTAGCAAAGTCATTTCAGATAAAGGACCTCAATTCAGATCTGCTGTTTGGTCACGCATGCTTCGGAATCATAAAATCAAACCTGTTTTTATTTCATTGTACTCACCACATTGTAACCCGTCTGAACGGATTATGAAAGAAATCAATAAGCTTTGCAGACTTTATTGTCACAGGAAACAGCAGCATTGGGACAGATATTTACACTTATTTCAAAATGTGCTGAATGAAATGCTTCATGATTCCACTGCTTTACCACCTACTCTTGTACTAAAGAATGAAGAACCACCGAACAGAATCAGAGAGCTTGTACCTTTCCCGAATACACGTAAACTTCGACACAAAGACATAATTGATTTGGCTCTTAAAAATATAAAATCTGCAGCAGACAAAAGGAGAAAACTACACGGTAAACAAATGCAAAGAAATTGTATATTGGTCAGAAAGTTCTCATTAAAGCTCATTCATTGTCACATAAGAAGAAACACTTGAGTCACAAATTCTTTCTAGTTTACAATAGACCTTACAGAATCCGACGTATACCACATGATAATTGCATTGAAGTTGAAACTCTGCGTACTAGGAAGAGTAAAGGTTTACACCACATTTCACATGTAAAACCGTTTATTGAAAGATAATCTGCTTTTTAAATTTGTCTTTGCCATATAACTTTTCACTTTACATTGCTAGTATGCTTTGTCAGACTTAGAATCTGTTAACATACAACAATGTTTGAAGTTAAATATCCAGTCAAGAACCAAGAGAACTTATTGAAACAGAAATTACGAATGCATTGTTATTGTGAACAGACGACACAGTGTTATTGTGTGTGTACATTCTTGCTTGTTAGTTGCACGTTTACGTAACGACTATAAGGCTCACATACTTAGAACATTTACCAGTACTGCTAATGAGATTTTAATGCAACATTTCGGTTTACTTGCAAATACATTGTGGATTCAAGGTGCTTTCTGAGAGATACCAGGTGACACAGTGGTTAGTTTATTTGACAGCTACACGATTTTCGCACGACGCTACTAATGAGTGACAATTTACAATGTTGCTTTTGCGGTGTATCTGTTTCATATCTGCACAGTTTTTCTGTTTTATTCTGGAAAGTAAAACATGTTTTAGTAGTAACTTTTGTGGTATAGCTACAATGAGACTGCCTTTTCCGTAGCACAACAATACGTTACAGCACAGTAATTTCTTCATCACGGCAATAAGCGTAATAACTAAGATATCTATACGCAAAGCATTTCACTTTTGTTTATCATGAGGTAAGTACATTGACTTCTGCAGAACTTAGCTTTCGGAGGACAATAACTACGACACATTCACAGAGATTATCTTACAGCAAGACGCACATTTAGCGCTACAGGACATGTGTTTGAGTGATTAATTTTGTACTTAAATCTTTTATTTTTAAAGATATTTGAAGGACAATGATACAAAGGTTTTCCGTAATACATTTCATTCCATTGTTGTAATCTGTAACACCTGAGGGTATAATTACATTAATCCTCAGGGGGGTACATGCCTACCTTGTGTACCATGTGTTTGGCAAGCACAAGGAGCCCTAGCTAATATGGTATTTGCTTATACAACTTTACACATCGGTACCATATTTCTCTAAGACAGAATTACACAGCTATCTGATCATTTAACTGAGAGAGACAAACATTTTTTTTTACTACGTCAGTGACAGATGTTTACGTAATTACACAGTTGAGTAACTTCACACTTACGAAATTGTATTTTTCTGTACTTTGTGAACTGTTCATATTTTTTCGGAACCATTGTGATACTACGAGAGCTTTGAATGATGTATTTGGTATGAGATCATGATTTTTAAAGTACGTTTGAGGTAGATGACACTATTGAAATGAGCAGAGAATTTTTTTTTAGGGTTTGAAATTATTGGAGGAAGCTACGAGGATTTTGAGAATTGACTGAGGTGTTATGATGTTATTTTTACGATGATGATGTGTATTATGCTGTTGAGGTATGATCAATGAGATGATGCTATATGAGGAATTTGATTATGCTACGTATTTATTATAATGAAATATTGAAGTCTACGAATACATATATGTGTAACAAGGTAAGAAATAATGAGTAGTGGTTAGGGACTCTGGTTTGTGAAAAAGGTTGTGGGAAACCAAGAATCGTACTTTAAGAGTTATGAAATGTATGTAAATGCGTGAATGTATTACAGTGCCACTGAAAATTTTTTGGACTCTGTTATATTTACAGGATTTTGTTTCTACAGATTTGTAACACAAATTCTTGACCTGTGAAATATTTTCATATGAGACTGTCACTGTAGCGGAAATTGGTGTCGTAAATATTTCGGTAAGAAAGTTAAGTGACCACCTGCACCTAATGCGTCGTGGGCACCCAGCTGGGCGACAGTCGCCTTGAAAAAAGCCATTAGCGTGTGCCTTCCAGAGGCACAGGTGAAGAAAAAGAAGGGAGGCCATTATCCTCGCTATTGACGTTCCTTTGTAGAAAGCATCGGATAAACGACACGGTCGAACTTGATAAGATATGATTACACTGTGGAGATCTTAATTTATGATATTTACTAAATTGCCTAATGAAATGACGAGAAATATTTTTATGTCTATACACCTGATTATGACTACTGTCTCTCTAGTTGAGAGATTTTTCTACTAACTTATGAAATGCCTCATGACTACTGAATGATGTTCTTATGCTTTACTTTGTACATAGTTGCTTATTTCATTTGATATCTGGTTTCCAGCTGTGTTGCAGCATTGCTTTTATAAAATAAAATGCATTTGCTTATGTGAACTCTTTCTGTCAACAGATCTATTAAATAATAATTTTGTAATCCACATTCTTAAAAAAAGGAGCACTTGGAAAGGAAAGAACAATAAGAAGGGACTAGTAACAGTAACTGGACACATAATTTTCTTTTCAAGTACATGGTAATATTTTTTTTTACAATAAGTTGTTGTGGTGCACCACTTTAATGACATAGATATTAAGATGTGAACAGACATTTCCCTTATCTGTGTTGTTGTCTTTAGTGTACTATTTTTTCTGCTTGAGCTTTGTCATGTTTAGGTATAAGTTATTTCATTTTCTGCTGCTGGTTGCCAGGCATAATGTTACTGAATTTGACTTTGTATTACGCTGTTAAGCCAGTTTTACTACGCGTTTATTTTTTCTTGTTTGCTGCTCATTGCCTTATATTAGTTGTAATTTATGCTGCTTGCTTTGCCTTTTGTATTTTTTATCATTGCTGTTTGTGTTAATTGTTTTGCGCTGCTGCATTGCCTCGTCCCTTAGTTTAGCATCTGAGCTCAGTAGATTTAAGTTAGATTAAGATGGGGTAGGCTATATAAGAGAACGAGTTGTGATGAATTGGAAGAAATGTATTGAGAAGCTATAAGAAAATGTTTTGGCCAAAAAAGTATTTTGAAAGTGATATGAACAAAATAGTAGGGTTTAGGGACAACAGGTTTAGGTGGGATTTTCTTGGAAATAAATAATGAGGTAAGAAATATGTGAACATATAAATACAGAAAGCATGCTTGGATAGGATTTTTTTTTGGTGGAAACAAATGTTGATATAAGACGAAAGATCTATGGAATGAAGTTTTGCGTTGGACTGCAGTACCAAATGTTACCCTGAAAACGAACCCTGTCTTTCCTTTCGTATTATTCCGCTATGTGTTTATGTATCCTTGTGTATTTGTCTTTTTTCCTGTCCTTATGTGTTTAGCTAATAAGATTTATGTTGTAGAATTTTTCAAATACTATGTTATTTTCTTTGTAAAGATGTTTAGACATTATTTATTCTGTTCTGTTTTAATGCTCATGTGTGAACTTGATGTTTCAAAAGTTATTCTGATCTTTTATGTATTTACTTATGTCATAATTCCTGTAACACTGATGTATATGTTTATTTCTATTCTTTTGTAAAGCCCCTATTATCTACAAATGTTATCTGTATTATTATGTTTTAATGATGTTTTCTGTATCTTTGTAATTGTATTCTCATGTTATAAAATTGTACTTGACACCAGTTCATCAAATTAAGTAACTTGTCAGTTCCATTTCACTGCACACGTTTCTGTTGGTCATAGTATATGGACAATATGTGAGAAGTAGGGACTGATAGTGTTTGCACGTGTGTTGTTAATTCAGCAAGGGACTGGATAACAGCATTGCTGGTTCTAAGGACAATTAGAAAAAAAAACTTTCTGAGTGCACTAGTGGTGGTTTATGGACTTGCTATATTCTCTGCAAGACTCTTCGATGGTGATTGTGCACCTGCACAGTCGCAAAAGATGGCTGCTGGCTGTCTCTACATGGACTACAGTGGGTCTGCATCTTTGATGGCCCACCAATACCATTAATTCTACAAGGACTGCAGTGGGTCTGCACCCCTATACTGTAATCTCTACCAGGACTACAGTTGGTCTACTCTATGATGACCTACCTACCAATATTCTTCAAAACTTCGACTGACTCTGCTGTGGGTTTGCTCTGTTGTGGCCCATTACCTGTCAGCATGTCAAGAGTCAGCACTGTCTTTCCGTTGGAAGGACAACACTACTTCTTCAAGACTGCATGGAAATCCACTACTTCCGTGTGCATTTTCTTTTACTGTTCAGACTTTGAAAAAAAAGAAAAACACTGTAATTTTACTGTGATGAATCAGGACTGTCTTTATATTCTGTGAGAAAATTTTTGCTTTTGACCAACACTGTATCAATAAGTGTGTGCATTTGATATCTTTGTTATTGTAATCATGAAAAATTTTATCAAATCATTATTGGCCACTGCCCAAAACAATTTGTACAATTTTTTTGTGGGGAGCATGGGGGCTATGTATGTGGGCTGTTTAGGTTTTTTTATTGGTAACGCCACCTGTGGATAAAAATCACTGGCTGTGCTGTGTGCAGTCTGTGTCTAGTTTGCATTTTTGTCTGCCATTGTAGTGTTGGGCAGCGGCAGCTGGATGTGAACAGCGCGTAGCGTTGCGCAGTTGGAGGTGAACCGCCTGCAGTGGTGGATGTGGGGAGAGACGTGGCGGAGTTTTGAAATTTGTCATGAACTGCTATATATATTATGACTATTAAGGTAAATACATTGTTTGTTCTCTATTAATATCTTTCATTTGCTAACTATCCCTATCAGTAGTTAGTGCCTTCCATAGTTTGAATCTTTTATTTAGCTGGCAATAGTGGCGCTCGCTGTACTGCAGTAGTTCGAGTAATGAAGATTTTTGTGAGGTAAGTGATTTCTGAAAGGTATAGTTTAATGTTACTCAGGGCCATTCTTTTGCAGGGATTTTTGAAAGTCAGATTGCGTTGCGCTAAAAATATTGTATGTCAGTTTAAGGACAGTCATGTATAATTCTTCAAAGGGGACGTTTCAATGTGACAATTATCTGACCATTCTGTTTCTCCAGACCTCATAATTCTGCCATCCAAATAATTATTTTTCTCCCCCTGCTGCAAATTACACATTTCCCTAGAATTCCTGACACCTCTCGGTTGTGTAAGGGATGACCTCGATGGGACAGCAATGGCTTTATCATCACTCATTATTTTGAAATATCTTTTCCCAGTTCCCAAATAGCCGCTAAGATTAGCAGCAATGGAAGAGAAAAGATAGTCGGCGTGAAACGTTCTGAATACTATTCACACTACAAGGAGAATAATCCAACTTATTTCCTTAACCAAATTGAGCTATCTGGCAAAACCTAAGGACTTGTTCCGTATTATACCAGTCGTGATATGGGTAAAACTGAATAGCTATATGTTGTGTACATAGTTCCATGTAGTCAGCGCGTACACAACTTTCCCACTAGAGCGCGCCCCGCTAAGCACAACAGCGTAGGCGCAGCGCTCGTCCGTCTCCACACTACGAGATGGCGCTGCCATAGAGACGGACCAAACTCTGCTTCCGCCGAGCCGCGTATTAATATGTAACGCAGCCAATGAGACTGCTGCTAACGTAGAACCTTTTCTCCTCGCGGATCACACTCGTGCAGTGATACCTAAATGCACGAGGTATTATAATGAGTGTACAGACCTCCGATTAGTCAGTCTGCATTTGCCTACACCAGTCTGTACCAGTCTGCATTTGTCTACATTTGTCTGTTCCAGTCTATAGTCAAGTTTCAGTCTGCGCCTCATAAGATTACCATATTCCTGTACATAGCCATGAAGATAGATGTATAGACACTTTTGTCAAGTATCAGAGATATATGTGAGAATAAGATTAACGTACCAATACCAAAGGAACTTCAGATTGTCAATTGTAAATAGCATCCAGAACCACCACCATCATCATCATCATCATTTAAGACTGATTATGCCTTTCAGCGTTCAGTCTGGAGCATAGCCCCCTTATAAAATTCCTCCATGATCCCCTATTCAGTGCTAACATTGGTGCCTCTTCTGATGTTAAACCTATTACTTCAAAATCATTCTTAACCGAATCCAGATACCTTCTCCTTGGTCTGCCCCGTCTCCTCCTACCCTCTACTGCTGAACCCATGAGTCTCTTGGGTAACTTTGCTTCTCCCACACGTGTAACATGACCCCACCATCTAAGCCTGTTCGCCCTGATTACTACATCTATAGAGTTCATTCCCAGTTTTTCTTTGATATCCTCATTGTGGACACCCTCCTGCCATTGTTCCCATCTACTAGTACCTGCAATCATCCTAGCTACTTTCATATCCGTAACCTCAACCTTGTTGATAAGGTAACCTGAATCCACCCAGCTTTCGCTCCCATACAACAAAGTTGGTCGAAAGATTGAACGGTGCACAGATAACTTAGCCATGGTACTGACTTCCTTCTTGCTGAAGAGAGTAGATCGTAGCTGAGCGCTCACTGCGTTAGCTTTGCTACACCTCGCTTCCAGTTCTTTCACTATGTTGCCATCCTGTGAGAATATGCATCCTAAGTACTTGAAACCGTCCACCTGTTCTAACTTTGTTCCTCCTATTTGGCACTTAATCCGTTTATATTTCTTTCCCACTGACATTACTTTCGTTTTGGAGATGCTAATCTTCATACCATAGTCCTTACATTTCTGATCTAGCTCTGAAATATTACTTTGCAAACTTTCAATCGAATCTGCCATCACAACTAAGTCATCTGCATATGCAAGACTGCTTATTTTGTGTTCACATATCTTAATCTCACCCAGCCAGTCAATTGTTTTCAACATATTATCCATAAATAATATGAACAAGTTAAGTAATTTTTATGCTTGTTATTATTTTAATAAATGTGTGTGAAAATTAATCAAGTTCTGTTTAAAGTTGGTCACGTCAATCCGCTACTCTAAGCGTGCAAGTGGCATTTCTATCGTCCGACCTAACGGTAGAAGATACACGATAAGACCACGAGACATATTGCTGACACTCGCCTACTTTGTTAGAGCGACGTGTCAAATAATCTGATGGTGTGTGTACCGAAGGTCCTACAGTACGCACACCTCACAATATCTTCTTTTATATTTGGCCATATGTTTTCCTAAAATATTACAGGGCGCACCGGTAAATACTCTACGGCGCACCAGTGCGCCCTGACGCACACTTCGAGACCCACTCTTGCAAATGAAACTTTAAGACATTCTGATGTGTTAACAGGCATCAACGCTTTTCTTAATCATACTGTAGCTTCGTAATTTTTGTTTAAGAAATCGAGTACAGTCACAGTCTCTGTGAACGGTACTTGTGATCTGATTGTCTCGCTGTTCATACGTACTGCGAAAATGGATGACACCGTTTCCTGCTTCGTAGCGAAACCGTTAATGTCGAGAAACAAGTTGTTGTTAACGTTTTTCGCAAGACTTTTTTTTTAGAAACACTATCTACTAAAAATAAGGACAACAAACGCAATTTATGCTTGGTGGCGTTGTAGGTTAAGAAACATGCGGTCATTAACTCATGTGACATTACACAATTAAATTTTCGGTGAAAAATGAAAAATCAAGTGCTCTTTGTTTGAATGTGCCCATTGTTTTGTAGAACAGATGTGACCAGAATGATAAGCGAGCCGGAAACACGGAAAACAATAATTTTCACCGCGTCGAGCAGGCTGCACAAATGCAGTAGTTTCACAGCTGTCCCCTTAACACTGCAACCTGAACCCAACAGAATTGATATGGCGCCAAGGCAAGAGATCTGTCGAGAGGAATAACAAGACATTTAAGCTGCCAAACGTACTGGAAGTAATACACTGTGAGGTAACGCGGGAATTGTGGCACCCTGACAAGGGAGCCTCCCCATCGCACCCCCTCCCCCCCCCCCTCAGATTTAGTTATAACTTGGCACAGTGTATAGGCCTTGAAAAACTGAACAAAGAACAAAAACAGGGAGAAGTTGTGTGGAACTATGAAAAAAATAAGCAAAATATACAAACCGAGTAGTGCATGCGCAAGATAGGCAACGTCAAGGAGAATGTGAGCTGAGGAGCGCCGTGGTCCCGTGGTCAGCGTGAGCAGCTGCGTAAGGAGAGGTCCTTGGTTCAAGTCTTACCTCGAGTGGAAAGTTTACTTTCTTTATTTTCGCAAAGTTATGATCTGTCCGTTCGTTCATTGATGCCTCTGTCCGCTGTTATAAGTTTATTGTCTGTGTTTTGCGACCGCACCGCAAAACCGTGCGATTAGTAGACGAAAGGACGTGCCTCTCCAATGGGAACCGAAAACATTTGATCGCAAGGTCATAGGTCGACCGATTCCTCCACAGGAAAACACGTCTGATATATTCTATAAGACACTGGTGACGGCATGTGCGTCACATGACAGGAATATGTTGTCGACCCACCTAACTTACACACTTGGCGAATGGGTAAAAAGATTCTTCTACCTTGCCCGATTTAGGTTTTCTTGTGAATGTGATAATCACTCCCAAAAAAGTGATGAAAACATAACGGACGGACAGATAATAATTGTCTGAAAATAAAAAATTGAACTTTTCACTCGAGGGAAGACTTGAACCAAGGACCTCTCCATCTGCACCTTCTCACGCTAACCACGGGACCACGCCACGCCTTTACTCACATTCTCCTTGATGTTGCCTATCTTGCACATGCACTACTCAGTTTGTATATTTTGCTTTTTTTGTTCAGAGTTCTACACAACTTCTTCCTACTTTCTCGATTGATCTGTGTTCAGTTTTTCAAGGGCTATCCACTGTGCCAACTTACAACTAAATCTGAGGGGGGTGCGATGGGGAGGTTCCCTTGTGAGAATATTCTAAGTTCGGAGTTGGCGTGGGCGCATGGGCCGCTCGGCAGCCCGACCACGTGGTGCCGGACGCTGGCCGAAGCGAGAGGGGTCCAGCCTTCGACCATAGATATTGGTAGACTGGTCATGACGTATATTTCGTGGCACCAACATCTCTACTGCTATACCACGTGACTATTGGCAAAACAATGATGGTATCCTGTTGTGCTTGTGGTTGTACCGGGCGTTTTGTGAAGGGAAGTAACATTAAATGTCACGTGTAAGCTTGTGGTTGTACCGGGCGTTTTGTGAAGGGAAGTAACATTAAATGTCACGTGTAAGCTTGTGGTTGTACCGGGCGTTTTGTGAAGGGAAGTAACATTAAATGTCACGTGTAAGTATTATTAGTCGAATTTAGCGGCATTTCTTGAATACTGATAAGCTATTGTGTGTATCATATCCTTACCCAGAACGCCACAGTTACGTAAATTGGCGGTTTAGATTAGATTAGATTAGATTTACTTTCATTCCAATTGATCCGTAGTGAGGAGGTCCTCCAGGATGTGGAACATGTCAGAAGTGCTGTGTGTGTTTCCAGGCGCACATTGCAATCGTATATATTTCTTGAAATGGTAAGCTACAAAGCTGCTTTTTCTCTTTCGTATAGGTTTCCAAAGGATGAAGGGCGCAGGCAGATGTGGATACAGGCAGTGAAAAGAAAAGATTTCAAGCCTACTGCGCACACACGCATCTGTTCGAAGCACTTTGAAGAATATATATATATATATATATATATATATATATATATATTTATTTATTTATTTATTGTGTGTGTGTGTGTGTGTGAGAGAGAGAGAGAGAGAGAGAGAGAGAGAGAGAGAGAGAGGGAGATATTTATTACCAATAACCCTTCCCACTCCAAAGCAATGGCAATGTGCATTGCTACTACATAAGAAGAAAGGATGATTTTTACTATCCTAGATTAAATCTGACTTTGGTACAAAAAGGGGTGAAACAGATACTGAATACCATTTGCAAAAAGGTAGTTGTATGGCCTATGTTAGTTTCCAGATAATAAGCTGTAATGTATGGGATAAATAATATGCTGCTACAAAAATCTTTGGTCATTTACCAAAAAGTATTAAAAGCCTGACAGATAGCCAACCAGCATTTAAAATCAAACTAAAAGAATCTATGAATGACAGCTCCTACTCAGTAGACGATTTTTTAGGTATAAATAAGTGATTGGAAGAATTGTCATGTAATGATAGGTCTACCTTTCATTAAACTGACACATCATTGCGAAGTATCGTATTCATGATCTGTGGAACAAGTATTCATGTAAGTAGGTACTGATTTTGTAGATATCTTATTTGATACACCTACGAAACAAACTGTTTAAACCAAAAACGAGCTTTCAAATGAAACTGCTTTACGTTTTGTGGGTGAACGACGCAATTGAGTTCGTTACATTCTATGTGAACACGTGTGTTTACGTTACAGGTTTCGTTGTTTGTGCCGATTTATGAAGTCTATAACAGTTTCTACAACCAAGGCACTCAAACAAACACACACACACACACACACACACACACACACACACACACACACACACGCACGCAATATTTACATTTTATGCAGTGCGTATTGTTAGTAGAGAATGCATCTCATAATTGGTAACACTCAAATATTCGCGGCGAATATATTGCCGAACATCTAAAGTGTTTCAGTAGTTCACAAAGTTCATTGTGAAGTAATGGCTGTAAAACTAAATTTGTACAGTGGTTACGCAATAATTTATCACTTCTAGCTGTGTTTACATAAGCTACATTTAATGTGGTGAAGTTAGCAGGAAATCCACTGAGAAATACTGGAAGTGAAATCAGGAATCAGAATGCTGCCTTGAACTCCCGCCGACGTTCTGCCAACAGTCACGTGATTCTATGTTGCAGCCACGGCAGATGTATAGCCGCTGCACTGCTTGCCCAGTCTATTAGTATCTATGGTCGAAGGGTCCAGCCCGAGCACGTGGCTGGGAATTCCACGGTGGCGCCACAGCCTAACCTAACAGTCGCGACACTCACTGCTGTAAATAACAGTCGCGACACTCACTGCTGTAAAAGTTCTTGCCGTTTGACAGATGGAGCGACACTAGCGCTCCAAGCGGCAGGTAAAGTGAACATCAGACGCCTCGTAAGCATAACGTTTGTTTGCATCCATTTTCTACGTAATTTCCGAATTATTCGAGTTATTTTCTTGCTTCCAAGAGTTTGTGTAGTGTCAGAGGGCATATACGTTTCTAAAAATGATTATAAAATATCCGCAAGTGTGGACAAAAACCATGAATAGAGTGGCAAGATACAACACATTCGTGAAGAAACACTTGTGACATTGGACAGAATTTCAGCTTACCACGTTGATATAAAAAGAATATAAACACACAGATTCACATGTAAGAAGCACAGACATGTACCTCTACATGCAAAAGTGATTGACACCTCATTTATCGTTCTGTAGGCTTACTGTATTTGTCACTGTCGCCTGTTGCCACAAGTACGACCTTCATCTTTATATTATTCTAAGTGGGACAAGCAACTGCCAAATAGTGGGAGACATACGCTGAAAACATTATAACGAGCTGATTACATTACATTTCACGAAAAACCACATATTTGAATAATTTTCAAACAATCTGTCTGTAGGCACTTTCCTTGTCCCGTAATAGTTTCGCTTCTGCACATTCTGACACTTCACACGCTTTTGTAAGACACGAACAGCTGCACTTAATCTAACCACTTCATTGTCAAAGCAGGTCTGTCTTGATGATTCACACGAATCTGGCACTGATACATGGAGAGTCAAACTGGCTGCTTCTGTGTCATAGGACTGTTTTACAGCTTTAGATTGACTGTCGAATCTTTGTGGCAGTTTCCTCTTCATCGTCAGCTGAGGTGGCTTATTTGGAATGTCAAACAGTGTGGGTACTGCATTCCACACGAGTTTGTTATTGTCTGCGTTCATGAACTGGTTTTCTTCGAAATGTAGCGAGCAAAATCTAATATTATTATACAGGTAAACTGGGTCGTTTTTCATATAGTCTTCTCGTCTGCTATTAACTAGCCATTTTCTGCTCCTAAAACGAAACATTCATCATTTATACACATATAGTTTGCAAGTGAATCCTGACGATACAGTTTAGTAACATGATGGTATATACCTTCCAGGATCCTAAGGGAACCTAAAAAAACACAGCTGTGGTGTCTTCTTCCTGTTGTTGCTGCAATTTATTGCGCTGCAAACGCTCCCGATGGTATAAACCATTGTATAAATCAAAATAATCAATCACTATTCGCTTTCACGATCGCGCCGAACTCACAGTTCAACCTACCAGCCGCTTGGGGCGCTACTGGCGCTGTAGGCAACAAAATAGAGGCGAAGCGTCGCGACTGTTATGTTAGACTGTGGTGACGCTGTGTGGATGAAAGAGACTTGTATCCGAGAGTGTCCAAGATGGCGGACATTGTGAAACCGTCGTGGCAGACATTTCACAGCTCATGTAGAAATTAGTAATAGCCAGAAGAATCATGATACCTTAAAAAGAAACATGTACGTTACCATTATTTGCACAACGATTCTGATGGTGTAATCAAATTTTCAATTTCTTTATTAGTTTAAACTTTAGTATCTGACTGTAAATTCTACAACGATTTTCCAAAATCTAAACGGTTCATCCGCTTTTGTCGATCGATGGGTCTTTAGAAAGATATTAGTGTAAATCTAAATTGGTATAAATTATAGGCATGTAACTTGAGTAATATATGAGTTATTGGACGCCAAGTGGCCAATTACTACCGATCCCGTCGTGCCATAAGTACCGGGTGATCAAAAAGTCAGTATAAATTTGAAAACTGAATAAATCACGGAATAATGCAGATAGAGAGGTACAAATTGACACACATGCTTGGAATTACATGGGGTTTTATTAGAACAAAAAAAATACAAATGTTCAAAAAATGTCCGACAGATGGCGTTTCATCTGATCAGAATAGCAATAATTAGCATAACAAAGTAAGACAAAGCAAAGATGATGTTCTTTACAGGAAATGCTCAATATGTCCACCATCGTTGCTCAACGATAGCTGTAGTCGAGGAATAATTTTGTGAACAGCACTGTAAAGCATGTCCGGAGTTATGGTGAGGCATTGGCGTCGGATGCTGTCTTTGAGCATCCCTAGAGATGTCGGTCGATCACGATACACTTGCGACTTCAGGTAACCGCAAAGCCAATAATCGCACGGACTGAGGGCTGGGGACCTGGGAGGCCAAGCATGACGAAAGTGGCGGCTGAGCACACGATCATAACCAAACGACGCGCGCAAGACATCTTTCATGCGTCTAGCAATATGGGGTGTTTTTGTTTTGGTTCTAATAAAACCCCATGTCATTCCAAGCATGTGTGTCAATTTTTACCTCTCTGCCTACATTATTCCGTGGTTTACCAAGTTTTCAAATTTATAGTAACTTTTTGATCACCCGATACTCCACAGTTACACGAAAAAATGGTAGCAGCATGCTTATAAATATATTTATTCGTCTTTGTCTTTGTTTATATCCGATATATACTATTCATGAAGAAATTGGTCAAATATTTACTGTGTTTTAGAAAGCACAGAGACGTTAGGCTGCAGGTCTACTTTGTTTCTATTCTTTTGACATATGTTTATTTAATTTGTTTATGTATTTAATAATGTGTGTTACAGCGTGTTTATGGTCCAGCCCTAGAAATATTTATTTAATTTCGAGTTATTTAAATGTAGATCCAGTATTTCAAACGTGTTCCAAAATGTTTGTGAGTGTGTGTTGCCTTGGAGACATGACGGGAGCGCTATCGCCAATCACGGCGTTCGTTACTAAGGAAGGCGAGTACCGAAGCGCATGGAGGGCAATTGGGAACAAACAGTACGGTACGAGGGACGCACACGAGACGCAGAGGCGCGAAGGACAGCCGCGGCAGAGGCTCGGAAAGAGTGGAGCGGTCTACGCGTGGTCGCGGCAGATAGAAATACTTCGGAGTGCCAAGTTATGCACTTGCGAGATGTCCGTGGCTTCTACAGTGAAGACGTAGTGTGCGTTTAGAAGTGAATATCTCGCGAGCTGTGTTGTTGTTCATAACTACATGCAGTAGGAATCTATTGTTTCCCTGTTATTCGACTTATACAAGGTGTTACAAAAAGGTACGGCCAAACATTCAGGAAACATTCCTCACACACAAATAAAGAAAAGATGTTATGTAAAGATGTGTCCGGAAACGCTTAATTTCCATGTTAGAGCTCATTTTAGTTTCGTCAGTATGTACTGTACTTCCTCGATTAACCGCCATGATTTCATACGGGATACTCTACCTGTGCTGCTAGAACATGTGCCTTTACAAGTACGACACAACATGTGGTTCATGCACGATGGAGCTCCTGCACATTTCAGTCGAAGTGTTCGTACGCTTCACAACAACAGATTCGGTGACCGATGGATTGGTTGAGGCAGACCAATTCCGTAGCCTCCACGCTCTCCTGACCTCTACCCTCTTGACTTTCATTTATGGGGGCATTTGAAAGCTCTTGTCTACGCAACCCCGGTACCAAATGTAGAGACTCTTCGTGCTCGTACTGTGGACGGCTGTGATACAATACGCCATTCTCCAGGGCTGCATCAGCGCATCAGGGATTCCGTGCGACGGAGGGTGGATGCATGTATCCTCGCTAACGGAGGACATTTTGAACATTTCCTGTAACAAAGTGTTTGAAGTTACGCTGGTACGTTCTGTTGCTGTGTGTTTCCATTCCATGACTAATGTGATTTGAAGAGAAGTAATAAAATGAGCTCTAACATGGAAAGTAAGCGTTTCCGGACACATGTCCACATAACATATTTTCTTTCTTTGCGTGTGAGGAATGTTTCCGGAAAGTTTGGCCGACACCTATAAGTGTTTTGCAGAAACATACTGCATTCTCAAAAGTACTTCTACTGTAGTACTCATCATTTAAAGTCGTTAGTACCTGCAGATTTGATTTAATTGCAGTCTTTCATTTATAAATTTCTACATTACATTCGCAATTGCCGAGTGATAGGAACCTTCAACCGTTCGATTCATGTGTGTATTCTTTTTTTGTACTGTAGACTCAGCAGTATTTGGCTTGTAATACGGCAACTACGTATCCCAGCCCCTACACGACGAAACCAGGCAAAGCTTTTAATATTTCAGCTCACAGTCAGAGGGTCCGTAGTTGAGGGCCACATCACACCATTTCATCGTTTTGAATGCCTGCAACGCGAAGCTTTGTGACACAGCACTGCCGTACGATAGTGAAATGCGGAACAGCACGTCATACAAGAGGAGGAGGAAGTGTGGAATTTTTGGTGGCTTCTGATTCTGTTGCTGATCGTCTTGTTATCAACGTATCAGTGCGGAAATGTATTCATCGGAGGCCGACATGGATTTCATAGATTACCGGACGACTGACTGTAATACCTTGAGTGACTTCAATATTTACGTGCATGGTGAAATCCTAGCGCCGCGTTTTTATGCCACACGTAGCTGATACAGAAAAATCATCCTCGTTAAAGTCTGGAATTTTCATCGCTCTCGTTTTTAATTACAAGAATATGTTACCTAAAATCGAGAACATGTTATCCAGAATGAGATTTTCACTCTGCAGCGGAGTGTGCGCTGTTATGAAACTTCCTGGCAGATTAAAACTGTGTGCCGGCACGAGACTCGAACTCGGGACCTTTGCCTTTAGCGGGCAAGTGCTCTACCATCTGAGCTACCCAAGCACGAGTTCGAGTCTCGTCCCGGCACACAGTTTTAATCTGCTAGGAAGTTTGAGAACATGTTATGTTGCCCGACCGGCCACCTAAGAAGCGTATCACCTCAGTTTTGCCACAATTCTTTCCTTCTGTTTAAAAATTAAATGACATTCAAGCTGTATTAGTCTCTGTTCGGCCTCTTTACGCCCTTACTGCAACTGCTCACATCACTGCAGATTAGTTGGAACACTTGCCCGGCCAGTGATGTCCAAGTTAAATGCGCCGGTAAAGCTGCTGCCCCATCAATTAATGCGTAACGCATAGTATAAAACGTATCCTCATTATCGTGTTTGACTGTACTCGAGACAGCTTGGCTTCCACTCCAAGTGAAACGAAATCCAATGAGGTCTCAGAAAATGCGGAAGAATACATAGTGTAATGTTTACATGCAGTTCATTCTTATGACTACTACACTCCTGGAAATGGAAAAAAGAACACATTGACACCGGTGTGTCAGACCCACCATACTTGCTCCGGACACTGCGAGAGGGCTGTACAAGCAATGATCACACGCACGGCACAGCGGACACACCAGGAACCGCGGTGTTGGCCGTCGAATGGCGCTAGCTGCGCAGCATTTGTGCACCGCCGCCGTCAGTGTCAGCCAGTTTGCCGTGGCATACGGAGCTCCATCGCAGTCTTTAACACTGGTAGCATGCCGCGACAGCGTGGACGTGAACCGTATGTGCAGTTGACGGACTTTGAGCGAGGGCGTATAGTGGGCATGCGGGAGGCCGGGTGGACGTACCGCCGAATTGCTCAACACGTGGGGCGTGAGGTCTCCACAGTACATCGATGTTGTCGCCAGTGGTCGGCGGAAGGTGCACGTGCCCGTCGACCTGGGACCGGACCGCAGCGACGCACGGATGCACGCCAAGACCGTAGGACCCTACGCAGTGCCGTAGGGGACCGCACCGCCACTTCCCAGCAAATTAGGGACACTGTTGCTCCTGGGGTATCGGCGAGGACCATTCGCAACCGTCTCCATGAAGCTGGGCTACGGTCCCGCACACCGTTAGGCCGTCTTCCGCTCACGCCCCAACATCGTGCAGCCCGCCTCCAGTGGTGTCGCGACAGGCGTGAATGGAGGGACGAATGGAGACGTGTCGTCTTCAGCGATGAGAGTCGCTTCTGCCTTGGTGCCAATGATGGTCGTATGCGTGTTTGGCGCCGTGCAGGTGAGCGCCACAATCAGGACTGCATACGACCGAGGCACACAGGGCCAACACCCGGCATCATGGTGTGGGGAGCGATCTCCTACACTGGCCGTACACCACTGGTGATCGTCGAGGGGACACTGAATAGTGCATGGTACATCCAAACCGTCATCGAACCCATCGTTCTACCATTCCTAGACCGGCAAGGGAACTTGCTGTTCCAACAGGACAATGCACGTCCGCATGTATCCCGTGCCACCCAACGTGCTCTAGAAGGTGTAAGTCAACTACCCTGGCCAGCAAGATCTCCGGATCTGTCCCCCATTGAGCATGTTTGGGACTGGATGAAGCGTCGTCTCACGCGGTCTGCACGTCCAGCACGAACGCTGGTCCAACTGAGGCGCCAGGTGGAAATGGCATGGCAAGCCGTTCCACAGGACTACATCCAGCATCTCTACGATCGTCTCCATGGGAGAATAGCAGCCTGCATTGCTGCGAAAGGTGGATATACACTGTACTAGTGCCGACATTGTGCATGCTCTGTTGCCTGTGTCTATGTGCCTGTGGTTCTGTCAGTGTGATCATGTGATGTATCTGACCCCAGGAATGTGTCAATAAAGTTTCCCCTTCCTGGGACAATGAATTCACGGTGTTCTTATTTCAATTTCCAGGAGTGTAAATGCATAACTCATCCTATGTGAAGCTATGCAGTATAACATGTTTAATAAACTATCAAGTCAGGGGTGTTCAGAGATGAAAGTGAAATGTATATAGATTACCTGCATAACCTAAACTGTACTTGGTTACTAACATTGAGTCTATTGACAGCACTCAGGAAATATAATATCTTATCTACATCTACATCTACGTGATTACTCTGCTATTCACAATAAAGTGCTACATTAATGTTTTAAGCAGCTTCTTGATTCCCACTGCTGAAGGGCAATTCGGGGATGGCGATTGCATCTTTCAACACGATCGAGCACCTGTCCATCATGTATGGCTTGTGGCGTAATGGTTCCACGACTATAACATCCCTGTGATGGACTTTTGGGATGTTTTGGAACGCCGACTTCATGCCAGGCCTCACCGAACGACATCGGTACCTCTCCTCAGTGCAGCACTGAGACAAGAACGGACTGCCATTCCCCAAGAAACTATCTTCATCTGCTGTTCATAATTAAGTGCCTGGCAGAAGGTTCAATGGACCACCTTCATCCAGTTTCTCTACCGTTCCACTCTCGAACGGCAGGCGGGAAAAGCGAGCACTTAAATTTTTCTGTGCGAGCCCTGATTTCTCTTATTTTATCGTGATGCTCATTTCTCCCTGTGTAGGTGGGTGCCAACAGAATGCTTTCGCAATCGGAGGAGAAAAGTGGTGATTGAAATTTCATGAGAAGATCCCATCACAACGAAAAACGCCTTTGTTTTAATGACTGCCACTCCAATTCACGTATCATGTCTGTGACACTATCTCCCCTATTTCGCGAATATACAGAACGAGCTGCCCTTCTTTGTACTTTTTCGATGTCATCCGTCAGTCCCACCTGATGCGGATCCCACACCGCACAGCAATACTCCAGAATAGGGCGGACAAGCGTGGTGTAAGCAGTCTCTTTAGTAGACCTGTTGCACCTTCTAAGTGTTCTGCTAATGAATCACAGTCTTTGGTTAGCTCTACCCACAATATTGTCTATGTGATTGCTCCAATGTGGGTTATTTGTAATTGTAATCCCTACGTGTTTAGCTGGATTTACAGCCTTCAGATTTGTGTGACTTATCGCGTAATCGAAATTTAGCTGATTTCTTTTACTGCCCATGTGAATAACTTCACACTTTTCTTCATTCAGGGTCAACTGCCACTTTTCGCACCATACAGATATCTTATCTAAATCATTTTGCAAGTCGTTTTGATCATCTGATGACTTTACAAGACGGTAAATGACAGCATCATCTGCAAACAATCTAAGATGGCTACTCAGATTGTCTGCTATGTTGTTAAAATAGATCAGGAACAATAGGGGGCCTATAACACTTCCTTGGGCAACGCCGGATATTACTTCTGTTTTACCTGATGACTTCCCGTCTATTACTATGAACTGTGACCTTTCTGACGGGAAACCTACTCCGTGAAAAAGGCAGCATGACGTTAAAGTCTGTTTACTGTTGAAAACTATGTCTCCTGTAGGTGAGCGTAAACTATGAGCTCTTTGAGCGAGCAAGACTTATACAATACTTAATTCAGTCAACAAGATTCAATATACACATGTTGTATGTAAATAATATATTATTATCATAGAACTAATTCACTTAAAATTTCAATTCAATCTTGTATAGCAATTATTACTAAATATGAACATGGTACAGGTACTCAAACAATTTGAAATATATGCTTGCTATTTTGTCATCTTATCTTTGAGCAAAATATTCATTTATGGCGCTCGACGTCCAGACTTATTCAGAAGGTTCCCCAACTTCAATATTTCTGTTACTGCTGATTTGTAGCCTCATTACATTAAAATTGTTTAATTTGTAGTTATTGTCTATGATTGATGTTGAAAATAAATACTATGTTTTAGAAATGAAGGCATGATGGCATATCTTGGGTTCATTGACACTAATTATAGCACATGTAAAGTATATATTCTGACACTGTATTAGCACTTGTCATAGCACCACATTTAACTCTGAAATTTACTTTAGAGGAATGATAAGGATTTAAATAATAATCGCAACAGAGGTAAACAATTTTACTGTGTGATGGAAATAATTAGAATTTATACACTTAAATTCATAAACTTTTACTACACGGAATTAACAAAATATAGAAACCAGGAGGAAGGAGGGAAGGTAGTTCAGAATTAGTAAAACACTACTGGAAAATATTGTGTAGATATTTCAATAACTGATCAGTTGCAGCAAAAGAACTGTGTACAAGGAAACATTAAAATTACTGGGCCAGAGGATAAAAATTTTTACCTTTACTGTACATTATTGCAGTTGGTTCTAAGGTTTCGTTTCGTCTTTATGTGTCCTGTTGTGTGTTCTGTACCTGATGTTTCTCGCTGTGTTAATCACATATGAAAATATGTTATTCTACACAAGTGCTCTTATTGACAGAGAAAGTGATCCAGTTTGTGTATGGTTTTTCCAGGACTAATAATAAATAACATATGATATGATAGAGGAGAGAATTATCTGCTGCAATGTGAGAAAAGGACTGTGTGATGGAAAAATCATATTATGCAAAATTAAAAGTCTTGAATGCATAAAATATATTTTTCTTCACAGAATACGTGTGGTACTAAGATGCTGATTACGAAACAACTATGTAGGTAGTACAGTTTACAATGTATCTTCTGTATTCGCTTACACTCGTTATATTTATTCTCATTACCATTTCTCTGTTATCTAGATTGCCTGGTGATGCGCAATACTATTTCGGTGTGTTGATGTGTAACACACAAGTTCAGAAAGTGAATCATGCAGATTGATGCCAGAACTCTCTGTTCATTTGTGGCATGATTCCAGTTTACAAGATAATTATAATTTCAGGACCAGTAATCTCTACATTCTGGATGAGATAATATTAAAATGACTACGAAACACTAACATATCAAACCTATAAAAATCGATAAACTAGTAGCAACATCTGAAACTGTTGCATTGTCTTCTAATTAACATATACTAAAACTGCATTTTAGCATGTCGCTGTGTTTCGTTGTTACCCAAAATACAAAGTTGGGAATAACATGCTTACTGCTGTTATCCACCTGTACAACCTATGTAAGGAACTACACTCATCAATTTTCAAAATAATTATGAGATTTTGTAAAGAATAAAATCCAAAACTTTCAATAAATCGTAAAAAATACTTTCTCTTTAAAAGATGCAACCTCTATTATCACCAATAAAAAGCTCTAATCAAATGCATATCGAATAAAATATAGTAACACCGTGGTTAATTTAGTCTTTGTGTAATTAATTTTATACGAACTTATTGGGCTATGGAACTCCCAATACCAATAAAGAAACACAGTCACTGCAAAATACAGTCGGTCCCTTAAGTACTTGAACCTCTGCCCTGTTCTAAACTGTTAACTTTGGTCCCTGTGCACGTAACAAATAAACAATATTGTCTTCTCTCTAAAGAGGCAACGGTGGATCGCGTTATATTCTGCTCTCCGATGAAGGAAGAATAAAATATACTGGCTACAGGCTCAGCGGTGTGCGATGCTTGTTTTACTTTGAAATATGCATGAATTTCTTTTGGATGATAAAGGAAAACATTTAAGAAAAATTCAATGTCTTTAAAAAACATATGACCTGGACAGCGGGGCGGTAGTGATCTGGGTGAATTACTAACACTGACTTTTTCAATATTGATATTGTATTCGAAGTTAAGATTGCCTTTTCAGTCATCTGACAACTGAGATTACATTACTCAGAAAAATTTCATCCTTTTTGCTAAATGAAAACCCTTCTTTGCTGATGTAGTCACAAACAATGAGATTTCTACAGAAAGTATTATGTAACATCAGTAGATAGCATGAAGATAAATCATAAAATTACGTAAATCTGTGTTCACAAACCTCAGAATCATTACAAAAGGGAAATATCTAACTAGCCTACACAGCAAATCTGTTTACGTTCATTCTGTGGCTAGTCAATATAGAACTGACTGTTACCAATTATCAGCCAAGTCATTTAGCCGAACACGCTGGCAAAATGAAAGTAATAAAAATTAAACTTCTTTACCTTAACTGCCAGAAGACTTCTGCTTCCAGATTTATATTTCCAATAATAATACATGTACTCGTAAAGCTTCTTTGTAATATAAATCCAGTAAACCTTTCTTGTCACAATTAAATTTACATTTCATCATTTCAGTTTACATTCCATTGTTAAATCCCTCATCATTTTTAGCTACTTATTTTAAGGGCAATGTAACACAAAATGTTGGTATGAGAAAAGTCCTTCATTATGATCTAACACTTGGTGACCTTACAGAGCACATCACAAAAGCTGCCTACTGCATGCTCTTTCGCTCACTGACTGATATACACTCACTGCTGTGCGTCAAGCGCTCTCCAACACCCACGCTACAATCTCAGACCAGAAGCATTATCTTTGGCTCTGCGGCCGTGCAAAGTCGGCGATCCACTTTATACAGCCCATCAGAGACATACATCGTTTACAATATATTTTCATTTTAGTGTCATCACAATACTCGGGTACCACATGTAAGTGTACCCCAGTAGACTCCTCTCTCCACGAACAAATTTGCTACAACTGGTGAGAGGTATCTGCCCATGACTACGACATCAGTCTGCTCAAAGCTTATAGCATTGTCACTGGATGTCTTCCACTGCCAATCACTTTACTGACTATATGCTCTGCTGAAATCATTGCTTCATCTATGAAGGTTGGGTCTTCTATATTCTCAGCCATGTTGCATATCATCTTTTAATGTTTGTAAATACGCTTATGTTTTTATGAATTTTCTTAATTATGAGTCTACGGCCCTGGAATGAGTTTGATGTATGGAGGTCGAACCAGTAATGCTATTTCTTCTTGTTTAGATGCGTAAGTGTTCTCCCTCGTCAAAAAATTTTTGTTCATTGACTATCCATTCTATGGAGAGAACGGTTTTAATCACTGTTGGGCCTTCTATATGCTACTCTTCGCCATGTCGTTGACCATATTTTGACGTTTCTAAGTACGCTTGTGTTTTTATCTGTTCTTATAGTTAGGTGCTTGTGGCTATGGTAGTAACTAATGTACAGAGACACAATTGGCATTATCGATTATTTATTGATGTGTAGATATTCACCTGATGATGTACATATAAAGAACGAAAGAGTTAGTGCCTTAAAAAGAATTGGTTTGGATATAAAATGTAGCAAATTTGTTCATGGATTATTTCGAGGACAGAGAACTGAATATCACTCAACTAAAACCTGTTTGTTCCTCTTGCTATGCCGACGACACTTTCATCTGGCCATAAGACCCAAAAAACTACGGAAATTATTGGAACAGTTGGATATGCCATACATGAAGACTTCCAGTTTATCACGGAAAGACAAAAAGGTGGCAGACTGCCGTTTCTCGACGTTCTAGCTCAGCATAGGTCCGAGCGGCTCGGCTGCTGACAGTGCATACCGCCACAAGCTTTCAGAGTATTTGGCTTTTTTTGGACTCTGCATACATTTGAGCTGTTATACTGAACTTCTGAATCCTCTAAGTTCAACGGTAGTACTTTTGTTAGTGACAGATTTTGAGAACTGAAAAATTAAAAAAGACAGCATATAGGCTACAAACACTGGTCAGCCAGAACATTACGACCATCTACCTAATTGCTGGTAGTTCACCTTCGACACAGATAACAGTGGCATTGTGTCATGGCGTGGAACCGTTTACACCTTGGCAGGTAGCTGGAGGGAGATGGCGCCACATCTGCACACACGAGTCACCTAATTCCTATAAATTACGAGGAGGGGGGTGATGAGCTCTGATACCATCTTCAATCACATCCCAGGTTTGTTCGATTGGGTTCGTATCTGGTGAGTTGAGGGCCCAGCACATCATTTGGTACTTGCCACTGTGTTCCTCAAACCACTCCATCACACTCCTGGCCTTGTGACATGGCGCATTGTCTTGTCGAAAAATGCCACTGCCATTGGGGAATGTGATCATCACATAGGGTCGTATGTAGACTGCAACCAGTGTATGATACTCCTTGGCCGTCAGAGTAATCATGCTGTGTATACCGCAAGACAATTCATACGCATTCATATCGCCATGTCCAGCTGCCAAGATCCCTCGCAGAAGAACGGCATGTTCAGTCCGCCTTGATAGCTGAGTGGAATCAAACCTGGGCCCCTTGTCATGGCAGTCCGTCGTGGACTGCCATGCCAAGGGGCCCGGGTTTGATTCCTGGCTGGGTCGGAGATTTTTCTCCGCTCAGGGACTGGGTGTTGTGTTGCCTTATCATCCATCATCTCATTCCCATCGAAGTGCAAGTCGCTGAAGTGGCGTCAACACAAAAGAGTTGCACCAGGCGACCGGCCTACCCGACGGGAGGCCCTAGCTACGCGACATTTCATTTCAGCAGCCTGGCACACATGTACTCCATTTCAGACGGACGAAGTCCGACGTCAGAGCTGCGGTACCTGGAATCTGTCTTCCACGAGAATGGATGCAGCAACCGACAGATTCGAACGACCCAGTGTCGCAACAGCCCCAAGAAAGACACGGAGGCCGAAGAACCGGAAGAAGACGATAAGAAGACCGCCTTCACAGCGTTTCCCAGAAATGTATCGTCATAAATTGTCAGACTACTGCGAAAACACCGCATAGCGCCAGTTTCCCGCCCGACAGCCAAAATACGATCTTTATTAGGGACAGTGAAAGACAACTTGGGTCTCAAAAAAGCGGCTGTGTAACGAACTGCATGCTAATGGGAAAAACTTATACTGGATAAACAATCCCCAAAATTGAAGGTCGATGTACAGAATATGAGCGCCACACTCGGTGCTGCAGCCCAAGAAGTCTTCGTTGAAAATTGACGTAAAATGGATTATCAGAAAAAGGCAGTCCTGGCTACTGGATTTTGGGACTTTAAGCGATTGAAACTCGAACTCGGGACCTTTGCCTTTCATGGGCAAGTGCTCTATGGGGACGGGGCGTGAGTCGTGCTTGGGTAGCTCAGTTGGTAGAGCACTTGCCCGCGAAAGGCAAAGGTCCCGAGTTCGAGTCCCGGTCCGGCACACAGTTTTAACCTGCCAGGAAGTTTCATATCAGCGCACACTCCGCTGCAGAGTGAAAATCTCATTCTGGATACATCCCCCAGACTGTGGCTAAGCCATGTCTCCACAATATCCTTTCTTTCAGGAGTGCTAGTTCTGCAAGGTTCGCATGAGAGCTTCTGTAAAGTTTGGAAGGTAGGAGACGAGGTACTAGCAGAAGTAAAGCTGTGGGTATGGGGCGTGAGTCATGCTTGGGTAGCTCAGTTGGTAGAGCACTTGCCCGCGAAAGGCAAAGGTCCCGAGTTCGAGTCTCGGTCCGGCACATAGTTTTAATCTGCCAGGAAGTTTCATATCAGCGCACACTCCGCTGCAAAGTGAAAATCTCATTCTGAAAGCGGTTGAAGTCCATGCGAGTGATGATTTAACCAACAGGGGCACTAGCTTCCAACTGACCAACACATGAGAGTCAGTGCTAAGCTACATCAAACCAGAATCCAAAATCCCCATCACTTCCCTCCCCCCCCCGCACCCTTCCCCCACCATCGTTACTGCCCACACTCCCTCTTCCCCCCCTTTCCCCCCCCCCCCCCCCCGCCAAGCACGGCGCGGAGCCGCCGAGCCCGAACACTAGACCAGAATGTATAATAAATACCACCAGCAAGCAGCTGACACATCATTCCATTAGTACCACTTGATGATGACAGAACGGTGATTTGCCGATATATCGTGGACCTTCGACGACTGGGTCCAGCAGTACAACATGAAAGCAGGAAATTAAATATTTGAGAAAAATTCGTACGTATAATACTGAAGACATTGCTTTCGAACCGCTACACCTGAACAGATTCGCAAGCTTAAAATTTCGAGCTTATATCAAAATATATATGTAGTTTGGAGCATCTTTTTCACACTTGCAGGGGCTGTATCTGAATCAGACAGTACACTACTGGCCATTAAAATTGCTACACCACGAAGATGACGTGCTACAGACGTGAAATTTAACCGACAGGAAGAAGATGCTGTGATATGCAAATGATTAGCTTTTCAGAGCATTCACACAAGGTTGGCGCGGGTGGCGACACCTACAACGTGCTGACACGAGGAAAGTTTCCAACCGATTTCTCATACACAAACAGCGGTTGACCGGCGTTGCCTGGTGAAACGTTGTTGTGATGCCTCGTGTAAGGAGGAGGAATGCGTACCATCACGTTTCCGACTTTGATACAAGTACGATTGTAGCGTATCGCGATTGCGGTTTATCGTATCACGACATTGCTGCTCGCGTTGGTGGAGATCCAATGACTGTTAGCAGAATATGGAATGGGTGGGTTAAGCAGGGTAATACGGAACGCCGTGCTGGATCCAAACCTCCTCGTATCACTAGCAGTCGAGATGACAGGCATCTTATCCGCAAGGCTGTAACGGATCGTGCAGCCACGTCTCGATCCCTGAGTCAACAGATGGGGACGTTTGCAAGACAACAACCATCTGCACGAACAGTTCGACGACGTTTGCAGCAGCACGGACTATCAGCTCGGAGACCGTGGCTGCGGTTACCCTTGACGCTGCATCACAGACAGGAGCGCCCGCGATGGTGTACTCGACAACGAACCTGGGTGCACGAATGGCAAAACGTCATTTTTCGGATGCATTTAGGTGCTATTTACAGCATCACGATGGTCGCCTCCGTGTTAGGCGACATCGCGGTGAACGCACATCGGAAGCGTGTATTCATCATCGCCATACTGGCGTATCACTCGGCGTGATGGTATGGGCTGCCATTGGTTACACGTCTCGGTCACCTCTTGTTCGCATTGACGGCACTTTAAACAGTGGACGTTACGTTTCAGATGTGTTACGAACTGTGGCTCTACCCTTCATTCGATCCCTGCGAAACCCTACATTTCAGCAGGATAATGCACGCCCGCATGTTGCAGGTCCTGTACGGGCCATTCTGGGTACAGAAAATGTTCGACTCCTGACCTGGCCAGCACATTCTCCAGATCTCTCACCAATTGAAAACGTCTGGTCAATGGTGGCCGAGCAACTGGCTCATCACAATACGCCAGTCACTACTCTTGATAAACTGTGGCATCGTGTTGAAGCTGCATGGACAGCTGTACCTGTGCACGCCATCCAAGCTCTGTTTGACTCAATGCCCAGGCGTATCAAGGCGGTTATTACGGCCAGAGGTGGTTGTTCTGGGTACTGATTTCACAGGATCTATGCACCGAAATTGCGTGGAAATGTAATCACATGTCAGCTCTAGTATAATATATTTGTCCAATGAAAACCCGTTTATCTCGTGCATTTCATCTTGGTGTAGCAATTTTAATGGCCAGTAGTGTAGTAAAGGGTACAGAAGACAGAGACAAATGATGATTATTGCATAAACGCCATTTGCGACTGACTACTGTACTCTTTACTTCTTGAAACGAGTACGCTGGGCACAACTGTTCCCCTGTGGGATCAAACCTGATCACTCAGCAGTCCGACTCGTTTAAAGGGGACTTTGGCAACGGAATCTAGTTTTCCGAGGCAGCTAGAGTTTCATAATGGGAATCAAACATTTGCTGAAAGAAAGGCTCACAAAGCGCCATTGACGGTGTTACAGGCAGAGGAGTTATAATATACCACCTGGTGCACTACTCAGTGCAGTGATTTCCGTTTACTGAAATATCTGGGCATGCCAGAAGATGATCGGGAGGTAGCACCTGTCACATTGAATGATTCTCTTTAGTCGTCGTTGGTCCCGTTCTTGCAGGATCCTTTTCCGCTCTCAGCGATGTTGGAGATTTGATGGTTTACCGTATTTCTGATATTCACGGTACACTAGTGAAATGGTCGCACTATGGGAAAATCCTCACTTCATCGCTACCTCGGGGATGCAGTGTTCCATAGCTTGCGCGCCGACTGTAGATTTCCAGAAGGCTTTTGACTCCGTTCCTCAAAAGCTTCTAAACAAACTGCGTGCCTATGGAATATCGCCTCAGTTGTACGATTGGATTCGTGATTTCCTGTCGGAAAGATCACAGTTCGTATTAATAGATGGAAAGTCATCAGGAAAAACAGAAGTAATATCCGGCGTTGCCCAAGGAGGTCTTATAGGCGCCCTATTGTTCCTGATCTATTTTAACGACGTAGGAGACAATCTGAGTAGCCGTCTTAGATTGTTTTGCAGATGATGCTGTCATTTCCCGTTTGTAAAGTCATCAGATGATCAAAACGACTTGCAGAATGATTTATATAAGATACCTGTACGGTGTGAAAAGTGGCAATTGACCCTGAATAAGGAAAAGTGTGAAGTTATTCACATGAGTACTAAAAGAAATGCGCTAAATTTCGATTGCGCGATAAATCACACAAATCTGAAGGCTGTAAATTCAGCTAAATACTTAGGGATTACAATTACAAATGACCTAAATTGGAACGATCACATAGATAATATTGTGAGTAGAGCAAATCAAAGTGCGATTCATTGCCAGAACACTTACAAGGTAAAGAGACTGCTTACACCAAAGCTTGTCCGCTATATTCTGGAGTATTGCTGTGCGGTGTGGGACCTGCATCAGGTGGGACTGACGGATGACATCGAAAAAGTACAAAGAATGGCAGCTCGTTTTGTATTATCGCGAAATAGGGGAGATACGTGAATTGGAGTGCCAATCATTAAAACAAAGGCGTTTTACGTTGAGACAAGACCTTCTCATGAAATTTCAATCACCAGTTTTCTCCTCCGATTGCGAAAACATTCTGTTGGCTCCCACCTACATAGGGAGAAATGATTTTTTTACTCGATGACTTTCCGTCTATTACTGCGAACTGGCCGGCTGGAGTGGCCGATCGGTTCTAGGCGCTACATCTGGAGCCGCGCGACCGATACGGTCGCAGGTTTGAATCCTGCCTCAGGCATGGATGTGTGTGATGTTCTTAGGTTAGTTAGGTTTAAGTAGTTCTAAGTTCTAGGGGACTGATGACCTCATATGTTAAGTCCCATAGTGCTCAGAGCCATTTGAACCATTTGAACTACGAACTGTGACCTCTCTGACAGGAAATCACGAATACAGTCGCACAACTGAGGCGATACTCCGCAGGCACGCAGTTTGGTTAGAAGACGCTTGTGAGGAACGGTGTCGAAAGCCTTCTGGAAATCTAAAAATATCGAATCAATTTGGCATCCCCTATCGATAGCACTTATTACTTCATGAGAATAAAGAGCTACTTGTGTTTCACAAGAACGATATTTTCTGAAACCGTACTGACTATGTGTCAATAAATCGTTTTCTTCGAGGTACTTCATAATGTTCGAATACAGTATATGTTCCAAAACCCTACTGCAAATCAACGTTAGTGATATAGGTCAGTAATTCAGCGGATTACTCTCACTACCCTTTTTGGGTATTGGTGACTAGAGCAATTTTCCAGTTTTTAGGTACGGATCTTTCTGTGAGTGAGTGGTTGTATATAACTGCTAAATATGGAGATATTTTATCAGCATACTCTGAGAGGAGCCTGACTGGTATACAATCTGGACCGGGGGCTTTGCCTTTACACCGAGGATATTTACTTCTATTTTTCTCATCTTGGGAGTTGTTCTTGATTGGAATTCAGGAATATTTACTTCGTCTTCTTTGGTGAAGGAGTTTCGGAAAACCGTGTTTAATAACTCTGCTTTATTGGCACTGTCATCAGTGACTTCACAGTTGTTATCGCTCAGTGAAGGTATTGATTGCGTCTTGCGTTGATGTGCTTTATGTATGACCAGAATCTCTTTGGGTTTTCCGCCAGATTTCGAGACAGAATTTCGTTGTGGAAATTATTAAAATCATCTCGCATTGAAGTACGCGCCATATTTCGAACTTCTGTAAAACTTTGCCAATCTTGGCGATTTTGCGTTCTTTTAAATTTGGCATGCTTTTTTTGTTGTTTCTGCTACAGCGATCTGACCCGTTTTGTGTACCATGGGGGATCAGTTGTTGTTGTTGTTGTTGTGGACTTCAGTCCTGAGACTGGTTTGATGCAGCTCTCCATGCTACTCTATCCTGTGCAAGCTTCTTCATCTCCCAGTACCTACTGCAACCTACATCCTTCTGAATCTGCTTAGTGTATTCATCTCTTGGTCTCCCTCTACGATTTTTACCCTCCATGCTGCCCTCCAATGCTAAATTTGTGATCCCTTGATGCCTCAAAACATGTCCTACCAACCGATCCCTTCTTCTAGTGAAGTTGTTCCACAAACTCCTCTTCTCCCCAATCCTATTCAATATCTCCTCATTAGTTATGTGATCTACCCACCTTATCTTCAGCATTCTTCTGTAGCACCACATTTCGAAAGCTTCTATTCTCTTCTTGTCCAAACTAGTTATCGTCCATGTTTCACTTCCATACATGGCTACACTCCATACAAATACCTTCAGAAACGACTTCCTGACACTTAGATCTATACTCGATGTTAACAAATTTCTCTTCTTCAGAAACGATTTCCTTGCTATTGCCAGTCTACATTTTATATCCTCTCTACTTCGACCATCATCAGATATTTTACTCCCTAAATAGCAAAACTCCTTTACTACTTTAAGTGTCTCATTTCCTAATGTAATTCCCTCAGCATCACCCGATTTAATTTGACTACATTCCATTATCCTCGTTTTGCTTTTGTTGATGTTCATCTTATATCCTCCTTTCAAGACACTATCCATTCCGTTCACCTGCTCTTCCAAGTCCTTTGCTGTCTCTGACAGAATTACAATGTCATCGGCGAACCTCAAAGTTTTTACTTCTTCTCCATGAATTTTAATACCTACTCCGAATTTTTCTTTTGTTTCCTTTATTGCTTGCTCAATATACAGATTGAATAACATCGAGGAGAGGCTACAACCCTGCCTCACTCCTTTCCCAACCACTGCTTCCCTTTCATGCCCCTCGACTCTTATAACTGCCATCTGATTTCTGTACAAATTGTAAATAGCCTTTCGCTCCCTGTATTTTATACCTGCCACCTTCAGAATTTGAAAGAGAGTATTCCAGTCCTTCCACCTTTCTGCCTTCCCTTCTTTGCTTAGAACTGGGTTGCCATCTGAGCTCTTGATATTCATACAAGTGGTTCTCTTCTCTCCAAAGGTCTCTTTAATTTTCCTGTAGGCAGTATCTATCTCACCCCTAGTGAGACAAGCCTCTACATCCTTACATTTGTCCTCTAGCCATCCCTGCTTAGCCATTTTGCACTTCCTGTCGATCTCATTTTTGAGACGTTTGTATTCCTTTTTGCCTGCTTCATTTACTCCATTTTTATATTTTCTCCTTTCATCAATTAAATTCAATATTTCTTCTGTTACCCAAGGATTTATATTAGCCCTCGCCTTTTTACCTACTTGATCGTCTGCTGCCTTCACTACTTCATCTCTCAGAGCTACCCATTCTTCTTCTACTGTATTTCTTTCCCCCATTCCTGTCAATTGTTCCCTTATGCTTTCCCTGAAACTCTCTACAACCTCTGGTTCTTTCAGTTTATCCAGGTCCCATCTCCTTAGATTCCCACCTCTTTGCAGTTCCTTCCGTTTCAATCTGCAGTTCATAACCAATAGATTGTGGTCAGAATCCACATCTGCCCCTGGAAATGTCTTACAATTTAAAACCTGGTTGCTAAATCTCTGTCTTATCATTATATAATCTATCTGATACCTTTTCGTATCTCCAGGATTCTTCCAGGTATATAACCTTCTTTTATGGTTCTTTAAGCAAGTGTTAGTTATGATTAAGTTATGCTCTGTGCAAAATTCTACAAGGCGGCTTCCTCTTTCATTTCTTCCCCCCAATCCATATTCACCTACTATGTTTCCTTCTCTCCCTTTTCCTACTGACGAATTCCAGTCACCCATGACTATTAAATTTTCGTCTCCCTTCACTACCTGAATAATTTCTTTTATCTCGTCATACATTTCATCTATTTCTTCATCATCTGCAGAGCTAGTTGGCATATAAACTTGTACTACTGTAGTAGACGTGGGCTTTGTGTCTATCTTGGCCACAATAATGCGTTCACTATGCTGTTTGTAGTAGCTAACCCGCACTCCTATTTTTTATTCATTATTAAACCTACTCCTGCATTACCCCTATCTGGTTTTGTATTTATAACCCTGTAATCATCTGACCAAAAGTCTTGTTCCTCCTGCCACCGAACTTCACTAATTCCCACTATATCTAACTTTAACCTATCCATTTCCCTTTTTAAATTTTCTAACCTACCTGCCCGATTAGGGGATCTGACATTCCATGCTCCGATCCGTAGAACGCCAGTTTTCTTTCTCCTGATAACGACGTCCTCTTGAGTAGTCCCCGCCCGGAGATCCGAATGGGGGACTATTTTACCTCCAGAATATTTTACCCAAGAGGACGCCATCATCATTTAATCATACAGTAAAGCTGCATGTCCTCGGGAAAAATTACGGCTGTAGTTTCCCCTTGCTTTCAGCCGTTCGCAGTACCAGCACAGCAAGGCCGTTTTGGTTAATGTTACAAGGCCAGATCAGTCAATCATCCAGACTGTTGGCCCTGCAACTACTGAAAAGGCTGCTGCCCCTCTTCAGGAACCACATGTTTGTCTGGCCTCTCAACAGATACCCCTCCGTTGTGGTTGCACCTACGGTACGGCCATCTGTATCGCTGAGGCACGCAAGCCTCCCCACCAACGGCAAGGTCCATGGTTCATGGGGGGGGGGGGGGGTGGATCAGTAGCATCACTTATTAATTTATGTGGTATATATCTCTCAATTGCTGTCGATACTATCTCTTTGAAAACATTCCACAACTTTTCTACACTTACATGATCAGATTGGAAGGAGTGATGATGGTCTCTTAAAAAGACGTTAAGAGCATTTTTATCAGCTTTTCAAAATAGATATACTTTGCATTTCTTTTTGACGGTTGTAGGTGTTACGGTATTCAGCCTAGCCGCAACTGCCTTGTGGTCGCTAATCCCTGTATTCGTCACAATATTCACTATTTGTCCAGGATTATTTGTTGCTAAAAGGTCAAGTATGCTTTCGCAACCATTTACGCTTCGAATGGGCTCATGAACTAATTGTTCAAAATAACTTTCTGAGAAAACATTCAGTACAATTTAGGATGACGTTTTATGCCTGCCGCCGGCTTTAAACGTATGATTTTTCCAGCATATCGAGGTTACATTGAGTCACCACTGACTATAATGAGAATACAATAAGATAAATCAGGGCTCGTACAGAAAAATTTAAGTGCTAGTTCTTCCAGCGCGCCGTTCGAGAGTGGAACGGTAGAGAGACAGTTTGAAGGTGGTTGATTGAACCCTCTGCCAGGCACTTTATTGTGAATAACACAGTAATCATGTAGATGTAGATGTAGATGTATAACACCACGTTCAAACCCACTTAAATCTCGATAACCTGCCATTTTAGCAACAGTAACAGATCTAGTAACTGCGCCAGACACTTGTTGTCTTGAAACTTCCTGGCAGATTAAAACTGTGTGACGGACTGAGACTAGAACTCGGGACCTTTGCCTTTCGCGGGAAAGTGCTCTAACAACTGAGCTACCCAAGCACGACTCACAGCCTTACTTGTACCAGTATCTCGTCTCCTACCTTTCAAACTTTACAGAAGCTCTCCTTCAAACCCTGCAGAACTAGCACTCCTGAAAGAACGGTTTGCAGGCGAGCTTCTGTAAAGTTTGGAAGGTTGGAAACGAGGTACTGGTAGGAGTAAGGCTGTGAGGACGGGGTGTGAGTCGTGCTTGGGTAGCTCAGTTGGTAGAGCACTTTCCTGCGAAAGGCAAAGGTCACGAGTTCTAGTCTCGGTCCGGCACACAGCTTTGATCTGCCAGGAAGTTTCATATGAGCGCACACTCCGCTGCAGAGTGAAAATCTCATTCTGGAAACTTGTTGTCTTGTATACGCGTTGCCGACAGCAGCACCGTATTCTGCCTGTTTACATATCTCTGTATTTGAATGCGCATGCCTACACCAGTTTCTTTTCAGTTCAGTGTATTTTCCGACGGTGACGATGGCCTCATTCACTCTAAAATTTCATTAGGCATATGCGATCATGGTCAATTATATCCCAGTTCAGTAGGCTGGTTAGGAAGGGAGAGGTTACGCTACATAGGGAGAAACGATCAGCATAATAAAATAAGGGCTATCAGAGCTCGCAGGGATCTCCGCTCCCCTACCTTTTACAAATCCCTTCAGATCCTGGAACGCCATGCTCTTCGCCTCGCCTATCGCATCCGTCTCCCCTCCCCCACTCGGATCCTGTACGACCTAATTTCCTTCCCCCACCTCCTCCTTTTCCTCGAACGGATACAGATCCTCTACACATCCCGCAAACTCGATCCTCCTCACCCTCTGGTCTCTCCCATCCTCTCCCGCCCCCATCGGCTGCCATACCTGTACTTCCATGTCCCACCTGCTCTCCATCTTTCCACTCTCCACACCCTCTCCCAGGGTGGCTTCCGCCAGCTCCCCCTCCCTGATGATGACCTCCTCCCCTCCATCTACCCCTCCTACCAACTTTGATCCTCCCTCCCTGTGTTTCCTTTGGGCACCCTCTCTCCGTTCTCTCTCCCTTCCCTCCCTCCTCCCTTTCTCCCCACTCCTCCCCTGGGCTTCCCCTCCAGCCGCTCCTCCGTTCCTACTACCGTCTCCTCCGCCATTGGCATCCTTGCTCACCCCTCTCCCTCCCACTCCCCCTCCTTCCCCTCTTGGCACGTCCCCGGACTCATACACGCTATGTGGACATTCGTGCGCCGGAGATCATTGCCATCAGTTTCGCGTGTGTGTGCCGTCATTTTGTGTTTTTTAGTGTCTGCCATCACGCTCATACGTTCATCTGTGCCGTCGAATTCATCAGTGTTATGTGCGCCGTGTCAACATGTTTTCAGTGTCGTTATCGTCGAGTGTGAACGGCTCCGTGTTTTTTGTATTTCTGCGTCCACTATTTTTTGCCTGTCACTATGTATATTCTGGATCTTCCTTCTGCATCATGCCGCTGCCAGCCTACCTGATTGTATGGGTATAAAAATAATAATAAAGGAAAAAAAAGCTCGCACAGAAAGATACATGTGTTCCTTTCCTCTGTGCACTGTTCGATAGAGGAATAATAGAGAATTATCAAGAGGGTGGTTCGATGAACCTTCCGCGAGGCACTTAAGTGTGATTTTCAGAGTATCCATGTAGATGTAGCCGTACATCCCACATGAATTTATGGAGTGTGGCCTTCTTTCACATGTGTCGATACATTGCTGTTTGAAGTGGAACCGACCGCGAGGGTGAAGTCGCAGGGCGCCATACTTCTGTACCATTACGGAGAAAGCTTGCAGGCACCTTTGAGCCAAATTTCACTCTTGTACGTCGGACTGGGGAGACAATTACGACTTTTCCAAAGAAAAGTTATTTTTTTCAATTTTGTTACACAATATATACAGCACTACTTATTTGTTATTTGGTCAAATTCTATTTGTAGGTCATGATGTTGTAACCTCCCCACAATAAAATAATATTCGCATTTAGCGTAACTACGCAACAGTGAAAATATGTATAGCATTGACATTTAGTGTAACCCTGCAACAGTCTATTATTCCATAACCTACCAATAATAACATGACTAATTTCTCAATAAAATTGTGGCTCACTTATAACCTTTCAATAATTGACTGTGAATTTGAACTGGTAAATTATGGACGTCAGCAGTGCTGCGTCATGGCCCTGAAAGATCATTCTGAATAAATTGGAAATTCTTACCTCAATAAGGTCGCCGGATAACGCGTATATATCTGCTCCTATAAGAAATTTTTCTGGCGCAGCTCAGTGCAATGCTGGCCGATAGATTTATCATGTATAGAAGAAACAACTGATTTTTCTTTACAATAATCAGGATGACCATGGATTGGAGAAATTAGCAAATTCTTTAAATTGAAATGAATGATTGTCAAAAGTTAATTTTTATAAAAAAGATTATTATTAAGAGATTTTTAAAACATTTACATGGGACTTGATATAACAATACTACATATGTGCGAGGCTGCTTTTACCTCATATTATTTCGCTGAGGCTCTGCCATCGCTCCCCACGACTGGCCCAGCCAACTTCATACACTCGACTCGCTCGATACTACTTACTCCTACTGCTACACAGTTCCTACTGCTGACAAAACTGCTCTCTGGTCTGAGATTCTCTTATAGCTTACATATCGCAGGCAGCGCGTGAGCAATCCATCGAAATTACATCTGCTCGAGTGCGCTAGCAACAAATTCCTTAATCATGGACCTCTTACTATGTCTACTAAAAGTTTGTTAATTTTTGTTTCGTTATGACTCATATATCAAGCTCATTGCGAGAACTGCTGCTCTGGCGAGTTTTTATTCTTTTAATTATAAGTTGCAAATAAAGGAATTTTATAGCAAAGTACAGGGTGGATCGCAGTAAATTACTTTTTTGGAATTCACGTTGTGTCTGGAGCCGCGCGACTGATACGGTCGCAGGTTCGAATCCTGCTTCGGGCATGGATGTGTGTGATGTCATTAGGTTAGTTAGGTTTAAATACTTCTAAGTTATAGGGGACTGATGACCTCGGATGTTACGTCCCATAGTGCTCAGAGCCACTGAAACCTTTTGAATTCACGTTGGGGCGGCTCTGTTGGTCGAATAGAGGGGGGAGTGGGCGTGGTTTATAGTGACCGACAAGAGGTTTGTATTCAACTGTTGTTCAATTGCGATAATGCAGTGGACACATGAGGAGCGCTCATTTTGCGTTGAGGCGTATTTTTCGAATTTCCATTCGAACATTGCAGTGCATCGTGCATTTCGTTGGCACCTTACAGTACCCCCACGCGGACTTGTTCCTGGATGGCAATCAGATTTAAATTGGGTAAAAGCATTCAGAACAGGGGATGTGCCATCTGTACGAAGAGGATCTGAGAGAATCGTTAGAACACCACAAAATGTCGAACGAGTTAGAGCAGCAGTACTACGATCTCTGAAACGCTCAGCTCGGAAAGACGCACTTGCTCTTGGCATTTCAAGACGTCCTCTCCACCGGGTTCTTCATAACGAACTGAATTTTCACCCTATAAAATGTGCGTGGTCCACCAATCGTCAGTACGAGATTGTGTAAGACGAAGAACATCTTGAGAAGACATGCTTGCAACCATACCCCGTGACGCGAATGCGTTCTTTTCTGATGAAGCACATTTTCATGTCAGTGGGTGTCTAAATAAACAGAATATGCGCTGAAACTTCCTGGCAGATTAAAACTGTGTGCCCGACCGAGACTCGAACTCGGGACATTTGCCTTTCGCGGGCAAGTGCTCTGCCATCTGAGTTACCGAAGCACGACTAACGCCCGGTCCCCACAGCTTTAATTCCGTCAGTACCTCGTCTCCTACCTTCCAAATTTTACAGAAGCTCTCCTGCGAACCTTGCAGAACTAGCACTCCTGAAAGAAAGGATATTGCGGAGACATGGCTTAGCGACAGATTGGGGGAGGTTTGCAGAATGAGATTTTCACTCTGCAGCGGAGTGTGCGCTGATATGAAACTTCCTGGCAGATTAAAACTGTGTGCCCGACCGAGACTCGAATTCGGGACCTTTGCCTTTCTGCAAGGTTCGCAGGAGCGCTTCTGTAAAGTTTGGAAGGTAGGAGACGAGATACTGGCAAAAGCAAAGCTGTGAGGACCGTGCGTGAGTCGTGCTTCGGTAGCTCAGATGGTAGAGCACTTGCCCGCGAAAGGCAAATGTCCCGAGTTCGAGTCTCGGTCGGGCACACAGTTTTAATCTGCCAGGAAATTTCATATCAGCGCACACTCCGCTGCAAAGTGAAAATCTCATTCTAGAATATGCGGTACTGGATGGACACGAAGCCCAGGCAAATTCAACAGAGACCCCTTCACTCATACTGCGTGGTGCGCCATATCACGAGTAGGCGTCACTCCTCCTCCTTCTTCTTCTTCAGCACTACAGCCCTTGTTGGGCCTTGGCCTTCTCTACAATCTTCCTCCATATCTCTCCTCAGCTTTTTTCCTCCATCCACGGATCCCCATCTTGTCATGGTCAGCCAGCACATTGTCGATCCTTCTAGCTCTTCCTTCTGGTGGAATACAGTCTGGCATTCATTATTTGTTTGGGCACCCTGTCTTCCGTCATCCTCTCCATATGACCTAACGAACGTATTCTTTGAGATTTCATAAATTTATCTGTATCTTTCCCTTGTATAGGTTCTTGTATTTCGTGATGGTATCTCACTCTCCAACCTTCTTCCTCTCTCACAGGACCAAAGATTTTTCGTTATTTTCCTTTGAAATGCCCTTAGGCTGTTACTGTCTCCTTCTGGCATTGTCCACGTTTCTGATCCATGTGTGACAACCGGTCGCATAATGGAAAAGTATACTCTCAGTTTAGTTGTTCTTGTAATTAGAGAGTTCTTGAATATGTTTAGGTTTGCATAATAGACTTTGTTTCCTGCTTTTATCCGTGCTCTAATACATCGTCTCATACTATTATCATTGGTTAGAACGACACCTAAATAATGGAAACATCTAACAGCTTTTAAGGGGGGTAGGACGTCAAACAGGCCGACTTGGAGCAGGAGAGGCAGCACAGGACATTTTATTTTCTACTGTCTATTCTTGTACAAATAAATTCATAAAACTTTGTCCGCATGACCAGGAAGGATTCAGGATTCACACTCATACCCGTGGAAGTGCAAAAACATAACAAAATAATTTTTTTAGATATGAAATTTCATCATTTTTTCACTTACTGTTGGCTGCATTTGTTGCTATAAGTACATTTTTCTTCACAACTAAGAGAGATCCTCGATGAATTTTGCACAGCATACAAACCATACTAACATGTGTATGAAACTCTAGAATTTTCCAAATCTATTAAAAACTGTGGTAAAAATTGAAATAATTAACAACAAAATTTGATTTTTTTTTCTAAACATAAAGTTTAAAACGTAACAGCTCATTCATTTTTTTCATAAATTAAATAGATTCTAGAGTTTCAGACACCTGTAAGTATGGTTTGTATGCTGTGCAAAATTCATTGAACAGCCTCTCTTACTTATGAAGAAAAGTGTACCTATAGCAACAAATGCAGCTAATAGCAAGTGAAAAAATGATGAAATTTCACATGTAAAAAAAATTATTTTGCTAAGTTATTTAACTTCCGCTGCTACAAGTGTGAATCCTGAATGCTTCCTGGTCATGCCGACAAAGTTTTACGAATTTACTTGTAAAAGTATAGACAGTGGAAATTAAAATGTCCTGTGGTGACTCTCCTGCTCCAAGTCGGCCCCCCTTAAGCATTTATCAGAGATCTTTAGATCCTGTGGTGTGGCCCTTACTTTTTCCAGCAAAATCGTAGCTCTGTAAATGCGAATTCGGATCGTTACTTAGCTATGCTGCAAGAGTTTTTCCAGCCATCTTTCGAGGCAATGCAGTTAAGGGGTACCTGGTTTCAACAAGACGGTGCCACTGGGCACACTTCGGGCATTAGCATGAATTTTTTGAGGCAAACGTATCCTGGAAAACTTATCTCTCGGATGGGGGATCCCAACTGGCCCGCACCATCACCGGACTTAACCCCATGCGATTTTTTTATTTGGGATTATCTGAAGTCAAATGTACATTGCAACCGTCCCAACACCCTGGAAGACCTACAGAACAATATTGAGGCTGAAACTGCAAGAATACCAGAAGACATGCTTGAAAGAGTGCATCAGAATTTCAGGATTCGACTGGGGCAGTGTGTGGATTGTGAAGGTAGACAGTTGCCACATATACTGTATAAACCATGTAATTAGAAATTTCCATTATTGTCGAATATGAGAAAAACAAAAATGTAAGTTTCGAAGTATTCATTATTTTTTTAATTTTATTCCCACATCAGTGCCGGCCGGAGTGGCCAAGCGGTTCTAGGCGCTACAGTCTGGAACCGCGCGACCGCTACAGTCGCAGGTTCGAATCCCGTCTCGGGCATGGATGTGTGTGATGTCCTTAGGTTACTTAGGTTTAAGTAGTTCTAAGTTCTAGGGGACTGATGACCTGAGAAGTTAAGTCCCATAGTGCTCAGAGCCATTTGAACCATTTTTTGCACCCACATCAGCGATTTACCGCGCTCCACTCTGTAGAAGATGTGTTGTGCGGCAAGCTGCAGACGTATTTGGAAATTTGAGAGTCCACTAACAGGCGAACGAGCTGTGTTCCTCAAAAACATACATTATGTGATCAAAAGTATCCGGACAACTGGCTGAAAATGACTTACAAGTTCGTGGCGCCCTCCATCGGTAATGCTGGAACTCAATATGGTGTTGGCCCCCCTTAATCTTGATGAAAGCTTCCACTCTCGCAGGCATACGTTACATCAGGTTCTGGAAGGTTTCTTGGGGAATGGCAGCCCATTCTTCACGGAGTGCTGCACTGAGGAGAGGTATCGATATCGGTCGGTGAGGCCTGGCACGAAGTCGGCGTTCCAAAACATCCCAAAGGTGTTCTATAGGATTCAGGTCAGGACTGTGCAGGCCAGTCCATTACAGGGATGTTATTGTCGTGTAACCACTCCGCCACAGGCCGTGCATTATGAACAGCTGCTCGATTGTGTTGAAAGATGCAGTCGCCATCCCTGAATTGCTCTTCAACAGTAGGAAGTAGGAAGGTGCTTAAAACGTCAATGTAGGCCTGTACTGTGATAGCGCCACGCAAAACAACAAGGGGTGCAAGCCCCCTCCATGAAAAACACGACCACACCATAACACCACTGCCTTCGAAGTTTACTGTTGGCACTACACACACAGGCAGATGACGTTCCCCGGGCATTCGCCATACCCACACCCTGCCATCGGATCGCCACATTGTGTACCGTGATTCGTCACTCCACACAAAGTTTTTCCACTGTTCAGTCGCCCAACGTTTTCGCGCTCCTTACACCCAGCGAGGCGTCGTTAGGCATTTACCAGCGTCATGTGTGGCTTATGAGCAGCCGCTCGATCGTGAAATCCAAGTTTTTTCACCTCCCGCCTAACTGTCATAGTACTTGCATGTGATCCTGTTGCAGTCAGGATGGCTCTGAGCACTGTGGTACTTAACATCTGTCATCAGTCGATGCAGTCAGGAATTCCTGTTTGATGGTCTGGATATACACTCCTGGAAATGGAAAAAAGAACACATTGACACCGGTGTGTCAGACCCACCATACTTGCTCCGGACACTGCGAGAGGGCTGTACAAGCAATGATCACACGCACGGCACAGCGGACACACCAGGAACCGCGGTGTTGGCCGTCGAATGGCGCTAGCTGCGCAGCATTTGTGCACCGCCGCCGTCAGTGTCAGCCAGTTTGCCGTGGCATACGGAGCTCCATCGCAGTCTTTAACACTGGTAGCATGCCGCGACAGCGTGGACGTGAACCGTATGTGCAGTTGACGGACTTTGAGCGAGGGCGTATAGTGGGCATGCGGGAGGCCGGGTGGACGTACCGCCGAATTGCTCAACACGTGGGGCGTGAGGTCTCCACAGTACATCGATGTTGTCGCCAGTGGTCGGCGGAAGGTGCACGTGCCCGTCGACCTGGGACCGGACCGCAGCGACGCACGGATGCACGCCAAGACCGTAGGATCCTACGCAGTGCCGTAGGGGACCGCACCGCCACTTCCCACCAAATTAGGGAAACTGTTGCTCCTGGGGTATCGGCGAGGACCATTCGCAACCGTCTCCATGAAGCTGGGCTACGGTCCCGCACACCGTTAGGCCGTCTTCCGCTCACTCCCAAACATCGTGCAGCCCGCCTCCAGTGGTGTCGCGACAGGCGTGAATGGAGGGACGAATGGAGACGTGTCGTCTTCAGCGATGAGAGTCGCTTCTGCCTTGGTGCCAATGATGGTCGTATGCGTGTTTGGCGCCGTGCAGGTGAGCGCCACAATCAGGACTGCATACGACCGAGGCACACAGGGCCAACACCCGGCATCATGGTGTGGGGAGCGATCTCCTACACTGGCCGTACACCACTGGTGATCGTCGAGGGGACACTGAATAGTGCACGGTACATCCAAACCGTCATCGAACCCATCGTTCTACCATTCCTAGACCGGCAAGGGAACTTGCTGTTCCAACAGGACAATGCACGTCCGCATGTATCCCGTGCCACCCAACGTGCTCTAGAAGGTGTAAGTCAACTACCCTGGCCAGCAAGATCTCCGGATCTGTCCCCCATTGAGCATGTTTGGGACTGGATGAAGCGTCGTCTCACGCGGTCTGCACGTCCAGCACGAACGCTGGTCCAACTGAGGCGCCAGGTGGAAATGGCATGGCAAGCCGTTCCACAGGACTACATCCAGCATCTCTACGATCGTCTCCATGGGAGAATAGCAGCCTGCATTGCTGCGAAAGGTGGATGTACACTGTACTAGTGCCGACATTGTGCATGCTCTGTTGCCTGTGTCTATGTGCCCGTGGTTCTGTCAGTGTGATCATGTGATGTATCTGACCCCAGGAATGTGTCAATAAAGTTTCCCCTTCCTGGGACAATAAATTCACGGTGTTCTTATTTCAATTTCCAGGAGTGTATGTCTGCCTATTACACATTACGACCCTCTTCAACTGTCAGCGGTCTGTGTCAGTCAAGAGACAAGGCTGGGTGCATGCTTATGGGCTGTACGTGTTCCTTCACGTTTGCACTTCACTATCACATCGGAAACAGTTGACCTAGGAATGTTTAGGAGTGAGGAAATCTTGCGTTCAGACATGACACAAGCGACACCCAATCACCTGACCACGTTCGAAGTCCGTGAGTTCTGCAGAGCGCCCCATTCTGCTCTCTCACGATGTCTAATGACTACTGAGGTCGCTGATATGGAGTACATGGCAGTAGGTAGCAGCACAATGCACCTAATATGAAAAACGTATGTTTTTGGGGGTGTCCGGATACTTTTGATCACACAGTGTAAGGCGAGTTCCTCGTTTGTGAGGATCGTGCAGCCTCTGGGCAGCAGCAGAATACCGGTTCCAGCACGTGACAGGGAGGCGCTAGCACACACAGACACACCTTGGCAACAACTACAGACACAGTCTGCATAGCACAGTACACATCTACAGCTGGGAGTGTTTCAAACGAGGAGTTGGATGAGGCACTTCAGACCGAGCGATCAGATAGATTCCACCGAGGATGTTATCTTATCGAGTTGCTATCGAAGCTACTTGGGTCTCTTTGAGGAAAATATTCAACACAGTGCTATTTAACAAGGATGAGAGTCGCAATATCAGTTACCAGTGAAATCAATGAGGAAAATGTGAACAACGGAGAGAACCGCAAGAAACTGCGTAGTTGTCTGTCAAGTCATGTCCTTCATCAGTTAAGCGTCTTTAAGTGAATTTTGTGAGCGGAGACCAGTAAACACGTCGACAGGTGTCAGCTATCTTTATCAAATGTCAAACAGTAACTAGCCGAAGTACTGACAAGGTAGAAACTTATCTTTGTATACGTTCCCCAGGTGAGAAATAAACAGATTTCTTGCGAAATTTAAAAACTCTTTATGTTTGAATGAGCGTTCGGTTGTAGGTTTTAATGTGGATGAAAGAGCTTCATGAGGCGTAAGAAAAGCAAGAATCGTTAATCTCAGGAAATAAGGAAAAGAACTGAGTTGCTGAAGTTTCAGTTTCAGTTATCTGAAGTTAACATACACTAAAGACCCAAAGAAACTGGTACACCTGCCTTATATCGTGTAGGGTGCCCACGAGCAAGCAGAAGTGCCGAACACGACGTGGCATGGACTCGACTAATTTCTGAAGTAGTGCTGGAAGGAATTGACACCATGAATCCTGCAGGACTGTCCATAAATCCGCAAGAGTACGAGAGGTGGAGATCTCTTCTGAACAGTACGTTGCAAGGCATCTCAGATATGCTCGATAATGTTCATGTCTGGTGGCCAGCTCAGAAGAGTGTTCCTGGAGCCACTCTTGTAGCAATTCTGGAAGTGTGGGGTGTCGCATTGTCCTGCTGGAATTATCCAAGTCCGTCGGAATGCACGATGGACACGCCCCACACCATTACAGAGCCTCCACCAGCTTGACCAGTCCCCTGTTGACATGCAGAGTCCATGGATTCACGTGGTTGTCTCCATACCTGTACATATCCAGCCGCTAAATACAATTTGAAACGAGACTCGTCTGACCAGGCAACATGTTTCTAGTCATCAATAGTGCAGTGTCCGTGCTGACGGGCCCAGGTGAGGCGTAAAGCTTTGTGTCTTGCAGTCACCAAGAGTACATTTGTGCATATCACTGTTCGTATCATATTGTGATAGATTATTTGTGATGAATTTCATTAGCAGATATATGTATTGTGACGGCGCTGTTAAAATGTCCAGCTCCTTGAATAGCTATCTACATGAGGTCCTTGGCTGAACACCAGAAAATATTCTTGCTTTCCCGCTCATGCGCTACATCAGTTGTCGGTATGACTCCGTTTGTTGTTCTGAACTCAATGAAGTGTGTGAGTTAGTATGAGCAGAGGTCATCGTTGGCAACCGGAATAAAATAATAATTGGACCCTTTTAACGACCTCCCAATTCAGATGATACAGTTGCTGAAAGGTTCAAAGAAAACTTCTTTGATTTCAAACACATAACCGACTCATACGATTATAGTTGGTGGTGACTTTAATTTGCCCGCGATATGTTGGTGAAAATACACGTTTAATTCCGGAGGTACGAATAAAACATCATCGCAAATTGTGTTAAACGCATTCTATGAACATTATTTCGAGCAGTTAGTTCATGAGCCCATGCGAATAGCAAACGGTTGTGAAAACACGACCTCTCAGCAACAAATAAACCTGAGTTAATAATGAGCATCAAAATGGATTCAGGGATTAATGAACATAGTGTTGTCGTAGCGAGACTGGATATTGTAATCCCCAAATTCTCCACAAATATACGAAAAATATACCTATTCAAGAAAGCAGATGAAAATTCACTTGACGCCTTCCTAAGAGACAATCTCCACTCATTCCAAATTAATAATATACACTCCTGGAAATTGAAATAAGAACACCGTGAATTCATTGTCCCAGGAAGGGGAAACTTTATTGACACATTCCTGGGGTCAGATACATCACATGATCACACTGACAGAACCACAGGCACATAGACACAGGCAACAGAGCATGCACAATGTCGGCACTAGTACAGTGTATATCCACCTTTCGCAGCAATGCAGGCTGCTATTCTCCCATGGAGACGATCGTAGAGATGCTGGATGTAGTCCTGTGGAACGGCTTGCCATGCCATTTCCACCTGGCGCCTTAGTTGGACCAGCGTTCGTGCTGGACGTGCAGACCGCGTGAGACGACGCTTCATCCAGTCCCAAACATGCTCAATGGGGGACAGATCCGGAGATCTTGCTGGCCAGGGTAGTTGACTTACACCTTCTAGAGCACGTTGGGTGGCACGGGATACATGCGGACGTGCATTGTCCTGTTGGAACAGCAAGTTCCCTTGCCGGTCTAGGAATGGTAGAACGATGGGTTCGATGACGGTTTGGATGTACCGTGCACTATTCAGTGTCCCCTCGACGATCACCAGTGGTGTACGGCCAGTGTAGGAGATCGCTCCCCACACCATGATGCCGGGTGTTGGCCCTGTGTGCCTCAGTCGTATGCAGTCCTGATTGTGGCGCTCACCTGCACGGCGCCAAACACGCATACGACCATCATTGGCACCAAGGCAGAAGCGACTCTCATCGCTGAAGACGACACGTCTCCATTCGTCCCTCCATTCACGCCTGTCGCGACACCACTGGAGGCGGGCTGCACGATGTTGGGGCGTGAGCGGAAGACGGCCTAACGGTGTGCGGGACCGTAGCCCAGCTTCATGGAGACGGTTGCGAATGGTCCTCGCCGATACCCCAGGAGCAACAGTGTCCCTAATTTGCTGGGAAGTGGCGGTGCGGTCCCCTACGGCACTGCGTAGGATCCTACGGTCTTGGCGTGCATCCGTGCGTCGCTGCGGTCCGGTCCCAGGTCGACGGTCACGTGCACCTTCCGCCGACCACTGGCGACAACATCGATGTACTGTGGAGACCTCACGCCCCACGTGTTGAGCAATTCGGCGGTACGTCCACCCGGCCTCCCGCATGCCCACTATACGCCCTCGCTCAAAGTCCGTCAACTGCACATACGGTTCACGTCCAAGCTGTCGCGGCATGCTACCAGTGTTAAAGACTGCGATGGAGCTCCGTATGCCACAGCAAACTGGCTGACACTGACGGTGGCGGTGCACAAATGCTGCGCAGCTAGCGCCATTCGGCGGCCAACACCGCGGTTCCTGGTGTGTCCGCTGTGCCGTGCGTGTGATCATTGCTTGTACAGTCCTCTCGCAGTGTCCGGAGCAAGTATGGTGGGTCTGACACACCGGTGTCAATGTGTTCTTTTTTCCATTTCCAGGAGTGTAATTGTACACCAGATGTGGCTTGAATTCAGAGAAATAGTATCGGCAGCAGTTGAGAGATTTATACCAAATAAATTAACAAACGACGGAGCTGATCCTCCTTGGTATACAAAACGGGTTAGAACACTGTTGCAGAAACAAAGAAACAAACATGCCAAATTTAAACAGACGCAAAATCCCCAAGATTGGTCTTCTTTTACAGAAGTTCGAAATTTAGTGCAGACTTCAAAGCGCGAAGCTTATAACAGTTTCGACAACGAAACTTTGTCTGGAAACCTAGCAGAAAATCCAAAGAGATTCTGGTCGTATGTGAAGCATGTTAGCAGCAAGAAACAATCAATGCCTTCTCTGCGCGATAGCAATGGAGATACTATCGAAGACAGTACTGCCAAAGCAGAGTTACTAAACACAGCCTTCCGAAACGCCTTCACAAAAGAAGACGAAGTAAATATTCCAGAATTCGAATCGAGAACAGCTGCCAACATGAGTAACGTAGAAGTAAGTATACTCGGAGTAGTGAAGCAACTTAAATCACTTTATAGAAGCAAGTCTTCCGGTCCAGACTGTATACCAATTAAGTTCCTTTCGGAGCATGCTGATGCATTAGCTCCATACTTAACAATCATATACAACCGTTCGCTCGACGAAAGATCCGTACCCAAAGAGTGGAAAGTTGCACAGGTCACACCAACATTCAAGAAAGGTAGTAGGAGTAATCCACTAAATTACAGGCCCATATCATTAACGTCGATATGCTGCAGGATTCTGGAACATACATTGTGTTCGAACATTATGAATTACCTAGAAGGAAACGGTCTATTGACACACAGTCAACAAGGGGTTTAGAAAACATCGTTCTTGTGAAACACAACTAGCTGTTTATTCACATGAAGTGTTGAGTGCTATTGATAAGGGATTTCAGATCGATTCCTTATTTGCGGGTTTCCAGAAGTCTTTTCACACTGTACCACACAAGCGGCTTATAGTGAAATTGCGTGCTTATGGAATATCGTTTCAGTTGTGTGACTGGATTTGTGATTTCCTGTCAGAGAGGTCACAGTTCGTAGTAATTGACGGAAAGTCATCGAGTAAAACAGAAGTGATTTCTGGCGTTCCCCAAGGTAGTGTTATAGGCCCTTTGCTGTTCCTTATCTATATAGACGATTTGGGAGACAATCTGAGCAGCCGTATTAGGTTGTTTGCATATGATGCTGTCGTTTATCGACTAATAAAGTCATCAGAAGATCAAACCAAACTACAAAACGATTTCGAAAAGATATCTGAATGGTGCGAAAATTGCCAGTTGACCCTAAATAACGAAAATTGTGAGCTCTTCCACATGAGTGCTAAAAGAAATCCGTTAAAGTTTGGTTACACGATAAATCAATCAAATATAAAGGCCGTAAATTCATCTAAATAGCTAGGAATTACAATTGCGAATAACTTAAATTGGAAGGAACACATAGAAAATGTTGTGGGGAGGGCTAGCCAAAGACTGCGTTTTATTGGCAGGACACTTAGAAAATGAAACAGCTCTACTAAGGAGACTGCCTACACTACGCTTGTCCGTCCGGTTTTAGAATACTGCTGCGTGGTATGGGATCCTTACCAGTGTAACCTCCCCACTGAAAAATTTTAAAAAATATTATTTAAGAATGCTAATGCACATTGAGCTAAGTGTAACCTTTCCGGAGAATTTTTAAAAAGACAATATTTAATAGAAATGGGAGCCAAACGTAATCTCCATATCAATTAAATTTAATGACAATAAAAATGTGAAATTCGCAATCTGACTCAAGGTGTAAGCTCTCACGAAAATAATGAAAGTCAATTCAGTGATAAGAAAATCTCAGTGATAATGATAACTCAATTAAACCGAAATATCGGTCTTTGGCCCTGTGCAAAAAATCAGAATTAATTTCTTACCTCATTGAAACTGCATGTCAAATTTCTGCTCTCATTGTTGGCCACAGCTTGGAGGAAATGCATTGCAAATAATAATATTTTTTTGTTTTTTTAATTTAACTGAAACTTTTCTTTAAAGGAAATGGAAGGAAATCGTTGGTTCAATTAAATGGTCTTTTTTTTCGTAAAAATTGCTTTGAAATCAAAAATTATTATTGGGGCGATTATTGCACAAATTAGTTACAGTTAATTTACATTATTAGCTAAGGGCATTGCTGATTCATTACCTTGTTTAAAAAATAATATACCTCGTCCTGAATCTTGACCAGAATGCCATGTCGACGCCCGCCGACTCCTCACACACAACTGCACTCGACTGCTACTACCGACATACTGGACTGCTCACAGACTGCCCACTGACAGACTGCTCGCACGACGACTACTGACCGACTACTGGACGCAACTGAACTGAGCTACTGCTACCGACAGACTGCACTGCACGACGACTACTAGCAGACTACTGGTCGCAACTCTCGCGCGGTCAAGCGCAGACTAACTACGATAAATGGCTCTCTGGTCAAAGATTTTATCATGCCTCACCATCGCTGCTACGTTACATACGTGTTTCACCAGATAGGACTGACGGAGTACATCGAAAAAGTTAAAAGAATGGACAGCACATTTTGTATTATCCCGAAATATGGGAGAGAGTGTCACTGAAATGATACAGGATTTGGGCTGGACATCATTAAGAGAATGGTGTTTTTCGTTGCGACGGAAGCCTCTCACGAAATTCCAGTCACCAACTTTCTCGTCCGAATGTGAGAATATTTTGTTGATACCGACCTACATAGGGAGAAACGCTCACCGCGATAAAATAAGGGAAATCAGAGCCCGTACGGGAAGACATATGTATTCGTTATACGAGATTGGAATAATACAGAATTGTGAAGGTGGTTCGATTAACCCTCTTCCAGGCACTTAAATGTAATTTGAAGAGTGTCCATGTAAATGTAGATGTAGTGTGTTTCTTTTAAAATTTGGAGAGTCCATTTTCAGAGAACCACTTAACAATTTCTTCGAAAATAACATTTGAAAATTCTTCTGTTGCTTTCTCTCTAATGGGATTTATTATAACACTAGTATAGTCCACAAAAAGTACCAATTTCGCCTGTTGACTATCAAGTGGAAAGTCATTCACATACATATGGAACAGGAATACATCCAACACTGAACCCTGTGAGTCTCCCTTTTTGTCTTTGTTCTCCTCCCACTAAAATGTTCTATCTTTCTGACGTTGTCTGAATTATTCAGCACAAGTCTTTACATTCTGTTTGTTAAGTATGATTCAAACCAGCTGTATGTAAAGCTATACGTTCCATAAAACGTTAGTTTTTCTGAGAGTGTAACATGCTCTACGCAGTCAAACGCCTTGGAAATATCATAAAAAGTACAAGCAGACCATATGTTAGTATTTAAGGCTTGTGCCATCTGACGAGTGAATGTATAAGTATCACCCTCACTCGAGCAATGCCTCTGGAATCCAAATTGTGATATGATAAGTAAACTGTTTGTACTTAACTGCGCTACTAGTCTTAAGCATATCCCTTTTTTAAATATTTTTGAAAAATATGTTAGTAGGGAAATTGTACAATAATAGTCACCTTTTCTACGAAGCGGCTTAATGACTTCAAATTTAACCTGTCGGGAAAATTCCCTGCGCCAGTGATAACATTGCACACATAACTCAGAACATTACCTATTAATTTGCAACAACTTTTCAGCATTCTGAATGACATTCCATCATCCACACATGAGCGTTTTGTTTTTTAGAATTTTTATAATTGTCTTAATTTCACTGAAGAATGCTGGTGCTGCTTCTACTTGCTTAAAGTTCTGAGGGATGACATTTTAAATATATTTTACTGCCTCTTGAACTGAACCATTTGATCCTACATTTGCAGCTACGTTCAGAAAGTGGTTGTTAAAATTACTTGCAACTTGTGAACTGTCAGTCACAAAGTTGTCATTTTGTTTAATTATTATGGAGTCTTGTTCACTGACTGGCTGTCCTGTCTCCCATTTGACAATGTCCTATACAATTTTAATCTTATTTGAAGCATTATTTATTTTTGTCATAACAGACTGTCAGCACGGCAACGATTACTGCAGCTTCCCCTGATGTGGCAGCGTACAGGTGCGCCCAACGACAGAACTACAGATAGTAGTAGCACAAACGTGGTCTTTCCAGATAGGTGCCGGATGTACAAGCACCATCACAGAGGACATACCCGTGCATGGACGCTCTGAGGAGAAGAAACTATGGGAGACTGGATTTGTCATCTTCATCATATAGACCCATCACCTGGTGTGATTGTATAGGGTGCAACTAGTATACACCTCGATCTTGGTCACATATCTGGAAAGCTGGACATGAGACACTGCATTTCTAACATGTTAAGCTTGGTGGCTGTGACCAGTCCTTGAGGTTGCAATAACATTATATTTCAACAGGATAACACAATACCATTTGTTTTCTTATAACCCTGACCTACCTTGCGTCGTAGGTGCTCGACTGTTGCCCTGGACAGGTCAAAGCCTATGGTAACAGGTGTCTTAACCACTACCACTGCAGGGCTGAAACCATGCAGAATGATGAACCCAAAACTGCAAAAAAAAATCTAATTTGGACTTGACTCCCAGCTGAGTCAGAGCTGTTGCAGTTTTCAGGGGTGGCAGCTCAGTGCCTTACACTCATACACCATATACGCCAAATACTGAATCGAGTTCTTTACAGACGAATGGAAAAACTGGTAGAAGCCGACCTTGGATCACTTTGATTCCGTAGAAAAGTTGGGACACATGAGGCAATACTAACCCTACGACTTATCTTAGAAAGGCAAACTTACGTTTCTAGCAATTGTAGACTTAAAGAAAGCTTTTGACAATATTGACTGGAATACTCTCTTTCAAATTCTGGAGGTGGCGTGAGTCAAATGCAGGGAGCGAAAGGCTATTTACAATTTGTCCAGAAACCAGATGGCAGTTATAAGAGTCGAGGGACATGAAAGGGAAGCAGTGGTTGGGAACGGAGTGAGACAAGGTTGTAGCTTATCCCCGATGTTATTCAGTTTATATGTTGAGTAAGCAGTAAAGGAATTAAAATAAATGGAGAAAAAATAAAAACTTTGAGGTTTGCCGATGACATTGTAATTCTCTCAGAGACAACAAATGACCTGCAAGAGTAGTTAAACGGAATGGACAGTGTCTTGAAAGGAGGATATAAGATGAACATCACCAAAAGCAAAACGAGGATAATGGAATGTAGCCTAACTAAATCAGGCGATGCTGAGGTAGTTAGATTAGGAAATGAGGTACTTAAAGTAGTAGATGAGTTTTGCTCTTTAGGGAGGAAAATAACTGATGTTGGTCGAAGTAGAGTGGATATAAAATGTAGACTGGCAATGGCAAGAAAAGCGTTTCTGAAGAAGAGAAAATTGTTAACATCGAGTATAGATTTAAGTGTCAGGAAGTCGTTTCTGAAAGTATTTGTATGGAATGTAGCCGTGTATGGATGTGAAACATGGACGATAAAGAGTTTAGACAATAAGAGAATAGAAGCTTTCTAAATGTGGTGCTACAGAAGAATTCTCAAGATTATATGGGTAGATCATGTAACTGTTGAGGAAGTACTGAATAGAATTACGGAAAAGAGGAATTTGTGGCACAACTTGACTAGAAGAAGGGATCGGTTGGTAGGACATGTTCTCAGGCATCAAGGGATCACCATGTTAGTATTGGAGGGCAGCGTGGAGGGTAAAAATCGTAGAGGGAGGCCAAGAGATGAATACACTAAACAGATTCAGAAGGATGTAGGTTGCAACAGTTACTTGGAGATCAAGTAGCTTGCATAGGATAGAGTAGCATTGAGAGCTGCATCAAACCAGTCTCTGGACTGAAGACCTCAACAACAATACCCCAAATTACCTGTACATTTAATCGTGTATTGTTTCCAGTATGCCATGTATCCAAGTAATAAGCAAAATTTTATAATTTGTTATTTTTTTGGTGTTACAGTTTTAATAGTCAGCCGTAATTACCGTTACGTAAATATTTTTAAAGTACTGATATAAAATGTGTACTATTTTATCCGTTTCACATCAGACTATTCAATCAAGTCGAACAGGACAGACCAACGAGCATTGGGATTACAACTACACGTCTTCTAAAGACAATTCCGAAATATACTGTTTTATGTTCTTCAAATTGTGGTTGCGACAAAAGTTTCAGTGGTGCAGTGAGAAATTTAGTTCATAATTTTCAATGCAATAGCGGCCGCAGCTGTAATGAAATTTTTGAAAGATTTCTTGAAGCCTTCAGCTTCTATTCTCTTTATTTCATGTACGATTGTACAATTTCGGCCTTAGGCCATTTTCAAGTATCTAAAACGGATGTATCATACATTTGATACGTTAGTGACACTTATGATTTTGATGTAGGAACAAATCATTTCCTTAGATACATTAAGCGCATTGTAACTTACTTTATGGATGATTTTTTTTTAGTAGCAGATTATGTCATATATGTTATATTGGGCAAACAGGAAGAAAAGTTAGTACACAATTTAAAGAACACACGACAATAAGCTACAATAACCCATCCAGATCTGCTGCACACTTAAAAGACAAAAAAATGGTTCAAATGGCTCTGAGCACTATGGGGCTTAACATCTATGGTCATCAGTCCCCTAGAACTTAGAACTACTTAAACCTAACTAACCTAAGAACATCACACAACACCCAGTCATCACGAGGCTGAGAAGATCCCTGACCCCGCCGGGAATCGAACCCGCTTCAATGACACCAACCAGAAAATACCTAATTTGGATGGATCACTTCAAATATTACAAAGGTTACAGAAAGGAAAAATCATTGATGTAATGGGAGAAATTGAAATTTATATACATCTGAAAGATCAATAAAACAGAGTTTTAAATAAGCAAAAAGACCTGCAAAATGAGAATTTCCTAGACAACTTTCTACTAGTTCCTCGGCGAAGCATTACAGAAGCATAGAATGGAAAATTATCACTACACTCTTAATAAATATGACCGTAATGCGAAACATCACGCAACCATAAAAGCAGTTTTTACTCGACTCTCGTAGTTCTCAGTACTATTTCATTAGCGTGAAAAATGTAATGTGTAAGATATTTGTACGAACTATTCAAAAATGACGCTCTCCTGCAATAACAGAACAAATATTTACAAGCTACTTTAAAGGAATTACATACAGTCATATTTACACTAATGATGAAGGATAGTTACATTCGGGGTGTTTAAAAAATCTCGCCGCAGTGCCGTATGATTGTTAGCCGCGCGTGCCGTATGATTGTTCGCCTGCCTGGGTTACTTCCCTTCAACTCGACTCTCCCAACATTCCACTGTTTCTTTTATCTCAGTAGTATCGTCGGTGTGTGTCGTTACGTGTTGAGATGAACGTTTAAGTTTAGTTCCTTTGTTCGTCTGTTTCGTTTTTGCCACTGTTAAAATGCTAACCATTGAAGAACGTATGTTTTTAGTCGAATAAGCTGGCGGTAAATACACAGTTTCAGTTCGTTAAACATTTAATTCAGTTTCCGCGGAGACAACAGTCCCACATCGCGATACTGTGCGAGATTTGATTAACAAATTTCGAAGTACGGCTTCAGTGACAGATGCACCGAGAAGTGGTCGTCCTAGTGTTTTGTCTGAAGATAAACTACTCGATATTTTCGATAAAATGTCCACGGGTCTGAACAAGTCAGTAAGAAAACTCGCCCAGGATATCGCTGTTAGTGTCGAAACGGCCCACACAGCTGTAAGGAAAAAATTATAACTTTTCCCGTACAAAGTGACAGTCGTGCAATAACTGTAAAATACAGATCATGGCAAGAGACTGCATTATTGTCAGTGGTTCAAAAATTTTGTTCAACAAAATGGAAAGCATATTCTTAATGAAACGTTTTGCACTGATGACGCGTGGTTTCATTTCTCCGGGTACATGAACTCGCAAAATTCTCTTATGTGGAGCACTGCAACTCCATTGTATATTCACGAGGACCCACTTCATTCTGTGAAAATAGGAATTTGGATTGCAATTTCTAGACGTCGGATTGTGGGTCCCATATTTTTCAATGAAACAATAAACGCACAATGATACTGCAGTGATATTCTGCACCCTTTCATAGGAGAACTTGTGTTAAGTGAAATACTGAACGGTTATTTTCAACAAGATGGTGCAACCGCACATACAGCTCGCGTTTCAATGTCACTGCTTGCTCATGTTTTTGGTGATGGCATAATTTCACAGGGAATTTGGCTTCCACGATCGCCTGACCTAACACCACCTGACTTTTCTTCTAGGGTGCAGCTAAAGCAACTGCTATAAAAATCGTCCAAAATCCATCGATGAATTGAAAACTGCGGTATCCACTTTCACTGCTT